>NC_089585.1:14474893-14824893 GCF_019320115.1 Miscanthus floridulus | reverse complement strand
GATGGTATTCCTCCCACTACACCAGCCCCAGATACCTGCAATGAGCTTAAAGATCTTAGCTCACCAATTGAGAACGGAAGCTTGTGGGAGAAGTCTACTGCTGCAAGACCCAAGTTGTTCAAAGATTTAAGGTTGCTTATGGAACTCGGAATGGGACCAGAGAAGTTGGTGCTACTGACAAGCAAATCCGTCAAAATACTATTTGATGAGAAATTCAGCGGCAATGATCCAGATAATTTGAAATTATAGGTAATATCAACAATTGTTAAGTTTTTGTTTTGGAAGATCCTTGATGGGAACCATCCTTCAAGATGGTTGTCGGTAAGTTTAAGAACACTAAGGGAAGGTAGATCAGCGAAGGACTTTGGAATTGGACCTTGTAAACTATTATACTGTAAGTTAATGTCAGTGACCGGGGTTATGCTGGACAGTGATTCACAAATTGAACCATAGAGATTGCAACTTGGTAAGCTAAGAATCTCAAGTCGAGGAGTGGAATTAGCGAAAGTACTGCACCACAATGCCCCATTGCCGGACAAATCGACTGTGCCAAGATAAAGCTCTTTCAAATTACTAAGATTGGCAACTAATGATGCAATATTTGGCTCTACCAGCTCCCATTCTGACCAGGAACCAAGGGACCAAAAATTATCATTTTCATCACAAAGATCCATTTAGTAGGTCTAGGGTTACCAACTTGGTGAGCTGTCCTATTGCATGCGGTATTTGGCCATCAAAAACACATGAAGAGAGGTTGAGATGAACAAGTCAGTGAGTCGTTCAAACCCATCGGCAGGGAGTTGTGAGCCATTGAAGCTGTTCCAGGAAAGGTCCAGATGCCTGAGGGAGGTTAGATCAAAAGTGCAGGGTGCAGGGTGCCACTCTCTAACCCGCATCACCCAGGTCAAGGGTGGTCACGCGGCCCATCGGCATGCCGCAGCGAATACCCTCCCAGCCACAGCAGTCCGTGCCAGCCCGCCACGATGCAAGGGCAGTGCACGTCCCCCCTATCAAAGGGACCCAAGCCGTCGGTGGAGAAGGAACTCTTCAGCCGGAGCAACGCCGACGCCTGGTCCGGCCGGCAACGAACTGGTAGGGAAGTTTGGTTGCTGCTATAGGTGGTAAGAGAATAGGAGAGGGATTCCGAGGAATACGTGAACGAGAAACACTAGTAGCAGCTGTGGTGGTGGTAGCTTGCGGTGGTGGCCGGAGGTGGACGACATGTTGGAATGTTGATTGCCAATGTCGTGGGCTAAGAGCTTTGTTTCTTTCTCTACGGTGAATTATTGGTGATGGTCTGACCGTTCCCTCACTATCCTTATATATAGATATAGACAGATAGACAGACTGCACAGAGTCTGAACAGCATTTTTTTTGAAAGGTTGAACAGCATATGTTCACTAAGCGAACAAGTGGCTTTGCATTGCACACCCTGCAGCTGCGACGACTCACGACCGACGATAGCGTGAGTGCGTGACCAAGACCGAGACGAAGACGCTTTGCATTGCACACCCTGCAGCTGCGACGACCGACGAGCGTGAGTGCGCGACCAAGACCGAGACGAAGACACATCGCTGTGGCCTTGTGGGCAGGGGCGGAGGGCCCGGGCTGCAGCACACGGGTCCAGCTCACAAAATCACCATTACCAATAATGAGAGCCATCCATCTCACAAGATTTAATTAATGGTTAAAAATTAAGAGGAGGCGCGGACGAGCAGGTCTGACAGACGGACAAGCAGGTCTGACAGGCCACCGCCACAGCCACCCTGGCCGCCAACGGGCCGCAGGCACGGGCGACCTGGCCCCACCGCCACCGCGGACTTGGCAAGAGCCCGCCGGCCGACATTGCATTAGCGCTATGTTCGTTTGGGCTGATTTGGCTTATAAGCCATAGCTGAAAGTACTGTTGGCTGGTTTGGTGTGAGAAAAATATTGTTCGTTGATTGATAAGCCATGGTTTATCAGCCAAATACGACCAAGCGAACAGGCCGTAGAGCATTTGGAGCAGCAAGCGTTGTATCGAAAAAGTATACTTTCTACATAAGTAGATAGAAGCCCATCCAAGAACATAATGTGGGTGCTTTCGACTTGGAAATATACTAGCAAACATGTTTCTGCTTGCAATGGGATCCAATACATAGTGAGTTTTAACACGGGTTATGAGTTGGAGTCAAAAATTAAATTAACTTAGTGATAAAAATCTTTATTTCTTAAAAAGTCAAAGATTAAAATGGCTTTGATCCCTTATTATTGTTTGTTTTTTACTCTTATTATTATTTATTAGAACACAAAAAAACCAGGTGGAGAAAACAATGAAAACAAAATCAGAAAAGTCGAGCTAGTGTCAAAAACATCCTTGAGAAAAAAAAATCTAAGCATACTCGAAGTCAAGTATAAAATAGTGATGACAAAAATTAGAATATACTCTAGAAAATAGCCACAAAAAAAAATCATAACATGTTTAGAGCCAAGTAAAAAGCATCCAAATGAACGTACGTACTCGGAGCACGTTAAAACGAAAGAAAAAAGTGAAAAAAAAAACGAAACCAAAGAAATTCTACCTTCCTTCTTCCTCTTTATTGAGTAACTCCAAGAGAGATGCTATTTTTTATTTTAAGGCCCATTTTAGATAATTTATGATATAAAATAGTCTCCAACAGATATGCTATCTGGGTTTCCAAAATACTTATCCCATCGTTTCCTCTGCCTAGAAAAAGCAAGCCTGGGGCGCTTGCTATCAGCTATCTCGCCTGATTTCAACGGGGCTCCGGTATCTAGTTGATTTGTTTCAAAACGAATGTAGATGACGTGGCAAGTTTTAACTATGAAATAGGAAATTTACCATGGCTTGAGGAGATTTTATTTTAGAAGATGACTAAATCATGCATATTGAAATCTATTTTTGGCTAATCTCTTGAAGTTGCTCTTAGATTTTTATTCTTATATTTTTATATTTGGATTAAGATTCCTATTCCGTTTGCTCGGAGTTAGAGAGATCTCATTGATTAAGATTCCTAATTATCCATATTATTATATTTTCTATTTAGATTAAGATTCCTATTCACTCAAATCGGAGAGATCTAAGTAGATTTGGGATTCCTAGTTATTAAAGAAAAGGGCTATAGGTGATTTTTCACATTTACAAAGTTAGTTAAGGGATGACCCGAAAAAAAAAAGGTGGAGAAAATTTTTGCCTCTTTATTATTAGGTATAGATATAGATAGATATTGATAAGGTTTGGTTAATTGCACTTGTCTTGCATGAAGACACATGTGATTTAAGTTTCCAGGCATCACACAAATACGGTGACCTGTTGAGCTGTTGTTCTACAGGAAATGAGCAGGTGTTCTACAGTTCATCAACCAGACGGTACTATTGCGAGGAGCTGAGGCCTCACAGCCTCACAGGTACTGCCGGAGGCTTTCGCCGCTGAGGGTTTCCATCTCTTTCAAGATCTCCTGCGACAGTGTCTTGACAGGAAGCTCCACATCCTCGAGCAATTCACCCAGGAACGGGATGGTCTCTGGTACGAGAACGACGTACTCCTCCTTCAGATGTTGGACCATGTACCTGATAACCTTCAGGCCCAGCATTTTGGGGCGACTTTATCACTCCTGGTCTGCATCAGCACCTGCAATTTTATGAGAAAATTGTAAGACTGAGGGAGGTGAACGATAAATCCTGTACACACTCTTGTTCATAGTCTTTAGTCTTTACTATTTCTTTATATTATTATTTTATTAGGGTAACCTAAATCCTGTGAGCTACGAAATTACTTTAGTTAGTGCAGGTATATCACTAAGGCCCTGTTTGGATACAAAGTTTTTTTTGGAGTTTTAGAAAAATACCATGGTTTTGTGAAATACTTAGGTTTTCGAGTACCATGAAGTGTGTGGGTGCAACAAACTTTATGGTTTTGAATACAATGGATTGCTGAAACTGTAGTCTTTTTGGAGTTTTAAATACTCCACCCTAACCTCTTTTTTTCTAAACCACGGTTTTGCACATGGTTATTTGGCAAAAAAAACTGAAAACATTAAGAGATTCCCACCTCATGGTTAAGAGGCTTCCAAAGAACATCTGACCGTGCAGTGACTGCCATTTGGCCCAAGCACAAAATTATAGTTTCATCTACTTCTTCAATTGATGGAGCATCAAGAATTGATTCAATAGATTCTGGTGGTTCCACAACAAAACTGGGAGACAATAGGTTTCAAAAGAACCTGCAAACACCAAAAATATATTAAAATACAAAGATATCACTGGGAAAAACTGCATGGGTTGAAGGCAGACCGCAGATGGTATTAATATCATAGGAACAAAGAATGGTAACAGAACATGAAAGGTCACAGCCATGCACTTTTTTTTTTCTGTGACTTGCAAAAGCATGCCAACACAAAAAAGGAAACACTTGTACTATGAACCAACTAACCTGGAAATTAGAGGAATCAAGGATCTTCTGGTCATTATCATAGAGGAAACATTTGTGTAAGGATTTCAAAACTAGAGCTCTTAAATTCCACAGTTTTAACCCCAATAATTTATCTTTCTGTTCAACTTGAACATCTTCAAGTTGGTCTTCTTCTCTTCTTCTTTTTGCTTTGAACCAGCCAAAGCATCATCTCAGAGAGATACTGTATAGATCCCTCAAGTAGATACTTGAAGTAAGGTGTGAACAGGGACCTTCACAGAAAAATAAATAATCAAGGGACAGAAAATATATGGAAGCTGGTAGTTGACCAAAGCATGCTTTAGTTGGGGTTGTTAATAATGATGAGCTTAATACAAACAGACCAATAGCGTCAATACTGAGTTAAAGAAAAGGTGAAATCAACTTTAGGATACAGTATTTGATGCAGTTATGAAGGTACCTGTGTTTTTCAGCAAGTTTGTTAACCAATTTGTAGAAAACAATTGCACGGTCCCAAACTTTTCTTTGATGAGGACTCGTCAACTTCAGACTCAGCCCATTCCAAAGTGCGAAGAAAAAGTGGCCTAAAAGTGCCCTCTGTAAGCTTCATGGTGAGAGAGATTATGGCATGAATAATACTTTGCTCCACCATATTTATATTCTTCAAAGAGTCAGGGTGTTCGCGACGGAGATCAAGAGCTGCTAAACAATGTTCATATATTTTCGAATGGTAAGTTCCTACAGCCAGCCGGTCCATTGTACCAACTAGACTAGCAATCATATTGAATGCCAACGAAAGACTTGCATCTCCACAATTTGCAGCAAGGGAGTACAGATTAAGTAAAGGTGAGAGGATAAGCCGGACCTGCAGCCAATAACTTGATGAGATCCAAGGAAAAATAGGCACATTTATGTTTCATCATATGACAAAAGAAAAGAACTGAATAAATTTAGATGGAACATACTGGAACTTTTACAGTCAGTAACTCTCGAACACGTGCTTGCTTTTGCATCTAATTTGGGATGCATTTGAGTGCTACATTCAGGATGCAGTACTACCAGATCAAGTATTTCCTTCAGATATGGATTAACAAATTCACCCAGCTTTTCCACAATCACCTCAATTGTTGTCAGTGCTGACAGCAGCACAGCTATGTCTTGATTAGAAAGTTCAGCGGCAGTTCTAGTAGAACCATGAACATAATTTTCCACTAGGGCAACATGAAATTTGATGTGATATTAGCATTATATTTTTCATTGATTAATGGGAGTTGTGGTAATGCTTTTGATCCAATCACATTTATCAGAGAGCCCACAGTATGAATTAAAGCAGAAGACACAGCTGCCTCATCAGAGCCAATTTGATCAATGATTGTTGCAAGGCAGTTGCCTATAAACAGGATTATCAGAGGGATATTCTTTTGCTAGTGTTTCAAGCGAAGAAATAGCAGCAATTTTCACTTTAGTGTCCGAATCACCATCTCTGTAAATCAACTCCAGAATCTTTAAGCACAATTTGCTGAAATAAGGACCAGAGCTCTTGTCTACTTTGATAGCAGTAGTACCAGATATATGTTTAAGTTTTTCGTGCTTTCGTTTGATTTTTCTGGACCAAACTGTTTCCTCTGGCCGTTTCAGACAACATCCCAAGTGTCTGTAGAGAAGTACAAATCAATTGCGATCACATTGGAAAAAAGGTAGCTTCCAAGGAAATCAATTAGTGAAAATTACAACATAACAATAGAACAAAAAATCTGCTAACCAGCAAGTACCTTTCTTTTCACATGACTATCTGAATGATCCAACAGCCGAGTAATTCCTGTCAAATATGTTGAAGCACTCATCCATCCTGTAATAGTTTTGAGTATTGTATTTGTAAAATCTCTGACTTCTTTAGTAATGTCACTAGAAACATCTCTTGTTTTATCTCTGGCAAACACACCACACAAGACAACTTCCTCCATAAGTGCCCCAAGAGAACCTACAAGAGCAAAAGAAGACGGCACATAAAAATAAAGACTAAACAATTTCTGGAGTTCACTGTTAACTTGCCAGTAAATGAATGACAAAAAAATACTAATTAGACTCAGAGCAAAACAGAACATAGCATAGAGAAAAACGCTAATAGAGCAACAGTTAAACCAAATGAGCTACCTGGATAAAATTAGCAGCTTCCTCAGATTCAAGTTCAAAAATCAATTCTGTATCTTGTAACTTAAATAGAATAAGCCTCATTGCCAAATGTAGCATAAGATGTAGATCTTGCTTCTCATGGACCCTGATGTCTTTTAGTAGCTTACTCAAACAAGGAAACCATAATTTATAGGAAAATTGGTCGGTCACATTACTGCCAATCCATACTCCCACTCCTGTGACATAGCCAATCTATAATCGCTCCCATGATGTTCAGAAAAAGAGTGCGAAATCCGCTCAACCAACGAGTGTAATAGATGCATGATCACAGTACTCAAACTATTTTCCTTCCCCAAGGTCCTGAAAATAGTATAATAAATTTAGCCAGTTAGCCATATGCTACCTCCGTCCCAAAAAGAATCACACTTTAGCTTTGTCAGTTTGTCTTATGTCAAAACTATTTTATGTTTGACCAAGTTTATATAGAAGATTATTAACATTTATGACACCAAATAAGTACAGCATGAAACTACATTTCATGATGAATCTAATGACACTTAGTAATATGAATATTGGTATTCTTTGTATAAACTTAGTCAAACCTAAGATAGTTTAACTGAGGATAAAACTAGAATGCAATTCTTTTTGGGATAGAGTGAGCAAGAAATAAGAGAATGTTAATGAACTAGGGATAGAAAACTACCTTAAGAGGTAAACCATGAGCGTCAATCGCCTATGTTCAGGCACATCTGCTAAAGCTTTAATGAATATCTGCAACAGCAACAGTGCACAACCTTTTAATGCATTGCTGTTCAAGAAAATGAAAAACAGAAAGGAACTTCAAGGAAAACTATAGAGAACCTGAAGAAGCTTTTCTATACTTGTGGTCCTTGACAACCAACATGGGACTAAGACAGATAATAAATCCTCCAAAACACGTTGTGAGTGGCTGTCATCCTGCAAATATCAGACAGAAGGGGAAAAAAAAGGTGTTACTAGGAAACCAAAAGGATCTGTGTAGCATTACTTTCACAAACAAATGAGAAAATACATTAAAAGTGGATCTATTTCAAAATCAAAGTAAACATTGGCAAAGATTATGATTGTGGTAGTATAAATCAACACACAGAAAGAAGTCTCCTAGAACAAGAAAGAATTTAAAAAGAAACTCCATTCTGAAATGAAGGTCTGTCAATAATGGACTGCAGAAAGATCATATGTGCCCCCAGAAAATTTAAACAGACCTGTTTAATAGCATCCCCAATAGCGACAAACAAATCAACAATATTTTCTGACACCAGTTGTGGGCAAGCCTTTCCCAAAGAAGCTATCAAGGAAAAGCCATGATTCCGAGTTCCTACATCGCTGATGGACCGTACACAATCAATAAGAAGACCTACATTGGAGCTGCTGAACATTGCATCCTGCAGGAAGATATGTAATCCATAAATCCAAACAAATAAAGGAACCTCAAAAGAACAACTGGAGTGATCAAATGAAAATAACAAAAGCAAGTACATGGTGACCCGATTGTAGTGTATCTGTAATATCTTTGAGGGCCAGCAGTGTCAAGTGTTGAACTTCTTTTACAAAACTGGATAAATCAGGGATTTCAGATGAGGTATCTTGTTGGTTGTTATACTGACTAACAATTACTGAGACCCATTGATCAGAAAGGAGCTTCGATAGAATCTGGAAAAGAGGTTGCAATAAACACGACCTGCATGAGGGTGACATGTCAGTCGTAGACAACATAGGGTACTACACAAAAATAGTTATGTAGTTCCAGACCTTTGCTTCACATCTTTCTTAATAAACAAGATATCTAGAAGAGAAACAAGAATAGAAGCTACAGAGTTTTCTCCAAATATCTCCTCAAAACTGCAAAACACGTCAAGATTCCGATCTTCATTTCTCTTTATCTTTTTTGAATGTCTTCTTGCGCCATCAAGTGCTAAAATTAATTCAATAAACTTGACCAAAGTGGAAGAATGAACCTGCCGCAAGCAAAAATGTAAAAAGGGTATATAACAGTAAACATCAAATACAGGGATAATAAATTCCAGGACACAAAAGAAAAACTTAAGCAACAGAACAGATGTATTGGTCTTCTGGAAAATGTAAAAATAAAGAAAAGGGTATAGATACAAACATTAATACGCAGTAAAGCATCCCGTGCGGCATTTCGAACTTTGAAACTCTCAGTTCGAACCAAGGAAATAAGGCGTCCAACAACTTTTTCCTGCAAAAGCATGTTACCTAAATAAGCATAGTTAAAAGGTTCATGTTTACCTAACCTGATCTACTAGTTTCCAAACAAAAAAAAAATCATATATCAGGCAGAAATGGTAATCTCGACAGGTACAAACATATGCCAAAGTAACCTCATTTATGATCACATACATGTCAGAAATTATAACATTTAAGATCAAATTATGTCCAAAAGTGAGACCTAGCTAGTTATACAGTAAAGAACACAAAAAACTAGGAATGGTGGCAAATTCAAAAGAAATTCAGGAAAAGTGACGATTACCCATTAGCATAATTGCACTCAAATTTCATAGGCTCATGGTACACCAGTCATATAAAAATGACATTGTGATATACTAAGACATGATGCACAATTGCACATCCAACAATTTTTTTATTGGGTTAACATAAATGGATACGCAAGACAAGCAATATCACTTGCTACAAATATAACCTTTAGCATTGCCAAAAATATATTATATGCTGCTTTTGTTCAGTAAATTATGCAATGGCAAATTACTGTATGCAGAACAATTTAGTTGCATAAACAAGAAAAATTCCTAGACGGTAAAAAAAAAGGACTCCAAGTTTTTTCCTGTGTAAGATGTGCAGATAATTGAAATGGCACCAAACAAGCAGTTCTAAAATAAAGAAAATGTAATGTGGGATGATATAATGCAAGAAAAGAACCTTAGTATCGGTCTTTAAATTATCAAAGAACCCTGGTTGAAGATTCTGCAGGACAGTAAGACATGGCATCACAACAACAGGATCACCTGGAGACGGAGCATCAACCTAAAGTTCTATACAGTTAGTTGAGTCCAGAAGGTAATTTTGATATCTGTAGTTAACAGAAGGTTTTGCTCACCTTTAAAGCTTTCATCAGAGGTTTGAACATGTTAAAACCAATATTTGCATGATCTGGCGTTGAGATCAAAACCTACAAAAAACACAGCGGCAGTAAATATGCATAATGGCTATTCTACTTGACGACATATATACTATCATCCATGGACATATATATACAAATCATGATGACATGTTTACCTCCAAAAGCAAGCATAAGGTATGCATTTCATGGGTGGATAGGATCTGATTGCAATTATGTCGATTCTGATACTGATCACGACGGTCCAGAAGATCAAAGAACAGAGACTTCACATCTTCTGCATGAAATAAGATGCTTCCTACTCCTTTCAGGACTGACAGAACCATAAACTGCAACATGTTTCAAAATATCAATCACCATAAAAAAAATAGGTGCCCATGCATATGCATTTGCTTCTGTGGTAGTGATTGGGGTTAAGTGAATGAATTACAATGTGTGGGAGTGTGTTAGTAGGCTAGACTTAGTGATTTGACTCGAGATTGCAGATCAACCAACCTTTCCATAAGGAGGGAGCTTCAAAGCAGAGCGCAAGATGAAAGTAAGAATAGTATCCTTTGTATGCTGGTCGAATCTGATAAGAGAAACAAAAGAGAGTGTTACACCCCAATTAATAATGAGTACACAAGAGAAGTGTATCTGTAGAAGAATGAAACCAGGACAACCTTTCATGGAGATTCTCGGGAACCAGCATATCATTACATGGGCTCAGCATAGATGAAATATATGCAGGAAGAAATTTTGCGTCCGAGGAGATCATGGTCTTTTGGTTAACCAACAAGTCAAGGAAACTACCAAAAGTTGGTGATGACAAGTATTGAGGTAATTTGATGTTGTTTCCTGTATATGTTAGATCAGATAATAAATATCAACAACGAATTGGTCCACATGGAAATAAATATGAAGATAAGGCTAACAGACCATTTCTTGGTACTGAAGTGCTCAAGCGCTGCCAAACCAAAGATAACCCCTCAATACACTTAATCGCAGATGACCTTATATCCTACAACATATAAGACAATAAACATGTTCAATATCTAGATAGAAGAGCTGTAAGCAGGACAACAGAAGGAGCTAGCTCACAGATTACCAGACACAAAAAGTATTGGGGGTGTATTCATACCTTGTTATCATGAGCGAGTGGGGGAATAATGGAAGGAAAGCCTAGTAGAAGCTGCATACAGATGCTTTCATCCAAGCTATTACTTTCAGAGGAAGCGCACTTGGAACAAATAGATGCAAGCACAAGAAGACTCTCCACTTGAACTCTTTCTGATAAATCTACATAAACTTCAGGATTATCATCAATAATTTACAAAAGATGAATATAAAGGGATGGGCAAGTTGCTTAAGGAATAACGAGTTATTATACACTAAAATATTAGAAAAGCAATCGGCCACCAATGAACTTGGTTACAACAATGAAAGACAAGGCATGGCTATGGAGGTGTAACACTTGCAACTATGGAACTCAGCCAGTCATCAAAGGCAGAGAAAAGGGTGTTGTGTAGGTCAAGCGCTGTAAAAGATGTGCAATGTAAGCTCCCATGAAGCATGGCTGAGTGACAGTTTAACACGCTGGGTGCTGGGTAATATGATATTAATGTAAAAAAAAATCATTGCAAAAGCACAGGCATTTAACAAGAGGAATAGAATGATTCTGGTGTCCCCTTGAGCCCATGTCTACATTGCAAGCACCCTTAAAAAAAACACAACGAGGGAAAAAAAATTATGTCCATACTACACGTTAAGTAATATTGTCTGCACTTGCAGAAGTTCAATCCTTAATTTTTCACTAGTAAATAAAACCAAATAGAACCAGTACATGCAATGTGGACATGCGGTATGCAGACGAAATAGTGACGGCAAGATAAGGCCTGATCACCCTCAGGTTGCCAGGGTTCTCCCTAGTAACTTGAGGTTCTGATTGATGCCGGATTAGTGGGCAAAGCCCTTTCTAAATATTATTGATTGATTAGTGAGGCTACCTTTATACACTGGGTGTCATATGACCATTTTTGGAAACACTAGATCAGCTAGGAAATAGAAGCATCAAAACAGGAATAGTGTGAAAAAGAGATTCCTCAACTGGTTATGGGTTAGCCGAGACTAGTTCGCTAAGGATCCAGCCAATCCACAACTATATGACTCCTACACTTTTTTTGGTATCATATTTAATGGATACTGACAATCCATACAATAATTGCAATATCTTATTGTTATCTTTTGAAAAACTAAACACACTATTTGCTGTTGGGATGTGGAACACTGGAAACCATGGGCCGTCACTAATAATTGCCCAAAAAGGAGAAATCACAGCCTGATAGAACAATTATTAAGAACATATTATAGGGTTGGTTGACTGCAAAACAATAGAAAACTAAGCCCCTAAAAACAAAGTCAAGGTATAAAATATCAAGTTTAGACAAAAGCACAACACTAAGAATGAAAAATACCCATCTACAACATGCTTAGTCTGGTAGAGTAACAGAATAAGCTTTGCTTAAGGGGGAGAACAATGTAGCAAACCTTCATCCAGAAAGTACTTCGAAATAAATTGAAAAGGTGCTCCAATGCAATTAACAACAAGATACTGTAGGTGCTTCTGGAAGATATTTTTGGCAGGTGATACAAGGAAGAAGAGAAACAAATCATCCAGCATTGTGTTTTCACCACCGCCAACCTGGATATATATAACAGAAATATAGCAAACATCATGACATATTCTCGGAAGGGAAGTGAGAAGAATAGGTGAAGCTGCTATTGCTTGACAGTTACATACCACGGGATTCTGCTTAAAACAGGAGGACTGCACCTTTAGGATACCCCAAAATATACAGACAAGGATTCTAACATTCAATGCCTCTGTGTCTCTGTTGAAAAAATGCTTCACCAATTCTAAACTGCACATCTCAATGTTGTCAATGCTGATCTGCAAAGCAAAAAAAAAAGAAAAAAAGAAAGAAAGAAAGGTTTATGGCCATACAATATTGGCATATCATTCAACATTGAATGGTAAAGTAAAGAATATACCTCATTACCAACACCACTATCTTCGGGCTGTATGTTATGCCATTCATCCTTCAGGACTGGCAAACAAGCATGACAAAGATTCACCTGCTCGTCCAAAACTGAAAAGGAACAAGTAAATATCAGCCTATATGGTTGTCTTTCAAAGAAGCCAACATATCAGGATCACAGGAGTCTGTTATATACAGCATTTATATATCATTCAAGAGATATTTTTTTTAGTATGCATGCGCAAGGGAGGTAGGAACTATTAGATGACAGGTGCTATACCAAGAGAAAGAATTGACAATTAATAAGGATTTCATGGAGTAAATAACAGCACTCTCAGTAGCACATGATAATAAATAATACTCCCTCCGTTCCTTAATATAAGCCATATAGATTTCTAAAGAAAATTCCAAAATATAGGTACGTATCAGCTCCCACGCCGATTAGTTTGGAAACTTTCCCACCGTACATAGCACATGCCCCAACTAATCTCTTAGATTTAGGAAGCAATCTGATTAGGAGCGAGAAGATGGCCTGATTTTCCTTTTTTTCCTCGGTCTCACATCCTTCCCTAAGCCGTGCGTTAATATTGGTGCTAAAAACTATATGGCTTATATTAAGGAACGGAGGGAGTAATTAGAACAGAATTGTTATTGCAACCATCATAAGTTCTACCAGAATGGTATAGCAAAGTGAACAGCAAAGATGGGCATACCTTCTGTGGAAACAAGTGATTGCAATACTATGAGTAGAAACAAAGTTTTAGAAAATCTACTTCCACTTCCAGAGTTAGCCAACCACTCCACATGCTTATTTGGGTCAGCTAGGAAAGTCTCAGCAAAAGCATTGATGTTCTTCATGTTAATAGAAGCAATGGAGTCTGCACTCATGTTCTGTAACAACATAATGGGTAGAAGAATTACATACAAACAAACAGAACAAAATATGATCATATAGATCGAAACATCAAGAAAATAGACATTTCAATCATAAAAAGCACAGCCTCAAATTTCTAAGGGTTCAAGATATGGGCATTAAGAATAAGAGCAATCATGCACAAATGCTGGGGAGGGGGATGATAGGCTTACACTAAAGATCAACACAGCATAGCAAGAGGCACAATTAGTCTGGCCAGTAAGAAACCTCACCTTCATTTTATCAAAATTGACCCCATCATATACAAGAGAACTACTTGTGTAGAACTCCCATTGTATTTTCTTAGCTAGCTCCAAGGCCTTTAAGTTCACCCTAATGGTCTGTGTTCCATTTCAACACTGAAAGTTAGAATCAACACATGACAGTACAAAAGGGTAGATAGAATAATGGAAGATAACTAGGTAACCTTTGGGTGAACAATAAGGAGACGAAACACTAATGTAGCTATATCCTTGGCATGTTCCATATGATGCGATTGGTATTCCGTTACCAGCTTTTCCAAGCAAGAAACAGCAACATCAGAAGCTTTTGATGCTTTTGAACCACCTGGAGAATCATAAACAAAATTCATATAGCCGTGATTAAAAAAATACTTTCCAATGTGCTATATCACCATACGTCCGTACCATAGAACATTTCAGATCAAATCACAGATAAGGGTTCCGAACAAGGGCAAACATAGAAATATTAAACCAATGTACAACCTAATGAACCTTAGCTACAATGAATATACAGCAAAAGAAGTGGCATAAAACATCTGGCTTGGTGGTCCAGGCTAGAAGACATCAATGGATGCACTTTCTGTCAATGCTGATCTCTATTATTTAAAAACCTTCATGAATAAATTAGTTTTTATCTGTGCTTTTATATTTAAAGTGCACTATAAACTAGCTATAGATCTCATGTAAATGGATAGAAAAAGGTAGAAGGCAATATAAATAATTCTGCAGACCTCTTCCCTAGAATTTAAAAAAAAAAAAAAACTCATTCAATTGGGCCAAAAAACAAGCAGACATTGAAGAATACCCACCTTTGTTAATGATTTTGATGCATTTGGTGAGCACGCCATCATATGCTTTTAACAGGCTATCAGGATTGGCAACAACAGCTAGTCCTTCTATGGATAAAGCAGCTTGGACAACACTTAGATCATCGTCATACAGACTGCATAATATAGCATCTTGCATATTGATAAACTTCTGCACGAACTCAGAATTAGAAACATAAGCCAGTAGATCATCATCTGAGGAAAGCTTCAATAAAACAATGAACATATAAAAGCAAACATTTCGAGAGAGCAAAATTTGTTACCTGTGGATTTAGAGTACTGTTATTGAAGATGCCAGATGTAGCAACTTTTGAGAGAGCAGATTGACGAACCGCAGCCTGCATCATATATAAAATTGCACTGCATCAAAGACTAGAAAACACACGATCCAAAGTATGATTTGAAGGGCAAGAAATCATTCTAGAGGCATTAAGATAGGATAAAATTCACCAGAGTTTCCACGGAAAGTAAAATTCTACACCAAGTTTCATATCATATATGTACCTTTGGATGATCCAGACTGAACCAAATGTTCGAGTCGGATATTTCAGTTGGCAAGTTCTTGCTTTCATCAAACACTATGCCGAAAACCTCAGAAATAGAATCCCCTCCCGATGAATTAATTTCAGAGTTCTGAGAACAGGGAGAAAGAAGGGTCAAACAACGGCAATAAGAACTGACAAGTTCCATAAGTGGAAAGTGTGTCATCTGGTACCTCAAGAAATTTACGAATAGCATCACGCAGCTCCAGGGGATATTTTCTTTCAAGTGCGCTAAAATTTTTCTTAGCCCATAATTCTGGAAAATAGATGAACAATATATATGAAATACTACATAGTACATACAGTACAGAAAACCACGATATGCTTAAAATAAACGTATGCACAAAAAAGAAAAGAAAATTATTTGGTAAGTTTAAAATGGAATTGAAGCAGCTGTTCCAGCTACCTGTGTGATTGATATCTGGGTTTCCTGTGGCCTGAGATACCTTGATACAGTTTCTAAGAACCTTGCACACAATACTTTCAATGAAATTCTTCACCGGCAGAGTCTCAATAGTTTCAATCAGGTGTGTGTGGCAGGAACCATCGGAAATACTGTTCACATGTTAAGAGTTATAAACATTCATACAAAGCCAGGGAGAAATATGCAAATATAATCACATCAGATAAGCAAAAAATCACCTGTAGTCAATTAATGATTCAACATAAAGCCTAATGAATCTCTCGATGTTGTATTCACTGGATAATACAGAAAGTATACCAGAAAAATCCCTGAAAAAAGTTTACCATAGGAATTCAACACTTCAACACCAGAAGGAGAAACAGAAACAGAGCAAATATATAATGTATATGCTGGGAAAACAACAGTAAACCTGATGTCTTTCAAAATCATCAATGGCTTCTTAGGGAAATCATGGACAGATTGGGACTGTAAAATTAGCAGACATTTATCAATACTTCTAGCTCAGCATCACCTATATTGAGTTCAATATATTTACATAGCAAGCCAGAACTTTCTAAGGATATGTATGACAAGAAGTTGAATCCAAACCTGAACAAGACTTATAAGAGCCATCACCGAGACACGAAGCCATGGCAAGTCAACTGACTCAGATGCATCATGTTGCGCAGTCCTTGCAACAAAGAAAATCAAATTTTGGACAAGTTTAGGCGCTAGAGTCGCCCGGGTTCCAAGTACCCCAACAATCATAAGAGCGCCAGCCTGGTCATAAAGATCCAACATAACTATAGTTATAACTATGCTCAGAAAGCAGGATGTCAATAGTTCTTTACGGTAAGTAAATCCAGATAGCACAATAAAAGGTTCATAACGAGGGATACGAAGTAGTGTACACACACTATCCAGTTGAGGGTTGCAAATTAAAAGGGAAAGAAAAAGAAAATATAAGGTTACGAATTCAATCATTGAAAAGGGGCCAAAAAAGTTACAAATCATTTGAGGTAACCTTGTATTCCTGGTCTCGCGTCACTGCAGGATTAAGAGAGTCAAACACAAATCCCAACACCCTCTGCACTACATCTGTGTCAAGCTTAGGGACAGCACCCAAGCACTCAACAATCACAGCAGTGCAAAAGCAGACAACCGTCCTTGAGTGACTGAATTCCTTTGTTGGTGTAACCTGGAAGTAAAATGAATTATCAACAAATAAGATCCAAAATCATGACAGAATCCAACCATTAAAAGGGTTATTAATTTCGGCCTTACATAGCTGCAGATGGTCTCCAGCACAGCCTTATCACGGATGCACTGCTGCACTAGAACACTCCTGGGTGGTGGCGCACCTGAGGACTTGACGCCACCAAGAAATGTCCACTTACTATTCCTGAAAACACATCATCGAGCACAAGTTAATATTGAAGACCAATGGAGAAAATAAGCATCAATCCAGACCAGAGCCACACTCACCCTACGTTGACCAACTGCACGATCCGGACAAACACATGTGTATCATGGTATGGCAGTGCGCTCAGCAGCAACTCATCTGAATTGTATACATGCACCCTACATGAAGGTTTCCACCAGAAACAAGACAATAAGCTAGAGCTCGTAGGAGCCATCGTCAAAAGTAGCTGAGCTAGGTTCGTACAGGTATCGGCGGATAAGGTATTCGAGGGTCTTGAGGGCAGAGGGAAGATGCAAATAGCCAGCTAGAAGGCGAAGGTAGGTGGAGATGGACTTGTTGAGTTTGTCGTTCTCCTTGGGAGTCATCTGTTCGCGGTTCACCTCAAGGCTAGTCTCCCTGAACAGAGTGTTGCTGTATCTTGCAAACCTCTCGTCTATGCTGGTAAGGTGCTCCAACCCTGAAAAGCAATTTGATTCAGATACTGTAGAGGAATAGAAGCTCTTTGATTGATGAAGCACCTCATATGCAAAACTAAATCGGTTTTGTTTTTCAGAACTTCGTTCATTTTGAGATATTAGTAAAGTTTCAGAAAATCACATGAATAACTGCACAAGCATAAACAACTAGGCGTACTCTGTACTCGGATGGGATGAACCTGCAAGTAGCAGCTAAACTCCAAAGGGAATTCGGAGAAAGCTGATTGGAGTATTATATGGGAGCTCAAATAAGAACCAAACAAAATTCTAGAACGCTCGGATTAGCGGAAAATGCCACCAAGTTTTCCTCCATGAAATACTGGCTACTCTAGAAGCATCAGCATGCTAGAACCAATCAGGTCGGCGGTTAGCGGTACGCACCAGAGAGGGCGATGGGCAGGATGGCACGGAGGTCGATGTCGGCGGCCTCCTTTGCGTCGAAGAGCACAGACGGCCGGGTGACGGGCCGCCGGGCCGGCTCCGGCGCGGCGCCGAGCGCCGACTTGATGGCCTTCAGCTGCGATGCGATAGACGACATCGCCGATAGCTCGTCTCCTTAGCGGTGGCCGCGGCTCTCTTGAGGAGAAAAGCTGGTGCCGCCGCTACTGAAACTGAACCCTAAACCCTGCGCGGCGCAAGGCGGGGCGGCGGCGGTGACGGGGTCGGGGGAGAATCGATGGAATTGGTCGGCTTTTCGGCTTCGTGGCGGTGACAGGCAGGGGAGAAGGCTTACCTACAGCCCGCCTAAAGCCCGGTCCAGTATAATTATGATCCTGCTGGGCCCTTAAACGAGTTCTCGATGACTCGATGAATCTTTTGATCTGATGCGTGCCTGCGTTTGTTGGGCCATTTCGCTGCGACAGCAGGCGATGAAACCGTGTTGGACGCGCTGCTGCTTGCCTTCACTCCGGCTCGAGAAAGGAACAGACGGTAGCTACTTGGGTGTGTTAGGTTTGGTGGCCAACCCCTAACCAATTTTGACACGTTTGGTTACTTGGAAGTGGGCTAGAGCCTGGCTAGCACTGGCCATCTGTACTACTGTGGCCTGGCCAGGACTCCTGTCACCTTTCGGCCTGTTCGCTGGTTGGTTTCTGGGCTGGTTTGGGCTGGCTGGTGCTGGTTTATTGTGAGAGAAAAACACTGTTGGCTGGCTGGTTTGGGCTGGCTGAAACCAACAAGCGAACAGGCTGTTTGTCTGCTCTGCTGCTCCTCCCCCCGGTACTCAGCTGCTCCTCCCCGCCGGTGGTGTTCCCCTGCTCGTCCTCCCCGCTGGTGGAGGTCCCCTGCTCGGCCCCACCACTCGCCGCTGTAGATCCGGCTATGGCGACCAAGGGGAAGCTCGGGGCCGTGGCCGCCGTGGAGGCCCAGCGGAGCACCTCCTCCTTCGCTGCAGATCCGGCGGCCCTCCCTATTGGCCACCCCCATGCGGCGACGGGTACGGAAGAGGACCGCAGCGGCAGATACATAAGAGGACCGCGGCGGCGGGACCACAGGTGGCGCCTAACGCAAGGTGCCGCCCTGCTCGCCATGGTGCCACCTTTGGGCGCAAGCCCTGGTGCCGCTCTGCTCTGCCGTGGTGCCACCTTGCTGCTCTGTCGTAGTGGTGCGCCTGGTCCACCTCTAGATTGTCGGCTCCATGACGATGTCAGATCGAAGCTTCGAATAATCGTATCGTTTCTTGTTCTCGTAGACGAGGTAGGCGGGGTCGCCGTGCTCGTCCGTGCCGCGCTCGACGTGGTGGAGCGCGGTGATGGGCGGGAGCGCGACCTAGGTGCTGGTGATGGGGCTGACGACAGATCGGAGGCCTCGTCGGTGGTGACCAGCCAGCCATGGTGGTGTTCGAGAATGCAGATTAGGTGTTCGACGAAATGTCTAAGAGGCGGTAACCTTACCAGAATAAAGAAAAAGGTAATTCTAATGCAAAACAAATTAGACAACCAAACACACACAATGCTAGCCAGGCTTAGTCAATACATGGCTTGGGCTGTCCAGAAATAGACCAGAAAACCAAACGCACCCTATGCTACATGAAAACACGATCCGTTCTCGGCCACCATGCATCAAACATCGCCGTGAGTCCGTGACCAGTGAGCAAAAATTGGCACCGTGTATCGGAGAAGCAAGGGGTCCAAATCGCCATCCATTGGGAGATCCATTCAAACGGATAGGCAAGGACAAAGTTCTGATTTTCACAGATTGGCTCCCTAAGCAATTTCTCATATCATATCATCGTATGCAATGCAATAATGAAAAAAGCCAAAACTGCAGCCAGAATGCCAGATTCAACCATATACCTTGACAGAACAGCGTTTCAATTTTCAAATGTACGCACTGCTGCCTCCTGGCAACAGAAATGACTTCTCTTTCCTTTTTTTATTTCTTTTTCCTGTTTGCAAAACTGACACCTAGTATGGAGCATTAGCAAAGCAAGCACACTATAACACCCACTACAATATGCAACAAGTTCCATAGTATTTATAGTTCACACATCCGCACGACTGCACCTATTGTAGCGATGTCGCAGAATGTCATCAAAGGAAGAAATTCTGGCATATGCATGTTAATAGGGGTTTGACTTATTCCCTGCAGCAGGAACACAGATGCTTATCACGGTGAGGTTAAGTTGCAGAAACTTGGCAAACATGTAATCTACCAGCATACGGCACGATCATTAACAGCTTCATGCCTACCCAAAGCCCTCTTTGTCATACTAACTAAGGGCCCGTTCGGTAGGACTAAAAAATAAGTCAAAATACTGTTCCGACTGATTGTTGTGAGAGAAAAATACTGTTCTATCTAAACGTAAATAGTGTTTCTATGAGTGAGCTGGCCAGCCAGGCTCAGCCCAGCCAGCCAGCCGAACGAAGCCTAACATAACCTAATAAGTGCCAGTCCCTTTATAGATCAGGAAAGTAGAATATTGCTTCTTTCAGGAAAAAAACGTCGAAACAGTCTACAAAACATAACTTTGATTAGTAGTTTTTGTGACAAAATATTTATAAAAGAAAATAAAAGTATGCTTTATGAAACTATGGCCACGTTTGGTTTGCCTTGTGCCCACTGTGCGGTGCGGTACACCATCCGTGGTGGGAGAGCTATGGTACCCAAAACCAGGACCCTAGTGGCCCTATTCATGTGCCCTTAAACCTGACTTGATCCGCTTCTTTTTTCATCCGGAATAGTGTTTTTCTCTCATAAATTCCTCCAGCATTCCTCCAAACCATCCAAATTCCTCCAGAATTCCTCCAAACAGGCCCTACATCCATTCCGCTTCTTTGTAGTCAATGGCTTCAAGTGGTGAAAAAAAAACACAACGGCTACGACATGTTTGGCGCGATTGTCGGGTTCTGCCACTGAGAATCCGCTTTTAAGCGATTCCAAACAGGCCCTACATCCTGAGGCAAACCCACTCATATCATTTTCAAGCATCCAACTTTACATAAAATGTAATATATAACTAAAATTTTAAAATCGTTGATTTAAAACAACCCAACGTCCTTAATTTATGATTAGAGAGAGTATGCAACAAATATTTACAAGAAGAGAACTTGATACTTGCTAGCGTAGCCTAGTAGTAGGTCAGAACTGGGCCTATATGTATATGAACAAATAATTTCACATGATTAACATCCACGCAGTGGGAAATAGGAAAACACCTCGTACCCTAGGTTTAGCCGGTTAGGTGACCTTTCATTACATACAGACGGGATACGAGTTCTCTTATAAGAAGAGTACAATACAAGTCATATCAAGCTCTATCTCTAAGCATGCTTACAGTTGCAGCCGAAGGATCCCAGACATAAAGACTGGATCTAAAATCAATGAACTATCAACAGTCCTTTAGTCACGATGTTCACAAACCGATGTGTTGGCGGGATATGCAGAACTCAAACTTGCCCCCAAAGCAACACTTTCATGAACAAACTGATCAATGTCAATCTCGATATGTTTCGTGCAGCGGTGATGGATAGGGTTGCTTGTCATGTAGACTGCATTCATGTTGTCATAGTAAACGACTGTCGCAAATTCAATAGAACAAGAATTACATGTGTGAACTGGGCGAACAGAAAGTAAGTTTTGTAAGGTACCACCAGTGCATTGTTTAATAAAAAAGTGCAATTAGGGATAGGAACGATGGAACGATCCCAAGCAACAATTGGAATAAAAGAGTTGTTCACAATGGTAATGTCAGAGTAAGGAAGAAGGCAAGAGAGCAGAGTACCATCAGTGGAGCCCATGTGAGAGGTAGTGCATGTGTCCATCATCCATAGACTAGGCTGCTGAAACTAGAGCTAGTTTAGTGCTGCAACTAGAGCAAATGGATCCCATGTGTTTAGAGGTGTTAAAACCTTTGAGGGAGACATTGTCATGTGGACCTAGGGAAGATGGCCCAATAATCTAGGTGAAAGGTCCTAATAGCTAGAGGGGGTGAAGAGCCTATTAAAAAAATTTACAACAACACTTAGCAAACTGGTTAGACAAATATGAAGCAAAGCGAGTGTTGCGCTAGCCTACTAAAAATGCAAGCCACCTACCACAATTCTAGTTTCTATAGTCTATATCCACACAATGGCTATGTCACTATATTAAGTTAGTGAGCTCTCAAAGACTAACTAAAGAGCCTCACTAACCATGAGTCCCAGCGCAAGCTAGCTCTCAAAACTAATTACACTAAAGAGCTTAGCTTACACACTAGGAATGTAATACAAGAGAGAATGGCGATGATTATAACGACATGTCGAGGTATGAGCCAATCACAAGATAGAGCCAATCAATCAATCACAAGATAGTCAATGAAATCCTCGGACACGGTGACACAAGATTTTTTACCGATGTTCACTTGCTTGTCGGCAAGCTAGTCCTCATTGTGGCGATTCACTCACTTAGAGGTTCACGCGCTAATTGGCATCACACGTCAAACCCTCAATAGGGTGCCGCACAACCAACATAAGATGATGATCACACAAGCCACGAGCAATCCACTAGAGTAACTTTTGGCTCTCCACCGGGGAAAGGTCAAGAACCCCTCACAATCACCATGATCGGAGCCAGAGACAATCACCAACCTCCGCTCAACGATCCTCGCTTCTCCAAGCCATCTAGGTGGTGGCAACCATCAAGAGTAACAAGAGAATTCCACAGCGAAACATGAACACCAAGTGCCTCTAGATGTAAACACACAAGCAATGCACTTGGATTCACTCTCAATCTCATAAAGATGATGAATCAATGATAGAGATGAGTGAGAGGGCTTTGGCTAAGCTCACAAGGTTGCTAAGTCAATACAAATGGCCAAAAGGTATGAGCTAGAGCCGATCATGAGGCTTAAATAGAGGCCCCCTCGAAATAGAGCCGTTGAGCTCTCACTGTAGCCCAACTCGGGGTGACCGGACGTGCCGGTCAGTTTGACCAGACGCAGACCCACAACGTTCGGTCGCTCGATGCTCGCCACGTGTCTCCTCTTTTGATTCTCCACCACATGATCTCAACGGTCGATTCTCAGCATCTTTCGCGATTAAGTGGTGACCAGACTCACCGCTGCGCCACCGGACTCTCCACTACTCAGAGTCTGGTTGACTCTAGAAAGGTTCTAGAGCGACCAATTGCCGACCGGACGCGTCTGGTCCACCATGACTGGACGTGTCGGTGCGTCCACTCCTCCTCCTCCTCTTCTCTGCGTGCTGCCACGTCAGTAGGATCGGACACCGAATAGTGTTCGGCTAGAGTCCGATCACATTTCTTCTCAGCATCCTATCAAAGGACTAAGGGTGGCCTTCACTGCACACCACTGACCGGACGCAGGGTCAGAGTCCGACCACTGCCCAAGGCAGAGTTCGATCAATACGAAATAGCTCCTTTTGACCCCAAACTTCACCACCCTTGATCAAATGTGCCAACCACCAAGTGTAACGCTTCGTGCATGTATGTTAGCATATTTTCATAAACATTTTCAAGGGTGTTAGCACTCCACTAGATCCTAAATGCATATGCCATGAGTTAGAGCATCTAGTGGCACTTTGATAACCGTATTTCGATACGAGTTTCACCCCTCTTAATAGTACGTCTATCGATCCTAAATATGATCACACTCACTAAGTGTCTTGATCACCAAAATAAAATGGCTCCTACCACTTATACCTTTGCCTTGAGCCTTTTGTTTTTCTCTTTCTTCTTTTCCAAGCCCGAGCACTTGATCACCATGGTCATACCACCATCTTGATCATCTCCATCCTTGCTCACCACTTGGAATAGTGATACATATCTTATGATCACTTAGATAAACTAGGTTGGCACTTAGGGGTTCATCAATTTACCAAAATTAAACTAGAGCTTTCACCAGGCAAGGGAGCTCACTAGGTAGATGCTTCAGACTATCCTCACCATGGGTTGCCTTGTAGATTTGGCCATGGGCTACCAGCACTAGCATGCGAGGTGTGGGGGGAGGTGTCGTGCTGCTACTGTTCATGGTTGCACCAGTTGTGGTACCCTGCTGTTGTGCTAAGGTGTTGCCATGGTACATGTTGCTAGTGCTAGATGCTCCTAATGACACTCTCGATGATGCTGAAGAAGTGTGATAGGTCTACAGTAAGTAGCAGTGGAGGAACACCTGGCAAGAAATAATGCTATTTCATAGGAGACTTTCCTTTCATTGGCCAATCGGAGTTCCTTGAGGGCTAGGATATACTACGAGTAGTACTGAATGTCGACAATAGTATGGTGTTGGCAATGTCGACCGTGTTGAAGAAGCACTTATTGAGGCCATGCAGAAGAACTCATTGTGGGTTAGAGATGGTGTGGTCAACGTCCAAGAGAGAATGGGTGAGGATCTTCACGTGTTGAGAGTACTCAAACATAGGGAGATCACCTTGAGTCATGAAGTGGAATTGGTGACTCAAGAAAATCATCGGTGGTTCCTTATTTGCTTGGGAAAGGTTCTCAATGGTTGTCCATAGGGCACTTGGTTCTGATTCGGCTCCATAGCAGGATCAAGGACGTCGGGGGTGATAAAGCCATAGAGCTAACTTTGCACATTGTGATTGTTCATCTCCCAAACAGGGTTGGTTGGCGATGGTGTTGTAGTGCCATTGATGTGCTTGAGTAGTCAAAAATTACCACACATGGAACATAAGAAAGTGGACCATTTGGCAACATTGGGATTCTTAGATTCTAGGGTGATGGACACAAGTGGTTTGGTTAACATGGTGACTATTGATCTAAGATGTAGCACTTGATGTAGAGGATGAGGAAGACATCTTGCCAAGACTGAGGAATCACGCACGCGTAGAGGGGGTCGGAGGGGTGGCATATCATAGGGATAGATTGGGCCAGCATAGATATAGTAGCGTGCGTGGGAGCATGGATGCACATAGATGAGCACAAGGATTGGACTTCTACTCTTGGATCCTAAAACAGATGAAAGTGGAGGTGGATCGCATAGAGGAATGGGGTTTGTGTGAGTAGATATCATGACCATGGAAACTATGGTGTGGAAGGAGTGTACGTGAGCAAAGGAAAGATAATGACACTAGAGTTAGGGCAGTGTGAGGAGTCAGAGAGAGACTTGGGCTAGTGGTACCATGTAGAAAATAGGAAAACACCTTGCACCCCTAAGATTAGGTGATCTTTCATTATATATAGCCAAGTTATGGCTTGTGTTACAAGAAGAATACAATACAAGTCATAGTCAAACTCTATCTCTAACACTTTTAGCGATGATCCTTCAACTCGTTATGCATCCCCATTAGGTCCCATTCACATATAAGAGCACAATGTTAGGAATTAGTTAAAATTAATTTATTTTAAGTTTCATTTGAGGCTATAAACAAAACACATAAGTACCACAATTTTCTGCCTTCCTTAAGCCTATGGCAAGACTCAGCCAACATCAGACCAAACGAAACACATGCATATATCTGATTTACTCTTGGGGATGAATAGCCCCTAATCATAATCTTGAATTGTGTCTAAATGTTCAGCGGAGCCAATATTAGGGGCACATTTGTCAGACAAAAGTTTGATACATATACAAGCCTCTATTGAACAACCTTTGCACTGTATAAAGGCGGGCACATTGGTAAGTAAAATGGATTATCATAAACAACAAAGTCAAAAGACTAAAGCTATGATAAGCATGTATGATGGTATGGAGTATTTCCAAACATAGCAGTGTATGATGGAAGCTAGGCACACTCATTAAATATGGAGATTCCATCTTCAAAGACAGTACCATGACCGTTGAAACACACCATGTATCCAAAATGGAAAAGTTCATGCTCTGGATAGCATTTCAAATGATTGTTAGAATGAAACAAAATATCAGTTGAAACTAGAATGGACACAAGAATTTAAAGTAACACATTTAGGTACCTTAAATCCAAATGTCATTAGTTGTAGGTGCTAGAATCCCTCTTCCAATATGGCCTAGGATTTGTAGATTTGATCCACCTTTCATGCATGGCAATGAATGGAACATAACCCATATCATCAATCAACAATCAATAGTCTAGAAACCCCATTGGATGGAGAGGTTAATTACTATAGGGGACAACATCAGGTTCTCCAGATTAGGTAGAGAGACGTGAAGGTGAGCATAATCTGTTGACACAAAATGTGACACACTGTGCCTCACACACAGCAAGCCGGAAAGCGTGGCTTCAATCGGGTTCCCGGGTGCTTCATGATCCAGAAGCGTGCCAGTCAGTTTGACCTAAAAACTAACAAGGGATAAAATAATTAAATGCCAAAACGGAACATGTCGGGTAAGACCGGACAGTTCCACATATACGGCCCTGAAGCCACTTACAACGACATACAGCTATAGAGAGCTGTCTGCCAACAAGTTTATAAACCATTCAGCTAATCGTAAGATGAATGCACGTAAAGACCTGATTGCCGAATGCATGTGCATGGGAAGACATGTTTGAACAAGTGAAATTAATTATGAGTTAATGCACGACCAAGCTCAGCAATCTAGCCGAGTTGGGTTCCATAAAGAAGGAACATGCAAATAAAACACGATTAAACTAATCTAAAACCTGCATCTGCCGCACGACACCTGGTTTCGTTAAAGCTTAAACGTAATTAACATACATGAACCCGCGACATGTGACAATCTAGATTAAAATCATTCAGCCATTATGGGCATGTTATCTATTTGCAAAGGTAATATGAAAAAGCAATTGTTGTTGAAACACGAATAAAACCATAAGAGAGAGAGAGCCAAACAATATTAATCTAGATTGGGCAGAAGTGTGTCACAAATATATAAAATATTTAAAAACATGCAACACTAGATAACTTAATGAATCTATTTAGATTTGCCATATCTAATAGAGCCGATAACTATCTTGCTTTCACTAAGCATATTGAGCAAACGCCTGCCGCACGGTATCTACTCATAAACAAAGCATAAGCAAAGACTTCTTGGTTGTCAAGCAAAGATCCGCCACACGACCATTGAAAACAAACAAGACTACTTGCATCACGTCTAAATCCACCCTCATGATACTAAACATGATAACAAGGTTGTCGGAACTTATGGAGGTCGACGGATCGATGACTCCTCTCGAAGAACTCGACGACACGACAAAAGGACTCGAAAGTTGACACGGGGCCGGTTGTATTGATTTGGTTGTGACCCCTATTACAATGGTCGAGGGTCAATATTTATACCCTAGACAAAACACGAGTCCTAGAAGACTACGATTTACAAAGGAACTTTTAAACAAACTTGGAAACTTACGATTCCTTACTCTAAACTCTCAGAGTCCTTTATTATTACAACTTCCATCTTTTCGATCGGCCTCGCCTGCCATCTTCTGCTTTCCCGAACGGAGTCACCGCCTTCTGGAGTAACCGACCGCACAAGCATTTAGCCGACCACTTGTTTTGTTTGCCGAACACCCTTCTTCCCGCATGCGGGTCCATCTGTCATCCTCCAGAATCGACCAAAATCTAGTGTTAACACATGCCCCCTCAATTTCAGGATAAAAGTTGTTTTATTCTGAAATTGACCACAAGCTCCTTCTTCCTCCTAGGTCAGCACCGTTCATCACCGTAGCCGCTGCCCAAAAATTCAAGTTTTCAGCGCAACCTCAGACCTACTTCGAATCTTTAATGGCGACCCAGGATGAAATCCCAGAGGTAAACTTTACTTATATTCGGCAATTTTCATTTGATCCTCCCATTCCTCTTTTGGCTTATTCCTCTTTGATTTCAATCACCTTCTAAAGGAATACAAGAACCAGATTTTGATCCCCTATGCTGCCAACCTTGACTCCTATTTCCTCGGTCCAATGGGAAATCCTGACCCTTCCGAAATTATCGAGAAGGAAACCCAAAGAATCCCTTTCAAATCTGGGATCACCTCGCCAAACCAATGGCCCAACACATTCAAGAATTGGCCATTTCCCCCAATCGCAGGATGGCGGAATTGGTACAGGAGAATGCTGGAGAAAAGAAGCAGCCACTGGGAAAGTCAAGACATCAGTCATTGTCTGGAATTATCCTTAGTAGAAACACCCAGAAATGACTCCCTTTTGATAGCAGCTTCCCATTTTTGGTCTGACACTATCAATGCCTTCATCTTTGGTCATGGCATGATGACCATCACTCTAGCCGACGTGTTCATGATGACTGGCTTGAACATGTCACTGCCAGTATACCTCTATAAGTACAAGAGCAAAAGTAATCAAAGAGCCATCAGCTCTGGATGTGGATGGATCAAACACATCCAGAACTACATGAATGCATCTGGCACTGTCTCTGACAAAGAGTTGAAAGCCTTCATGAATATGTGGCTATGCAGATTCATCTTCTATGGAAAATCCAATGAACCAACCCTGAATCACATGGTGATGGCTGAAGACTTAGCTACAGGCACTCAGATCCCACTAGGCAAATATCTTTTAGGGTCTGTTTATCATATGATGCATCAGATTACTCTTCAGATGCGCTAAGGTGGAGAAATCTCTTGTGTGAATGGTCCCTGGTGGCTAATTCAAATGTGGCTCCAGCTATATATGCATCAGATAACCTCTATGAGCCTCTTCAATCTAAGTTTTCCTTCAGTTAACTATGCTGAAGGCAGTACAGCAAAGGTTAAAGCTTGTCAGACGTATGGAGAAGCAGCATCATCTATAAGCATTGACATAGACGTCGGTCATTTCTTCAAGCTGTTTTTCAAAGGATTCGGCAATGTGCTCTGGTTTTCTTACAGAAAAAATGAAAATTTGACTTTGCCCTGCAAGTTCAGCTATGAAATTGGTTGTTCAGGTCAAGAATCCACAGAGATTTTCAACTCCTTTATCAAACCTTGCACTCTACCAGCCGAATTTTATCATGGGAGGTTAGTGCAATCCACCTATGAATTCTATTACCCAAATATGGTGGCCAGACAATTAGGATGTGGCCAACTACCTCCAAGATTCCTCTTCTCAACAATCATAAAGTCAAGGGAAGTAATAACAGAAAGAATGGAAGCCAAGAAAATCTTTGAATTAGGATGGGAGTTGCCAACATACGAACCATCTCCATTTGGGCTAATAGATGTTGCTCATCCCTTCTTTGTCTCTTGGTGGCAAGAATGGCATGCTCATATCTTCAATATATCAGTACATTTTTTATGCAAAAACTTGCAACCTGATTTTGCTTCTGATAGTGAGGTAATTTCATTATGCTCATCATTTCTTGCTCTTGAATCCACTTCTTATTTTAACATCTGGTCATGCACAGGATCTCGAGTTTACTCCCCCAGCCAAAGTAATCCAGTACTATTCGGCTGGTCCCAAGCCTGCTCTGGGGTTTGATGCTCCAAACTTAAAGAAATTCATGAAAACCCCTGTAACTTTGGATTCAGCACCTTTAAAGGCATTCATGAGAACTCCTGCTACTTTAGCTGCTGCATCTCCAAGAGGAAAAAGCAAAAGGAAAACACCTGAAAGTTTTCTTTTACCCAAGAAACCAAGGACCAAGAAAGCCAAATTATCTCTTAAGGTATGAACCTTTTATTCTCTATCAGATTACCAACCTCACTTAGCAGTAAACCTGACCACCTCTACATTCATTACTTTCATTGTAGCCACAAGTCGAAATTCCCACACTAGGCAATACCTCAGTACCTGTAGAACCAACCCCTGAAGTTTCTACTGAAGATGAAGAAATCCATGATAGCGAAACTTCAGAAACTCATGAAACTGAAGGTTCAAAGGCTCATAAATCTGATGAGACTATAGGTAACATTGTTCAACCAATTCTCTTTTTCTCCTTTCTCTTTTTTTTCTTTTTAATAACATCTATCTCTTATGCTTATTATCACTTGCTTTATTAAGAATAGATGAAATCTTAGATGAACTAGCAAGGGAGACTTCTCCTGATCAAGCTCCAAACCCGTCCCTTCCGAACTTTCAGCCAAGTTCTCCAGCAAGCCGGGGTATAACCCATCCTGATGATCAATCAGCTCAGCAGGTAACGCCTTGTCTTACACTATATTTTAGCAAAATTACCCAATCAGCTAACACCTCCTTTCCTCTCTTTTCATTAGAAGAACATCACTAAACCGACCACCAGTTACTCCTTCTCTATTGAGGACTACATCATTGAGAAAGGTGAAGAGATCACTTCTCATCAAACCTTATCACTGGAAAATCAGGCTCGGCTAGAAGAGGTGATCATTCTGCTGAACAAGGATACCATTAGTCTGGTTTAGGATGCAGACCAGATAAAAGACCTCCTTGGACTCATTGATCAAGATATCCCCTCGGCTCTTAAGGCCCCCCTAGAATCTGTAGCCCATCTTGATGACCACTTTGCTATGGTGAGAAGGACAACCAAGAACATATCTTCGAGGGCTGCTCTGCAGAAGGATAGATCTTTGAAAAAACTGGAGATTAAAGATCTTCACTCTCATATCCAGACTACAAGAAATTCCTTGACAATCTTGGAGCCTGAACTGAAAGCCATGGAGGATGAAAAAAGCATACTGGAAGCTCAACTAGCCGAACTGAATGCCAAAATTCAGTCTCACAGGGCCCATATAGCTAATTTGCCGAAGGACATAGAAGCAGCTTCACTAAAGATAACTTCGATCATCAAAGAAGACCAGCAAATCAAAACCAAGCTATCCAGCATCCAGAGTTCTGAAGATGAAGATCAAAAAGTGCTAGATAATGTTAGCCGAATCAGGACTGAAGCCATAGAGGCAATCAATCATCTTCTGAACAAGTAGACATTGGGTTTGTAATAAACTTAAGTGTGATATCCTCTTTCCCTTGATCAACCAACTTTATGTTTACTTATTTTTATTCATTCGACAAAAGCAATCGGCCATTTTCCCTTAAATTACTCGATTAGAATATAGCCGATTGTCTCCATTCTTCCAATAGCCGAACGAATCCTAATTTAAATGTTGCGAGGGTATAGCCGAACAATGCTGGCTCCAACAAATCAGGGAGACAGTCGAGCGACGTCCGATTGAACCCATGTCTGGCCCAGCCCAGTAGCGGTCCAGCTGAAAGGGAAAACCCCTACTCCACCGCTCAGCATTCTCGTCCCACGATTCCGTAGAATTCGCCACGACTCTTCGCTCCGGCTTATAAATAGACCCTTTCGTTAGCCTTCATCGCTATCTTTGCTTTAGCGTTCTCACATCCGTCTCCTCCACTTCCTTTGTCCGATTCATTCCAGAAGAAAAACCCTAACCTCCACCAAAGCAAATGGCGAACAGTGGCGACCGTGGCAAGCATCCTGCCGACGGGGAGGCTGAAGGAAGCAGAGCATCGCGCCGTCGGCGTCGTGGGTACGATTCGGCTTTTTGCCCCCTTGCATTTTTCTTGTTCATCTCTTAGTTTCGATTTTTTTCTTCCTCATTCATCAGGATAAGGGTCATCAGCTCCAGCCAATATCATCTCCTTCCTCCAGCAACAGCAGCTCAACCGGGAACTCCATCATCCGGCTCTTCCAGCTCTTCAAACTCCTATCATTCCAATCCTTGGGGCTCGGCGGAACCAGCAGACGCACACCATCCGTACTCTCACGAGGAGGCGCTCAAGTTTCGCCAGGAGAGGGACGAAGTCCGGGAGGAGCTAGGCGACGTCTCCAAGAAATTCGGCATCGATCAAGCCGAATGGGAGGACCAGCGGAAGCAACTCTGCGACGCCATCACTGGTTTGATATCTTCATTTGGTTCTATCATTCTGGCTTCCCTTGCTTGCCGATCCATTTTTTTTCTTTTCTACCCAGCTCTTTCTGCGGAGAATAACCGTCTGAAGGCGGCGGCGAACAAGATTGTCGACAAGGTGAATGCCCAGGGGGAGACATCCGAGGCACGCCTTGATGCTGTGGATGGCCGTATTGATCAGGCCGTCATCCAAGGTGTGCACCTTGGCGCTTCTCTCGGGCTGGCGGCAATGACCTCCCAAACCAATGAGGACTACTCCTTCCAGCCAGTTGGCTTCGTTGGAGGACGCCCGGACAAGATCGACGACATCGATGAGCGTCTGGAGGCCTACGATGATCATGCCGCTGCCCTTGCCGAAATCACAAACCCCCAGTCCGTCCTCAACAAGTTATTTGAGGAGTAGTTTGTATTAGGATGGACTTTTATAAATAATCTCGTCTTTTGGAAGAATACTTATTTCTTTAATTTTTTTCGGTAAAATTCTGCCTGCGACTGTCAGAAAAATGCTGAAAACAACCCAGTCTTGAATAAACATTCTTGTGCTAGAGGCGATATGAACAATATCGGCTATTCTCAGTCTTATATCTGATTTTTAGGCTAAAGGCGATTTTCTCTTTATCGGCTTTTCTGATCTACATTCATGAACCAATCTCAACACTGGGGTAGTATTTCTTAAGAAATCTTCCATTGATAGCTCTGGTAAACTCCTCCCCAAATAAAGTCTTCAATATGTATGCATTGCCAGGTACATATTCTACTATTCGAAAAGGACCTTCCCAATTTGGAGACCATTTGCCGAACGCTCTATCCTTTGTTCCAACTGGCAATATAGTTTTCTAAACCAAATCTCCTTCTGCGAATTGCTTCAGCCTAACCCTTTTGTTATAATACTTGGCAACGCGTATTTTATTTTTCTCAATATTTTCCAATGCCTTGAGACGAATCAAATGTAAATCTTCCAATTCATCCATCATCAGATCCTTATAATCTTATTCTACCAATTCTTTCTGTAACACAACTCGCCTTGAACCTAACCGTAATTCCCATGGTAATACAGCATGATGCCCATAAACCAGTTCATAGGGAGACGTTCGAGTGGACCCATGACAAGCCATTCGGTAAGCCCACAATGCTTCATTAAGAACCAAGTGCCATCTCCTTGGTCTTTCATCAATCTTCTTCTAGATGATTTTAATCATAATTTTATTTGATGCTTCTGCCTGACCATTAGCTTGTGCATAATAAGGAGAAGAATTATACAACTTAATCCCCATATCTTTGGCAAAATCACAGAATTCCGAAGAAGTAAACTGAGTTCCTTGATCAGTTGTTATAGTTTGAGGAATCCCGAATCTGTGAATTATATGTTCCTTAACAAAACTGATCATATTTTCTGATGTTACTTTCTTCAAAGGGATAGCTTCAACCCACTTGGTGAAATAATCCGTGGCCAAGAGTATAAATTTGTGTCCCTTACTAGAAGAAGGATTGATCTGACCAATTAAATCTATACCCCATCCTCTGAACGGCCAAGGTTTGATTATAGGATTCATAGCAGATGCTGGAACCTTTTGAATATTGCCGAATTTTTGACAATTGTGACACCCTTTGTAATATTCAAAACAATCCTCCAACATAGTCGACCAAAAATAACCAGTTCTCTTAATTATCCACTTCATCCGATAAGCTGACTGGTGTGCACCACACAATCCTTCGTGAATCTCATACATCACCTTCTTGGCCTCTTCTTGACTTAAACATTTAGCAATACTCCATCGATGGACTTGTAATATAATTGATCATCAAGAAACACAAATTTTAGAGCTTTGTACCTGAGTTTTCAGAAAACTTTTTGAGATAGACCTTTCAGATAATTGGCAATTTCGTGTCTCCAATCACCATCTACTTGATCAGTATTTAAAACACCTTCTTCTATAGCAAAAACTTCCCGACTCTCTCGATATCCAGAAGCAGCTTGAGCTAACTTATTTGCTTCTTCATTGCACTCTCTAGGGATATGATGTAAGGTTACTACTAGAAAATTCTTCAAAAGTTCTCTATACTCCTCATAATATTCTCTTAACACATTGTTCTTACATTCATACTGACCATTCAATTGATTAATCACCAACTCAGAATCCCCAAAGATTTCAACAACAGCGGCCTTCACTTCTATAAGAAGCCGAAGCCCTCTAAGCAACGCTTCATACTCTGCCTGATTATTAGTAACATGAAATTCAATAGGAATCGCATACTCAAAAGTTTTTCCTTGTGGGGAAATCAAGAGAATACCAGCACCACCATCTTTGTTACAAGATGATCCATCGAAGAACAAGGCCCAAGGCACAATGCTTATCGCCTCAACAAAAAGATCCTGATGTTGGGTAATAAAATAGGCAATAATTTGACCCTTTACCACCTTTACCGATTCGTACCTTAAATTAAATTCTGACAATGCTAAAATCCATTTGTCAATTCTTTCATTCAAAATTGGCATTGATAGCATATGTTTGATTACATCAAAACTAGAAACTACCATGCATTCGGCATTCAACAAATAGTGCCGAGATTTGATATAGGAGTAATACACACACAAGCAAAGTTTTTCTGTAGCCAAATACCTTGTTTCCAGGTCTAGCAGCTTTCGGCTAAGATAAGCTATGACTCTTTCTTTTCCTTCAAATTCTTGCATAAGGGCCGACCCTATCGTTAGGCTATCGGCCGCCACATACAACTTAAAAGGCTTGTCAAGTTGTGAAGGTACCAGCACAGGTGGTGCCTTCATATATTGCTTGATCTCATCAAAAGCCTTTTGTTGTATGTCACCCCATACAAATTTTTGATCCTTCTTGAGCTTTAATAAAGGAGAAAAGGGTAAAACTCTCTCTGATAGATTGAATATGAATCTTCTTACAAAGTTGATTTTGCCTAACAATGATTGTAATTCTGTGAGATTAGTTGGTGGCATAACTTTGTCTATTGCTTCCATGCTCTTTTTTCCAACTTCAATTCCTCCTTTATGAACTAAAAATCCCAAAAACTCACCAGCCGAAACTCCAAAGGAACATTTATTTGGATTCATCTTCAATCCATGCTTTCTTGTGCACTCCAGAGTCTTTCTTAAATCGGCTAAATGTCTTTCATGATTTCTAGACTTGACTACTACATCATCGATGTAGATTTCTACAATCTTGCCGATCAGCTCGTGAAAAATATAGTTCATAGCTCTTTGATAAGTTGCACCGGCATTCTTTAACCCAAACGTCATGACTATCCATTCAAACAAACCAATATGACCAGGACATCTGAAAGCTGTTTTTGAAATATCTTCCATTGCCATAAAAATTTGATTATAGCCAGCATTACCATCCATAAAACTAATGACTTCATAACCTGCTGCTGCATCTACTAGTAAATCGGCAACTGGCATTGGGTAACCATCCATGGGAGTTGCCTTATTAAGATTTCTGAAATCTATGCAAACTCTCATTTTTCCATTTTTCTTGTATACCGGTACTATATTTGAAATCCACTCTGCATACTTGCATGGCTGAATGAAGTTTGCTTCTATTAATCTTTCAACCTCCTTCTTCACATCGGCCAATACCTCCTCTTTGTATATCTTCTGTGGAAGTTGTTTGTAAGGACGAAATCCAGGTTTAATGGGTAATCGATGCTCAACAATGGAACGATCCAATCTAGGCATTTCCGTGTAATCCTAAGCAAAACAATCTTTAAACTCTTTCAATAGATTTATCAACTTTGATTTATATTCTGGGTCTAACTTCGCACTAATATACATCGGCCTTGGCTTAGAACCATCACCAACATCAATTTCTTCCAACTTATCAGCCGACATAAAACCACGTCCCAACTTTCCTTTGTTGCCATCGACAGGATTTCCCATTAAAAATTACTATGAGAGCCGACTGCTTGGATCGGCTGTTGGCCCTTGCTGAAAACATTTACAGGACCTTCTTTCCACACTTTCTCGGAGAAACAATCAACGCCTTCATATTCCCAGTAGGTAGACTCTGTGGCAGCAACACTTACCAAATCATCAGCATGTACAATTTCAACATCATCTCCAATCCATTGAATGAGAATTTGATGCATGGTTGAAGGAATGCAGCAATTAGCATGGATCCAATCTCTGCCCAAGAGTAGACTATATGCCCCCTTGCCATCAATGACAAAAAAGGTAGTAATCAAAGTTTTCGACCCAATAGTCAGCTCGACATGGATAGCACCTCGGGTATCGGAAGGATTGCCAGCAAAGTCCCTAAGCACCATGTCAGTTTTCAACAATTCTTCATTAGCCATCCCAAGCTTTCTGAAGGTAGTATAAGGCATGATATTGATAGTAGCCCCTCCATCAACAAACATCTTGGTTAAAGGCTTGCCATTGACATATCCTTTTAAATAGAGTGGTCTCAAGTGACGATTCTTGATTGGTTTGTCAAAAATAGCCTGCTGCGTTAATACAAGCTGAGCCATCAAATCCTGACATTCACTTTCATCAAAATCAAAGTACACCTCTTCTTGGACATCTTGGCTTTCGGGAGCTATAAACTCTGATGGGAGGAAGAAAGCCATGCAAGCATCAGCTGAAGGACCACATCCATCAGGCTTCTTCTTAGGACGCCATATTTGCTTTGTTTCAGTAACTTCCTGTTCCAACTCCCTATTCCTCAACCGTTGAACTCTTCTTTTCTGACTTTTCTTCAGGCCTGGAGGACACCACTGTTCTTTTTGCCATATGTATCTATAGGAATCAGCTTCTTCATCATGCACCCTATCATGTATCCAACCTTGACTTACAAATCTTTTCCTTTGTTGATTCTCAAAATCATCTATTTTTTAGGCGCCGATCATCTTCAGGAACCTTCGTTCTAAGTCTTTCATAGACGGGAGGCGGTTGACTCGAGATTGCCTATATTCGGAGTACTGAGCACTACACTCCGGACAATTATTTCTTGCAGGCAACCTCAAGCCTTCATTCCAACAATGCCTAAAGAACGAACAACCCCAATGAGACGGCTCCTGTTCTGTCATGTATTCTTCTTGCTCCCTTCGGTATAACTCTTCTTCATACCTCCGGCATTCTTCCATAAACCATTGCTTCTTATAGTATTCCTTCTCTTGCTCTCTCTGCCACTTGTTTAGCAAAATACGTGATGTAACTCTGGGTTTAGAAGTTTGACCTTTCTCGGTTCGGCTATTTTGAAACCGAACTCGTTGCTGCAGCTCTCTACTGGTGATTTGCTGATCCGGGTCAACAGCACCACTTTCCTTTGCTCTATCAGAAGTCAACACCTTCACCTTGCCTTTACCTTTGAGATCATTGGTAGAGACCATATTCACAGAGAAAGAAATCATATTTTGTGGAAAAGGCTGATCATCAATTTTCATCTTGCCATCAAACTTCAAATGTCCCTCTTGGATAGCTTTCTAGATTCGTATTCTGAACACTCGGCAATCATTGATAGAGTGAGAATTAGTGTTATGGAAGCCACAATACTTTTTGTCTTTCACTCCTTCAGCACGTAGCATAGGATGTCCTTCTGGCAGCTTGATGCGTCCTTCCTTCATCAATAATGTAAAAAGCCTGTCTGCCTTAGTAACATCAAAATCATAGGTTCCCTTTTGTTGTTTCAACCAACGTTGACTAACTTGAGTAGGCTCCTTTGCCCAATTCAACTCAGCTGCAGCTATCTCATCTTCATCAATATACTCAGTCGCTTCATCCAGAAAACCTTGATACACCTCATTAGTGGCATTGTTCTTCTAAAAGCGGTTATCTCTCCTGAATCCTTGGGCCTGATTACTCATAGCTGCTAAACGCTGTGCAAGTTGGCCAAGATCATCAAACTCCAAGCCGAACAACTTCTCCCTAATATTCGGCAGCATTCCTGCTATAGCTATTCCAGGTAGTTGATCATCTGGTAAATTCAGAGAATAACACATATTCTTGGTCTCCCTAAACCTATGAAGATATTCCAATGGTGTCTCATTTGTTCTCATCCTCAGATTCATGAGGTCGACCAACTTCTTCTCATTAGTACCCGTGTAGAAATATGAATGAAACTTCTGCTCTAGCTCTGCCCACGTACCAATGGAATGAGCTGGTAAAGACGTGAACCACGTGAAAGCTGGTCCTGTAAGAGACAAAGGAAAATATCGAATCCTCCAAGCTTCATCTGAAGCAGCTTCTCCAAGCTGCATTAAGTACCGACTGACGTGCTCTATGGTACTAGTATCATCTTGACCAGAAAACTTGGTCAAATCCATTGGAGGCTTCACCCTTGGAGGTAACGCAACTCTGTTGTACCACTCTGGATAAGGAGACTTGTATGAATAGGATTGATTTTTTGGCTTCAAGCCAAACTGATTTTGCATCATATCAGCCATCCTGTGCATCAAAACATCAATATCTGAATCCTGATTTCCTTGTACTTGCACTCCAGAAGGCAATCCTGAAACACTCCTATACCCTGGATTTGGTATAGCATTGATAGCATTGTAATCAGTAAATTCTTGATACCCATCTCCATACATATTCTTCTGCAACCTGTTTGATGCTGGAGAAACTCTATAAGCTGAAGGTGGCACTTCTCCTGTGGTACCAAATGTCACCTGGCCATAGGTGGGATGTGATTGCTTTTCAGTGTGGGTCAATCCACCTATATTTGAAGTCGACGCTATTTCTTTTCCAATAGGCTTCTCTTGATGCTTTGGAACATTGAAAAGTGTCGGTCCGCTGAGTGGGCCAACATTTTCTTCAAAGTATTTATCAACCATTGGACCAAAAGTACTGATCATGATTGCCCGAAAAGTATTCAGAAAAGTCGTATGATGGTTTGTCATGGTTTCTCCCATGGCTTTATAGACCAGGGCTACCATCTTCTGAGCATCCTCCTCTTCAGTGTAATCAATCTAATGCGGAAGAAGAACCCTTGGCATTGACTGCTTTTGAAACACTTTATTGCTCTTGTTTTTGGAAAAAGACATCAAACACTTCCGTTGGTATTGCTCACATGCTTGTAGCACTAAATCCCTGTAATTATCTGGCAATTCTGTCATGCTTACATCTAGAACATGATCATTGTTGATCTCAGACGTCATCTTAAACTAACAGATTGTCCCACCGAGCGTGCCAAAAAGTGTGTTGACACAAAATGTGACACACTGTGCCTCACACACAGTAAGCCGAAAAGCGTGGCTTCAATCGGGTTCCCGGGTGCTTCGTGATCCGAAAGCGTGCCAGTCAGTTTGACCTAAAAACTAACAAGGGATAAAATAATTAAATGCCAAAACGAAACATGTCGGGTAAGACCGGACAGTTCCACATATACGGCCCTGAAGTCACTTACAACGACATACAGCTATAGAGAGCTGTCTGCCAACAAGTTTATAAACCATTCAGCTAATCGTAAGATGAATGCACGTAAAGACCTGATTGCCGAATGCATGTGCATGGGAAGACATGTTTGAACAAGTGAAATTAATTATGAGTTAATGCACGACCAAGCTCAGCAATCCAGCCGAGTTGGGTTCCATGAAGAAGGAACATGCAAATAAAACACGATTAAACTAATCTAAAACCTGCATCTGCCGCACGACACCTGGTTTCGTTAAAGCTTAAACGTAATTAACATACATGAACCCGCGACATGTGACAATCTAGATTAAAATCATTCAGCCATTATGGGCATGTTATCTATTTGCAAAGGTAATATGAAAAAGCAATTGTTGTTGAAACATGAATAAAACCATAAGAGAGAGAGAGAGAGCCGAACAATATCAATCTAGATTGGACAGAAGTGTGTCACAAATATATAAAATATTTAAAAACATGCAACACTAGATAACTTAATGAATCTATTTAGATTTGCCATATCTAATAGAGCCGATAACTATCTTGCTTTCACTAAGCATATTGAGCAAACGCCTGCCGCACGGTATCTACTCATAAACAAAGCATAAGCAAAGACTTCTTGGTTGTCAAGCAAAGATCCGCCGCACGACCATTGAAAACAAACAAGACTACTTGCATCACGTCTAAATCCACCGCATGATACTAAACATGATAACAAGGTTGTCGGAACTTACGGAGGTCGACGAATCGATGACTCCTCTCGAAGAACTCGACGACACGACAAAAGGACTCGAAAGTTGGCACGGGGTCGGTTGTATTGATTTGGTTGTGAACCCCTATTACAATGGTCGAGGGTCAATATTTATACCCTAGACAAAACACGAGTCCTAGAAGACTACGATTTACAAAGGAACTTTTAAACAAACTTGGAAACTTACGATTTCTTACTCTAAACTCTCAGAGTCCTTTATTATTACAACTTTCATCTTTTCGATCGGCCTCGCCTGCCATCTTCTGCTTTCCCAAATGGAGTCACCGCCTTCTGGAGTAACCGACCGCACAAGCATTTAGCCAACCGCTTGTTTTGTTTGCCGAACACCCTTCTTCCCGCATGCGGGTCCACCTGTCATCCTCCAGAATCGACCAAAATCCAGTGTTAACATAATCCCTATTTGAAATGAGGGCCAAAATGTGCATACCCGTAATCGGAGAAAATATGTTTTGAAGAGGAACTCATACAACGAAGCCTACTAGACTCTAGTTCTTGAACAATGGGAAGGTGGCCTTCATCCTCCTTGAGATGACATGGTTCATTAGGTGAAGTAGTTGGACATATTATTGGAGATGGAACATTATCCTCGACAAATGGTGGATTGGAAAGGTAAGGATGAGCTCCTGAGATTCCCCATGTCAAGATAATTGCAACTGCAAATCCAACTCCAAATCCCAATCCAACAAAAAGGAATAGTACAATGTCTATTGATACCTTCTTCGATCGATGTAGAACCATATCTGGTGTCATGTTGTTACATGCTTTGGACACTTGAAACCCACACAAGCCAATGTTTCCTAAAAAGGAGAGATCGGAGAATGTCAAGAAGTGGGAAGACTCAGGTATTCTTCCCTGTAGCTGGTTGTAGGATAGATTCAACATTGAAAGAAAGTCCAATGATGCCAACTCCCATGGGATCTCTCCAGAAAGTTCATTTGAAGATAGGTCTAGTGACTCAAGTTGATGTAGCATGCCAAGCTGAGATGGTATCGGTCCAACAAGGGCATTATGTGACATATTTAGCCCACCAAGTAGAACAAGGTCCCCAATTGACTCAGAAATAGTGCCATAGAATGCATTATTAGAAACATCAATGATGACAATGGTCCTCAATATTTTAGAAAAACTTATATCAGATCCTTTGTATGTGATGGCAGTGGTGAACTGGTATGTTTGGCCAAGTAGATCATATTGATTTTCCATGACCAACGTCTCATTGACATCTTTAGTCATCATGGATCCCATTGACGTAAACCACTTGTTTCGCAATAATCCGAAGAATTTGTTTGAAGCCAAGTCAATAATTCAAAGTTTTCCAAACTCACAACTATTTTGATCTTCTAAAATAGATGGCCCCACATCTCCAATGAACCTGTTGGACTTTAGAACAAGGACTTGAAGCTTAGGAAGCATACTCATCCAACAAGGAAATGTATCATTAATAAGATCCTTCCCGATATCAAAAACCTCCAAGTCTTTGCAAGCAACTAGAGATCTAGGTAATTGTCCTTCAATCTGATTATCACTAAAGTCTAATGCCTCAAATGCACAATCTTGCTTCAGGCTATTTGGTAATCTTCCATGAAGTCGATTTCCTTTCAAATTTAATACATTGAGGCGACTCATATCCTCCATTAAACAAGAAGGGATGGAGCCAATCAAATCATTATTGGAGAGATCAAGGAGCATAAGGCTTGTTGCTTCACAAATTGATTGTGGAATTTCTCCAGACAACTTGTTTCCATGAGCCATGAGTAGGGTAATACCACTTAAGTGAGAACCAAAATTGAATGGCATGGATGAGAATTGGTTGTTTGAGCAATCAAATAGTTGGTTCTACGGTCCGAGTATAGGTATAGGCCCTTCAAATTGGTTATAACTGATATCGATAACAAACATATTAGTAGAAATGACATGGCCATATTCAATACCACTACTAAATTGGTTGTGTGATATGTTCATCAAGATGAGAGAGTTGATCCAATTATCCCATGCCCACTAAGGTAGAGGGCCATGAATGTGATTGTTTGATAGGTCAAGAACTTCAAGGGAATACATGTGCTTCAAGGTATTAGGGAGCTTGGATATGTTACAAGATGCTAGACATAGAGTATCAAAGTTTTGGATGGATGCCCATGAAGAATTGTATTCTCCATCTACTAAATAAAGCTTGTTGTTTGAAAGATTCAATATGACTAGGTTGGGTATTTTGAAGAATGAGCTGAGTTGGATGGTACCACTAAAACTATTGGAATGTAAATTTACAATGCCTAATTGAGTAAGATTAAATAGATGTGGAGGAATTTGACTAGAAAAATTGCATGCTTTTAATTAGGTTCTTGAGGTTACCTATGAAGGAAGGTACTTGACCAGATAACCCACAGTTCGAGAACTGTAGAGTTTCTAGAGAAGTCAAATTTGCAACTCAAGATGGTATTTCTCCTACTATACCAGCCCCAGAAACCTGTAATGATGTTAATGATTTGAGCTCACCAATCGAAGTGGGAAGCTGCTCCTGGTGAAAGTCAGCTGCTGCAATACTTAATTTCTTCAAGGATTTGAGATTACTTATTGAACTCGGAATGGGACCAGAGAAGTTAGTGTTGCTGAAAAGCAGTTCCCTCATAATACTATGTGATGAGAAATTGGGAAGCAGACCAGATACCTTGGAATTATAACTAACATCAATAGCTATTAAGTTTAAGTTCTGGAAGATCCTCATCGGGAACCATCCTTCAAGGTGATTATAGGCAAGCTTAAGAACACTGAGGGAAGGTAAGTCAGCAAAGGACTCTGGAATTTGGCCATACACTTTGTTATAGTTTAGGTTGATCTTGGCCAGTGAGCGAATACTGGACAACGATTCACAAATTGGAGCATCGATGTGTGTATTTGGTAGGCTGAGAACCTGAAGCTGTGGAGTGGAATTAGCAAAGGCACTGCACCATGCTGCCCCGTTGCCGGATAAGTCGACATTGCCTAGATAAAGCTCCTTGAGGTTGCTAAGGTTAGCGAGGATGATCCAATGTCTGGCTCTACGATGGGCCACCTTCCTTCGCCGAGTGGTAGGAAATAGTCGTTGTCGCCTTCAACAAGATAAATCCAGTTGGTGAAGTCCAGGGATACCAGCTTACTGAGCTGTCGTATCCCGTGTGGTATCTTGCCTACGAAATCGGTGTAGGACAGGTTGAGGTAGGTGAGCTCGGTGAGCCGCTCGAACCCGACGGCCGGGAGCTCTGACTCATTGAAGCTGTTGAAGGAGAGGTCCAGGTACCTCAGAGAGGTGAGCTCAAAAAGTGCCGGGTGGAGGCCGGCGCTCTGCAGCCCACACTCGGCGAGGCCGAGGATGGTGATGTGGCCGTCGACGCCGGCGCAGGCGACACCCTCCTAGCGGCAGCAGTCCATGCCGGCCCGCCACGATGCGAGGGTGCATGAGGAGTCGGTCGTGGTGGAGAAGGAACACCGCAGCCGGAGCAGCGCCGAGGACTGGTCTGGCCGGCACGGAACGGCTGCTGGTGGTTTCGTAGTTTCGTTGCTGGTGGTGGCGAGGGAGTAGGAGAGTTGTTGAATCCCAAGGAGCAAGTGAACGAGCAAGCACTGCAGGTGCTGCTGCTGCTGCTGGTTGCTACGGGAGATCATATTGAGAACTTGAGACTCATTCCTCTTGTTGCCCACGCCTTGTATATATATCGAACAACACGCACACACGCAGCCCTTGTTGCTATCGTGTACTAGTGTTTCATTTCTCTGCTTTTTGGTTGCATTCTTCTATATATAACTATGATGAGAGGAATCATAAGTCAAGCCAAACATATTAGCTTTATTGACTCCTTTTGATACGAGAGGAAAAAAATAACTTTTCTCGCAGCTATAGGATTAGTCGGAGCCGTCCGAAGCTCTATCAAACAAGGCCGTAATCGACACGCACCTGTACACTTGTCTGGTGATGTTTTCATAAACAGAAAGAAAATACGTGGACAGCTACGCGTTCACGAATCTAACTGCCTTTGCACGCAGGTAACTTACTAACTAGCGGCAATTTCAGTGCACATAGTCTTGACAAAGTCCTGATGCGGCCGGCCTGTCTCGATCAGTCGCGGTTGGGTGTTTGACTATAGTGTGGAATTATAACTCTTGTGTTTTTCATCAAGGGCATGCGTCTACACGCTACACAGCATTACACGCCACAGTCCACAGAGTAGTTTGTAATCCCCGAAACCGTATTGAACTTGAACCATTTTTGTCAGGCTCTGTGGCGGACCGTAGAACGAGAAACTGATGATGCTACCTTTCTGCACTCGTTTCGGCCCAACGTAGGTCTGCCCCTGGCGAGGCTTACCTGAGTATGCCTTTAATGATGATTTTTTAGATATATTCCAGCTTCAAACACCTTCATGGAAGGGACATCAGATCACGAATATTACAAGCACAGACTAGGTCTCAACCAACAAGAAGTATATCATTATTTATCGATAATTAATTTGTATCCGTAAACTGCATTGCACCAATTTTTTTGTCAGGCTACCTAACCCAAAAATTATATGAAATAGCGGCGGCTAACTAGTTGTAGTATATGAGTTTTTTAATATAACTTCACTAGATAGTGCCTATATGTCTATAGAAAACGAGAAACTAAATGACACCTTCGTTCTGCCATCAACTCGTTTTCGCACAACGTACGTAGGTCTGCCCATGGTGATGCTAGCTTATTTGAGCAAGCCTGCTTTAATGACGATTTTTCAGATAATAGAAAAAATATTTTGGTTTCAAACCTCCTCATGGAAGGGGCATCAAACGTGATTATTACAAGCATAGAAGGTCTCAACTAACAAAAAAATTGATATTCTTCATTAATACGAAAAACAAAAGGCCATCCATATGAACCGCCGAGAAGCCCATTGCTCTTTGTCTCTACTAGCCCACGACATGACTTGACCATTTCCTCCTTTTGGTCATTGATTGATGCGCCATAATAGAGCATAAAACCGAATGCAATGTATTCTCCTGAATAGGGCCCCAAAGAAAGTTTTTTTGTTCATTGTTGTTAAACACAATTTCATTTTTTGTGAGCTAGATATCCCAACAAAACACTTCTTTGCTCTTGTCAATTAATAACAGAGATTATTTGTAGTTTTGTCATCTTTTTTTAGGGAATTGTAGTTTCGTTGTCACCTTGTTTATACTAGTTGTTGAACATATGCTCTCTTTATTTTGTAGTGGAAGTACTCATAACACAATATATACAACACGCCGTAAACATTTTGGGATAATAACATTCAAAAAACAGGTGATAGATAATCTTTTTTTACTACCAAAGCATCACTTCTTACTACCATTGGGGCTTCATTAGCTAGTTTGTCCTTAGTGAGAACGACTCCCTTTTTGAGATGCCACAAAAATCTTAGTCGTTTTCAATGGAATCTTCAAATGGAAAATTTCTTGCATAACCTTAGATCCTTTATTGACAAGATATTTACATACCGATTTAATTGGAAGTGTTCCATCACTGTGCAATTTCTACACAGATGGATCTAGACCCTCCATTAGGTTAGTATTCGCGACTCTTGTAGTGATATTGTGCCAATCTGAAAGTTTATTCCCAACTAAAGCCCTTCCGAAGGATACATTGAGAGAATCTGAACTTAGCAGTTCCACAATTGTTGCTTGTTCCTTTCTCACTACAAATAATGTAGTGATATTCTCGCTACAAAGTAATACTTGGGACCCTAAGCATTTATCTTCTCAAAACCTAATATGGTTGCCACTTTTTAGGTTGTTTCTTTCTCACTACAAACAATGTAGGGTATAATTTAATGCTTGGGACCCGGCCTAAGCATTTATCTTCCCAAAACCTAATATATTAGCCACTTTTTAGGCTGAACCTTCCTAGGTTTAGGAATTTGTCTTTAGCTCCCATTAGGGCAGCTCCAACAATTGGCTTTTAAACTAGCTCTAAGTATTTTTCTTATATTTTAATAGAAGAGAAAGAAAAGCTAGCTCTTAATCAACTAAGCTCTCTTGCATACAATTCAAGGTTATGTGAGAGTATCATGTGGGGTCATCCATGTTAAAAGCTATGTACTAAAAGTTAGTACTGTTGGAGAAGTTGGCTTAGAGCTAGTAACCATTGCGGGTGCCCTTGGGCTTGACCGAAAGCATGAATTTCCTGCTCTTAGTTGAGTTAAAGTTTTGCTTCTTGATATATAATAATGTTGTTTGGGAGGGTCCAAAGAAGCCATTTTACTAAATGTTTCGCTAAAGGGTTTTAGCTTCACCAAGAAGTTATTTCTCTAGACTAGAGGAGCTGGAGAGGTGCACATAGGAGCTAGCAAGATAGTCGTGCAAAGTCATTTTGTTCACATAATAGAAGATGGCTTCCGTTATGTGCTTCGTTTTCTGCCGAAGTTTTAATATATATATGATCCATGACATTAGTTTTATTTCTTAATTAATTAAGGTAACATATTTATTTATTGCAACACAAGAGCAGTAGTTTGTACGTCTCAATCATGAAAGTTTCTCTCGTGTGTGTGATCGAAGAGAGGATACCTCTTGGCGCTCCTACACGGCTACACGTACGTGACTTGGGCTTGCTCTCTTATCGGGGACGGTGAATTGCCAGCAGCCGGCCCAACCAAAATATCGTCGATCTTATTTAAAAAAAAAATCACGATCTATTGCTACCATTTTCCCATTGCACTCAACTAAGGTCTTGTTTGTTTGATACATATGTATCCTCTCGATTCGCATATGTAGCAGTGGAATAGAATGAAATTTAGTTTAATTTCACTCCAATCCACTTTAGGCCTTATTTTGATGTATGTGTATCCAACTCAATCCACGTGTGTTAGAGTGAAATTGAATGTAATTTAGTTTAACTTCACTCCAACCCACTTCAACACATGCGGATAGAACGAATATATACGCATCCAAATAAGGCCCCAACACATATGAATTGAGATAAATACATACACATCAAACAAGTCCTATGCTAACAACATGTCACGGACTCGTGCGATGCATGCACATCCTTTTCAGAAAAGCGTCATGGATTACGATCGTCGTGGACGGTATCATTAGCTACCTATAGCACACGCTATGTTCCAAATCGCAGGTCGTTTTACTTTTGTTCTAGTCTGTAGAATCGATTCACAATATAAAAAACAATCAGAGGCGGATGAATGATAATGGCTTCTCCCTAAACACAAAACATATTGTAAGTCTAGCTTACAGTTCTAAATAGAATACTGTGCCTCTACTAGAAATAATCTCGACAAAAAATCTATAGTTCCAATTGACCTCAAACTTTCATATATTAAATTAGACATTGCACATGAATAAACACGAAATCGCGTACGAGCGCAAGTCCATGGCTTGATTCAAATTAGTCTGCGCAACACCACTCACATGAGGATATATTAAACTGTACCATGACTACACCATCAAGAAAAAACCATACGATCAACCAATTATATTTTATCAACATATTATATTATGCCATTATATTAGTCACTTTGCAATTACAAATTTAATGCTAGCCAATTTTTCATCACATGATCTCACAGAGTCAAATTTCTGTAGTTTTAACCAGACTTATATAAATTTAAGATAACATGATTGATGGATATGTGCCCATGTCATAAATGATAAGTGATGGATATGTACCCAGCTTTGGTTGAGCGTGATTTGAAATAACCAAGATGTCAAGTTCACGTGTGTTGTGCAATTGTCTCTTGGCTTGTAAATGGGCAAGTATTGAGTGCATCAAGGTGGTTGGTGACAACTGAGAAGGCCAAGTGAGGGGTTTGGATCTTAGGGTGGCACATGATGTCATCGGAGAGTTGATAATAATAGTAATGTAGTAACGCAAATACATAGCAATTCAAAATGATACATCATACATAAACCAAACATAGTCTTACAAAAAGCAAGTAAGTGAAGTATAATTCATATATTTGGGTTCTTTCAGTTATCTAAGAGACTAAGAGTAGGAACCAAAAGTTTTCCTCAGTTTATTTTGCTTCTTTGCTATCTGGAACCGAATAAGGAACCAATTTTTTCGGTTCCAGTTCTTTTGATTCCATTCTGGTTCTTTCATATCATTTTTCGATTTTGGTTAATTATGCCCATCTCTAGTTTTTACTAAGCTCTTAGGCTTTGTCTGAACTATATATACGTTGTCCTAGCCACCAACAACATATTTTACAGCACGACAAGCTCTACGTCGACGGTCATCGTTGAAGGCGTTGATGACCTCGACACTGACGCCCGTGCCAACGTTCCCCGCCAAGACTGATTTGAACGTCAATATCCTCAATTTTTTTAGCGGTACGAATCTGCTACCTCTACCAGTTACCAATTGCACTGCAATGATATGCATCATTGTCATCAAGTAGGTAGATCTATGACAATGCAAAACGCCTTATGCGGTATATATGTATCTACAGTACATAGCAAGTGAAGTAGATTAATTGGCCTCATCGTCGTAATATAAAAGGTAAATCATGCGGTAGGTTAAGTTTGAATTTGAATTTGAATTTCAGCCTCCGAGCTTATACACTAATATAAAAGGCAATATAATGGCAGTGCATCCCTGCAAGAAATATAAACAAAGCAACTCGAAGGCTTCTCCCGGTAAAGTAAATTTTGCCCATAAGGACACTGGTCCACAATGTGAGGGCATGCGCCCTTAAGTGCAAAAAAAAAAAAAAAACGCGTTCAGCTTCTCCCACAAGCTTACACTACTACGGTCGGGTCGGGTCGGGCCGTGCCTAGATTAGGCCGAAACATCAGGCCATGGGCTGTGTTAACGACCGTGGGCCATGGGCCTTATGGCTATCTAGATATTCCTAATGCACATGTTTGTGCCCACTTGATGGCGGATCACATGAGTGAGGAGCGCAGGCTCAGGGTGGCAGGACTAGCTGGCCATTGACGTGGGAGAGCCGGAGAGGAGAGGGGCTTGACGCTTGAGGTCGGAGGCAAGCGCCACATAGGGCAGCGATTTTCCGAGCGGCGAGCAGCAACAAGCAAAGGAAGGGTTTAGGCTGGGTGTGCGCTCTCTCACTCTCTCTCTCGCGTGGCGCAGCGCCGCAGCTGGGCGACCGTCGTTGCAGACCTATGCCAGGCGCCCAGGTCTAGCCTCGTCGGTTCCTTCGCCAGGTCTTCCGCGGGCCGGGGACGAGCACCCACCAGGTATGCGCATCCCTTCTCTTCCCTTCCTGTTGCGAAACCGAGCACGCGAACCCTAACTTATACTTTACTGGGTCCGCCCCTGACGCTGAACTCATCATCTTCCTGTGTTACAATTCATTAAGTTTGTTAGGATTTGTTGGAAAGGGCATCCTTGGAGTTTCAGTAAGAAATGGAGATGGTGAAGCAGTTTCCTTTTCATGAAATGAAATGCTCCCATGTTGTCTATGTCTTGCATCAATCTTTTTCTTGGTTGGTTTGGTATCATAGGAGGTTAGGTCATGCTGTTAATGCCATAGCAATGGAATTCTTAAATAGAAATTCACAAGATTATTGGGATATGATTGGATTTGCCGGTTACCACTTTTTTGAGAAAAAAAATAGTAGTTCTGAAGTTGCTTTGCAAGCTCTAGTAGTCTAGTTTGAAGCTCTGTTTGATCACATCATAGAGGCCACTTTATGCCATTTTGACTCATATGTACTCCTCCCGTCACATATAAGTGATGTTTTTGGGTTATGTGCAAAGAACCAATCTAAACTTGGACTGCAGATCATTCATAATATATCACAACAGGAAGCAGTAGTCAAAGTTGTGTGTTCGGGACAGTGCCGATGTCTATAACATCACTTACTTTTGACCGAAGGGAGTAATACTATGACGAATATCATAGGCTGTATTCATGAACAATAACAGAGCCTTTGAAAACCAGCAAATATTTCTTCAGTAATTTCTAGGCCTGTACAGATTTTATGTGGTACATTAGACTTCCCTTCTTAATATTCGGTATATTTAAGTTGTAGTACAAACCTGATTTTCTTCTTTAGCCAAGTGGCAGGATGTTGTACATATTAAAACAAGAATTTATTTATGATAAGTTTTTGCACATGTTGGATTTGTTTGTTGTTACCAAAATATTCTTAGAATTGAGTTTTCAGATGATTCAGTGTTTGCAGTAGTGTTAATCTATTGTAGTCCAGCAGTTGTTATATTCCTTTCAGTTTTACAATGTTCTAATGGATTGAATTCACAATCCAGGCTAGAAGGTATACATTCGTCTTCATATTGTATTTGACTGAAAAGATTGGGCCTACGCATGGGGGCTCTAAAACAGAGGTGGACTTCTGAGGAAGAGGCTGCTCTTAGAGCTGGAGTAGCGAGACATGGAGTTGGAAATTGGCGTATGATATTGAATGATCCAGAACTTAGCTCCACATTGCGCTACCGCTCGAATGTTGACCTAAAGGTTAAAACTATTCACTCGATTCCTTTTTTTACGTAAGTTTGCTTTAGTGAAGGGACTGCCATATTTGGGTATTCCTTGAAATCATGTCTTTTGGTTTTAAATTTCCAGATTCATCTTCAATCTTAATGCTCATATGTTCTTTTCTATTAATCACTACTTAGGACAAATGGCGCAACATGAATGTAATTGTCACTTCATCGAGTGCTCGTGACAGGGGGAGAACTTCCACGAGGAGAACCCGAGCTGCTCCTAAGAATAATGATCACTCGTTGGCATTGAGCACAGTTACTTCTGATGTTGATGATGAGATTGTTGATGTAAATCCTATTCCTATAGCATCAGTGCCTGTTGAAGCGTGGAATACTTCAAAATCAAAGAAATCTCACTCAAGGTGATTGCATATGCATAAATGTAATAATACATAATTGTGCCGTTTAAACTTTTTTTCCTCTCTTTGTTATCTCAATAGAAAACTAGATAGACTGAAGTCTTCACTTACTTTAATGGCTTTAATGCAGGCTAGACAATATTATAATGGAGGCTATAAAGAACTTGAATGAGCCTACAGGGTCACACAGAACTACTATTGCTAATTACATAGAGGTGTGCATTCTTCTCTTGTTTTTGTTTCTTTCTAGGACTTATAGACTTATAATATGCTTTATGGTCTGTCTACATTTCCATTTTCCTTTACTTTTGAATGTCAACATTATTTGCCTTTTTGTTTGTATTTAGTCAGCCAAAACTTTTTATACACAAGATATCTTGTTAATAATAAATTTATTGTTTTATTTTGACATAAGTGTATAAGAAATCAACTAGGTGGCACTACCCAGCCGTCATGAACTCATGATTTTGCCCAAGTTGGCAGGTTGCCTGCCTATGCAGTGATGGCTGGTGCCACCCATATCTGTTGCAAGGATCATTACTCCTAAACACCTAAATAAATAGTGAACACCGTTTCATACAGAAACAGAACTTCAGTACACCTGATTTGACTGTATGAAAATGATATATCACAGACCAAATATTAGAATCCAATAAAAAAGCATGTCTAGCTACATTAGATTTCCTCCTTTTGTTGGTCAAAAGTTAGCTATTGCACTATGTCTTCTTGCAGAGTTCTGATTTCATTTTGAAATCATCATGTTCTTTCTTATTAGCTAATAAAAATTCTTGGCCAACTGGGTCATGGTCGTCTTATTTGCTATGTGCACAATCAGGTTCTTACCCTGGTTTTATGTAGGAGCAATATTGGCCACCTAGTGATTTTGATCACTTATTGTCTGCAAAACTGAAGGATTTAGCTACCAGTGGGAAATTGTTAAAGGTAAATATGATTTTTGTAGTTCTCTACATCATTTTATGCTATGAGAAATAAAGTTAATTCAAAGATGAAACTACTAGGTGATACCACGTGAGTAAATTCAATTAATGTTATCACCAAAAAAACCTCTTCTTGGGGGAAAGGTCTCCCCCAAGGCACTGCATTAAGGAGAAACCGTAATCATAGGGTCAAGAAGGCTGACTGCCCAGGATGCAACTGTGTATATCTCTGAAAGCAGTTACACAGTGAGGGACCTTTTGTGAAAACCAGGGTTCAAACCCTGGTCCTATGGCACCACAACTGGGTGGCCACTGGCCAACCACCACACTAGTGCATTCTCATGATATCATCTAAGGAAGTAGTACTAGATAAGTAAAATCTGTGCATAACACCATCAGAAGCCTAGTTTTCATCCAACTGGAACAACTGATATGCCATATTTGTGAATACAAGTATATGAAGGTTTATCATGACACATATGTTTGGCCATGAAGCATGTGCTCTGAGAAGGTGCACACACATAGACTTGTTCAGTCATGCACCATACTCTACTATCTGTCTATTATTACAGTGCCAAACATGTTTATCAGTATTAGCAAGCACTGATTTCTTGTTTAGTGATGCACAATACTCCACTGTTAGTCTATTACATAATGATTTCTTGTTTAATTTCATGTAGAATCCTTGTTAGACTGCAGGTTTCCGGCTGATCTTACTTTAAATGCTATTTTCAGCACTACTCGATTTGTGGGCTTTATGGTGTCCATGAGCCAATGAGCCATCTTTCATTGCTGAATGTTCATATTTTGATCCAATCAGAAGTTGCATGTTCTCAAATTGAAGAACCTTGAGCTTTTCAGCATGACCAGTGGAAGTTTGCAGGTGAATCGGAAGTACAGGATAGCACCTAGTTCACCACGCATAGAGGGGCCGAAGCCCCAAGATGATGCTGCTGGAAGACGTGCAAGGAGAACCCCTGAAATTAGGGAGTGATGCTAGTAGAACCCTCACGAGATCCCAAGTTGATGCTGAATTGGTTCGTATGGCAACTATGACTGCTGAGGCAGCTGCGGCTGCCGCTGCTCATGCAGTTGCAGAGGCAGAGGCTATCATGGCAGAAGCTGAAGCAGCTGCTAGGGAAGCAGAGGCTGCAGAAGGAGAGGCCCGAGCTGCACAGGCCTTCGCTGAAGCAGCAGTTTTGACACTGAAGAACAGAAATTCTGCGAAACTGGTATAGCTCTAGTCCATGAATCTTTTAGATATGCCCTCTTGTCCTTTCACATGTAGAATCCAGTTCCGTAGCCCCTTACGCAACTGATTGGTTACTAAAAGAACCTGAAATCAGAAGTTTTCATAAACCCGCTGGCTTATTTACCAAAGATTATGATTTCCAAAGGTAATTATGCCATGGCATAGGGAAAAACATTCATTTGAACCTACTTTTGAAAAACAGAGTATGCGGGACGCAGAATCAAACTGCTTTTGAGAAGTAAGAAATAACCAATGGAATCTGCGGCTCTACCGAATTCTGACTCCTTGATGTTCATGTGCAGATGGCCCAAGCTTGATGCTACTCGAAACTGTTGGGGTCCAGCGGTGCTGCAGGGGCGGGCCACCTATGCATGTAGTTCATGTTAAACTGTTGTTCAGGTAAACGCAGCTGTCCCTGTAGCCGTATAAAGTTGTGTTATTGGATCCATGTGGGTTCCAACACACCAACAGCGATGCCGGCAGCTTGGTTGTATTCCCCCACTGGGACACCATTTTCAGAACTCGGTGCCGTGGGTAAAGTCAACATCAACATGCCTGTTTTCGCTGATTCTGAGCACGAGCGCGTGGACTGTACCAACAGCATTTGCATCGCTGCATGTGTTTGGACCTATCATGAAATAGGCAGTCCGGGGAAATAGCAATAGCATGGTTGGAGCTATCTGCCATTCTGTCCTGCAACTGCAAGAGGAGCTCTCCTAGGGCTAGGAAGAATACTGGTCCACATGCAGTCTGACGACTGTGCGTCATTGTGTCGTCTCTTTGGAGTTTGGATTGGACTTTGGTTGGCTTGTTGGTGTGCCGCCGATACGGCCATATGCGTCGGCGTTTACCCTCCATAGAGGGAACACGCTTGTCAAACCTAGCGAAGATAACTAGAAACTCTTTATATATAAAAAACAAACAAACTAGAAACTGTGTTTGGCAATTGGTCTAGGCAATTGGGAGGCGAAATGATTGCTTGATCAGGATCGGTTGGCAATCGAGAATAGCTAAATATCAGAATAGGAAGTGATGACAAGCTAATTCCTTAATTTTAGACTTGTGCTAATGTATGGGCATTTAAATTTCCATTTCATTAAAAATACTATATACATAGATGTACTCATGGCCCCTCGTGGCATGGGCCCTGGCTGTCGCACCGGCTGCTCTCCCCTCTAAGACGGCCCTGCAGACTGTCTAGGCCACGTACTCCCGTAGTTGCTCGACTCTCCTGCAACAAGTCCACCCAAAGCCCAGCTACAGGTAGATCTATATGTTGCCTTTTGTGTTTATAATATGTGCGGGGCTGACGGACTGGCGTTGGATGGCAGAAAAATCAAGAGAAAACCGTGTCGGAACTAACGATGGAACTGTGCGTATGCGACCATCCTGTGCGTGATGCGTTCTTACGCGTGCGACACGGTAAGTCGGTACCTAACGATGTGCGGCAGTATACAGGACCCGTTTAGGGCATGTTTGATTTCTTCCTCTAAATTTTAGATGTTTAAAATTTAGAGCTAATTATAAAGCTCTAAATAAGTGGTCTAAAGTTAGCTCTAAACTTTAGCCCACCTCACCTCAGAGCTCTAGAGCAACTCCAACAGACTGGTTAAATGTATTCGCGAAGCCATTTATAGCTATTGTGCTCTCAAAAAAGCATTCCAACAGCTTGTCTATTGTTTTCCATTTTTTCCCAGCTGACTATCCCACATTCTCGCTGGCCATATTCCCTAGCGAGCCTTACTTGCTATCCACGCACGCGGACGAGTGTTACTGACCAAGGTCATGTTGTCGGCGATCCCGGTGCATATTAGCATTGCGTGTTGCCTCTCGACCTGGGCCATTGAGCAGATTGATAGACGTCGCAGGGCTTTCCTCTGGTGCGGTACTGACACATCGCTAGGAGGAAAAATGCAAACTGGCCTGGACTACTGTCCTGTCGTCCCGACATCTCTGGGCGACCTAGGTGTTTTGGATCTCAGGTTCTTTGGGCTGGCCCTCAGGCTACGTTGGGAATGGCTAAGTAGAGTTGAGCCTGATCGCTGCTGGGCTACACTGCCGACACGTGCTGAGAAGAATGTAGTCGCAATGACAGACGCCAGCATAACTGTGATCATCGGCGATGGGGCCTCAGCAAAACTGTGGACGGACAATTGGTCCAATGTTGGTTCGCTATGCTCATTTGCGCCTCAGTTGTTCGCTGCCATCTCACCGAGAGGAAAGAAGATGTCTCTGAACGATGGTCTCTTCTAGAACCGGTGGGCACGTGAAATTCATGGTGCGGACACTGTGCAGGTGCTCCTTCAGTACCTGCGTGTGCGGGCAATCCTACGCGCCGTCGTTCTCGATCCGCATGTGCCGGACCGATTCACATGGAAGTGGTTCGCCTGATGGGAAGTAGAGCGTGTCGTCGACCTACAGAGCTTTTTTCGAAGGATCAACTGCGCTCCTTGGTGCCAAGGAATTAGGGAAGACTAAAGCTCCACCGAAGGTCAAGTTTTTTATGTGGTTGGTGCTTCACCGCAGGATCTGGACTGCAAATCGATGATTGCGGCATGGCCTACATGATTCAGATGACTGCAACCTGTGCAGCTAGGCATCCGAGACGTGTGATCACTTGTTCGTGGGGTGTGTGACTACCAGGCAACTCTGGTATAGGTTGCTTCTACCTTTGGGGTTACAGGACTTGACGCCGCTGACAGAGGAACGCTTGGGAATTTGGTGGCTGAGACAGAGAGAATGGCTGAGTGCTGACAGCCGGCCACCGTTCGATACCCTGCTACTGCTCATCACCTGGACAATCTGGAAGGAGCGGAACAATAGGGTCTTCAACCGAATCACGTCCAACTTGGCGGCAATCGCACAGGAGGTGATCAGAGAAGCGCAATGCTGGTGCGAGGCAGAGTACTCTTCGTTGGCTCACTTGATTAGCTTATGGTCGCAGAACCAGGTGGTCTTGTAATACGACTTTTGGTAATTCAGTAGCTAGGCTGCGGTTTGCTTTGGTGATGGTCTCTCGCCACCATCAGCTAACGGCTTTATTGTAAGGTCTATTGACCATTCCCGCCCTCTTAATGAAATTCGGGCATATATGCCTGCACGCGAAAAAAATTAACTAGGTTGTTCTAAAACTCTATTTTAGATGGGCTTTCTATTTTACATAATGGCTAAATCTCACAATTTAGCATCTAATTTTACCAAGTCTCTTAGAGTTGCACTATAGAGCTCAAAGTGAGCTAAATTGCTCTAAAGCTTTCAGTACTCTAAAGTTTAGAGGAGAGGATCAAAATAGGCCCTAGTCATACTTTGATGAGTACTCTCACTCCTGTCCAAAAAATAATAATATAAATCTCGTTTCTCAAAGAGTTAAATAATTTTTATTTTAAAACTAAGTTAAATAATTTTTATTTTAAAACTATGTTCATAGAAAATTATATTAACATTTATATATTTAAATATGTTAATCATAAAAATATGTTACATAATTAATTTAGTGATACCTTTTGTGTAAATATTAGTAGTTTTTTCTATATATATATTTGGTTAAACCTAAGGATACAATGGTTTGATTTCTCATAAAGTTAGATTTTTTTTTGGGGGTGGAGGGGACGGAGGAGTAGTACTTCGCAAATGTCGGGATAATATATAAGAGTGATTCCATTGTGTGGTTTGTCTTGATTTTATTTTATTATGTTTTAGATAAAGAAATGCATGTCTTTAGCTTTCTTCAAGGAAGAAGTTATAGTGAATATTTTGGTTGTGTTTGGTTCGATTTCTGAAAATTGTTTCTGCTGTTAAAAGGCAGAAACTTTAGAGCCTCCTATTAATTTAGTGTTAAAAATTATTATTGTTTGGACAGGGAGTGAAAGTACTCATCAAAGTACGACTAAGGGCCTATTTGAAACATCTCCTCTAAACATTAGAGCGCTGAAAGCTTTAGAGTATTTAGCTTATTTTAAGCTTAAAGCTCTGATGTGAGGTGGGCTAAAATTTAGAGCTAATTTTAGACTACTTATTTAGAGCTTTAATTAGCTCTAAATTTTATTAGACATCTAAAGTTTAGAGGAAGAAATCAAACGTGCCCTAAACGGTCCTATACACTTGCCGCGCATGGTTAGGTAGTGACTTACCGTGTCGCACGGCCGCACGGGTCAGAAAGCATCACGCACAGGATGGTCGCACACGCAAGTTCCATTCTACGCACGCCTACGCCACGCCATGAACTGACGACAGGATGGTCGCACACGCGAAGTGCCATTCTATGCACGCCATGCACTGTGAATCTGTGACATGCTGCACGTAAACCATATATTTTTTTTTGAAAAAGAAAATGTTCCGGCCTCTAGCTCTGCTGCTATATATATAAGTAGCCAAAAATCGAACGCCATCGTATGAAAGTGAGAGCCGGCAAACCAGCAGTAGATGAGATGAGTTCCAGGCACTCAAAGCTCCACGTATTCCTGCACCTCCTCTTATACTTCTGCATCATCGTCCGCACTGAAAATATGTAAGTGTTCTTGTCTCCTTGACAAGTTTTTTTTTAAGTCTGGCCCTGTTTGGTACAACTTATCTGGGAAGCGCTTCCCAGATAAGTTGCACAAATAGAGTAAAAGCGACGGTCAAAATAAGTTGGTCTGATCCAGCTTCTGCTTTTTAGTATAAATGAGAGCTGTGGAAATAAACGTGGCCAAAATAAGCTACTAAAAGCGTAGCGTTTGACTGTTGATTCCACTTATTTTAGCCATAAGCAGCTTATAAGCTGTACCAAACAGACCCTCTGTCTATCCGTATAATTATATTTTATAGAGTCCATAGGAGGCAGCCGTTTAATTTACGCTGGCCTTACAAGCAAAGTCTCAATCCGAGATTATTGTTACTCACTCTGTTTTAATTTACAAGACGTTTGGGACTTTTTTTCATGTATTTAGATATAGGTCGTTTAGATCCACCTAACTAAAGTTTGCTAGCTAAAATTTTAAAGTTAAAACTTTAGTCAGCTAAAAGTTCTCTAAGCTAAATTTTATCTAGGGTGTTTGGATCCTTCAGCTTAGACTCAGCTAAACTTTAGTTGGGTTAAAGTAACTTAAACTTAGCTAAACTTGAGCCGTTCTTTTTAGCTGAGCCGTTTTGATCCCTAGCAGCTAAATTTAGCCCGCTAAATTTAGAGACTTTTCCTTGTGTGCCATTATAAAAGATCGCAATCCCCTGTGTGCCATTGAAAAAATTCAAGTCGGTCTTCAGCGCCACTACTACTCCCAACTGTTTCGTGTCCTCTATGCCACTTCCATCAGTTTGAAGCTCTAACGCCGTCAAACTGCAAGGGTGAAAAGACGAAAATACCCTTAAGTCTAAATATGTTAATTAATTTTTTTGAGCATCTGAACGACTTCAAATGAAAAAAACTCAAAACTAGAAAGTTGTAAGATCTCGTCGAGATCTATAATTTCATATAAAATTTAATTTTCATTTAATTCCGCAAAAAAAAATATGATTTGATATGATTAATATATCTTAGAAAAATCATCATTTTTTGCGAGAATTAAATAAAAATAAATTTTATATGAAAATTATACATCTCGCACGAGATCTACAACTTCTAGTTTTGAGTTTTTCATTTGAAGTTGTTAAGATGCTAAAAAATTAATAACATATTTAGACTTAAGGGTATTTTCGTCTTTTCATTGCAGTTTGACGGCGTTAGAGCCCAAACTGATGGAAAGTGGCATGGAGGACACGAAAAAGTTAGAGTAGTGGTGCTGAAGACCGTTGACATTTTTCTAGGGGCACATAGAGAATTGCGATCTTTTATAATGGCATACGAGGAAAAAGTCTCAAAATTTAGTTGGTGGATCTAAACATGCCTATAATGATATATATTTAAATGTATAACAAAATTTATGTACGTAGAAAATCTAAATCTTATAATTTCGAACGGAGTTCAGTTTGCCTAACGTATATAGTAACATGCTAATGTGTACATAATTACATACGTGATTGATTACCGCTTCTGTTTACACTTTACGCGCATTTCCAGCAGCAGCAACACTGCCGGCGCCGGGTCATCGTCATGCTCTCCGGCCGACGCTGCCGCGCTGCTCCAGCTAAGCAATCCTTCGTCGACCCCAAGGACCTCACGTCATGGCGAGCCAAGACGGACTGCTGCCTCTGGGAAGCCGTCGCCTGTGACGCGACCTCAGGCTCAGGGCGGGTGATCGCGTTGGATCTAGGAGGCCGGAATCTGCGGAGCCGCCGGGGCCTTCACCCCGCGCTCTTCGACCTCACCTCTCTGAGGAACCTCAGCCTCCGGGGCAACGACTTCATGGGGGAGAGCCTGCCGTCCACTGGGTTTGAGCTGCTCAGCGAGATGGTCCACCTCGACATAGCCGACACAAATTTCAGCGGCCAGATCCCCATCGGCGTAGCGCGGCTCAGCAAGCTGGTCCATCTCTCCGCCGGGGCCGGGGGCCCCAGCAGCAGCAGGCTGGTCCTCAAAGAGCCAAGCTTTGAAACATTGGTCGCTAATCTCGGCAATCTAAGAGAGCTTCGCCTTCATGGAGTGGGACATCTCCATCGGCGGCAGAGAGACGTGGTCCGTTGCTCTAGCAAGCTCCACACCGGACCTGCAGATTCTGTCTCTGTCCTCCTGTGGCCTGTCTGGGACCCATCCATCGCTCCTTCTCACGGCTCCGTTCGCTGGTCGAGATCAGCCTCCCTAACAACAGAATCGCTGGCAAGGTTCCTGAGTTTTTTGCTGGCTTCTCTTCCTTGAGCACCCTTGACCTGAGAGACAATGACTTTGAAGGGCAGTTTCCGGCAAAAGGTCTTTCGACTGAAAAATCTGAAGGTCCTTTTGATGTCCGGGAATTCAAGGCTTTCTGGGCATCTGGTAAGCTTTCCAGCGGAAAATAGATTAGAAATGCTTGACCTGAAGGACACAAACTTTTCTGATGGGTTGCCGGCGTCCATTGTCAATCTCAAGTCTTTGAGTTATTTGACTCTTACCACAGAAGGGACTTCCAAGCACCTTCCCTTTGTAGGTAAGCTTCCATCTTTGGGCACGTTAGTGCTCCAGGGATCATCATCAGGATTACAGAAGCCGCAGTTCTCTTGGATTGGGGATCTCACACATTTGACAAGTTTGTTGATTGACAACTACAACTTCTCTGAACCAATACCATCCTGGATCGGCAATCTTACAGAATTGATGTCACTGAGGCTCAGCATGTGCAGCTTATATGGACCGATACCCCCCTGGATTGGTAACTTGACGCAGCTTTCAAGCATAGACTTCACCGGAAATTACCTCACTGGTGAGCTCCATGAAGAATTTTCCACCACCATTATTTCTTCGTTATCAGTATTGAAATATAGTACAACCATGTCTTACAAACTTTAAAGCCATCCCCTCTCTCGTGTTCCGTTCCTTGTACTTACTATATACTCCCTCCTTTTCGAAAAGAGCGCACACTTTTCTGAGATGGAGAGAGTAAACTCACACCCCTAACTCACTACTTGTGTTCATGTGGATTTTTTTAACGTAATTGTGTTCATGTGGATAAGTATTGCCGAAGGGAAGAATAATACATATGGCTTGCTATTCCTCCCTCTAACCCAAAATATAAGAATTTAAAGTTGCCATAGTTTATTATTTTAAGTTTGACCAAGTCTAGAGAAAAACAACAATTATTTAGAATTTAAATGAGCACCATTAGAATTTAAATGAACTATATTTTTCGTAGCTTACATCTTTGATGTCATAGATGTTAATATCTTTCTATATAAATTTGATCAAACTTACGATAGTTTGACTTAGGACAAACGTAGAAATCTTTATATTTTGGGATGGAGGACGTATAATGAAATGATGAGGAGTCCACTTTTGTTCGGATAAAAGAAGGGCAATTGTCCTCGAAACTGGTTTCAGGAGGAATATCAACATTTGAAAGTAAATAAATATTCATGTAATGTTACCACTAACCACATGATTAGTAGTGGTGGCTATTTTGTACATGCACATTATGCTTTACTATACTAGCATTCTATGTTACAATTAATCACAGTAATTTGTTGACTGGCATTGTACCTTTACATGCAGGCAAAATTCCGAGAAGCTTGTTCACACTTCCAAATTTGCAATCGCTTTCTCTCTTATCAAATCAACTTTCTGGCCATTTAGATGCCATTGACAACCCTTTGTCTTCACTCTTGTCTAACGTAAATTTGGTAGATAACAACATTGGGGGATCTATACCTCAGTCTTACACTCAGCTTCCAAGTCTTGAAGCATTTTACCTTGGCTCAAATAGATTGACGGGCACAGTGAACCTAAGATCTTTCTGGAGGCTCAAGAATCTTATGCATTGAGTCTCTCTAACAACATGCTGACAGTGATAGATGAAGAAGATGGTCCTCTCCTTTCTTCATTACCTCACATCAAGATTTTGGAGCTAGCATCTTGCAACCTTGGAAAACTTCCACGAACGTTGAGATTTCTAGATGGCATTGAGACACTTGACCTCTCAAACAATCATATTCATGGGGCAATACCAGGCTGGCTGTGGGAGACCCGGACTGGCTGCATGAGCTATCTAAATCTCTCGCACAACATGTTTACTAGCCTGGAGAATACTTCATCTCTTATTCCTATGACATCTCAATATATCATTGATCTCAGTTTCAATAGACTTCAAGGAATCATACCAACACCAACAGTAAAAGTAGGATGTGAACTGATGAGTCTGAAACCGAGTGCTATCTTGCATTACTCAAATAATTACTTCAATGCCGTTCCACCTAACTTTGGCGAGTATCTCAAAGATATAACATATCTCGACTTTTCGAATAACCTACTGAATGGTCATATACCAACTTCAGTTTGTAGTGCAAGAGACCTTGAATTCCTTGACTTATCTTACAACTACTTTAGCGGAATGATCCCACCATGCTTAACACAAAATAGCTTGAGAGTACTTAAGTCAAGAGGGAATCTTGTTCACGGAGAACTACCTGACAATATCAGAGCAGGATGTGTGCTTCAGACAATAGATTTGAGCAGAAATTACATAACTGGAAAACTGCCAAGATCTCTGACCAACTGCCAGGAATTAGAGCTACTTGATGTTGGTAACAATCAGATCGCCGATTTATTTCCATCTTGGATGGGGTTCTTCCAAAACTTAAAGTTCTGGTTTGAGATCCAACCGATTATTTGGCATGATTACAGATCTTCAGGAGAATGAACAAATCATGGGCTATTTCTCAAGTTTGCAGATACTTTGTTTGGCCTCCAACAACTTCTCTGGGCACCTGCCACAAGGATGGTTCAATGAACTGAAATCGATGATGTCAAATGATAATGAAGAGGGACAAGTTGTAGGGCATCAAATGAACACGTCACAAGGATTCTATCGGGATACTGTCACTATAACATTTAAGGGCTTGGATATTATTTTCACAAAAATACTAACAACTTTCAAAGCAATTGACTTCTCAAATAATTCATTCGATGGCCCCATACCAGCATCGATTGGGAGGCTTTCTTCACTGCACGGAATTAACATGTCTCACAATAATTTCACAGAGCAGATTCCATCACAGCTTGGTAATCTTCCTTGGCTGGAATCGTTGGATCTATCATGGAATCATTTTTCAGGGGAAATCCCAGAGGAGTTAACCTCCCTTACTTCTCTTGCTTGGTTGAATCTTTCATACAACAACTTGACCGGTAGAATACCACAGGGCAACCAATTTTGTCATTTCCCAACAGCTCTTTCGAAGGCAATCTTGGCCTCTGTGGAAGTCAAGTCTCTAAACAATGTGATAATTCAGGTTCAGGTTCAGCTACTCAAAGAGCATCAGATCATCATGAATCCAACAGTTTGTGGCAGGACAGAGTGGACACTATCCTTTTGTTCACATTTGTTGGTCTGGGGTTCGGAGTAGGTTTTGCATTGGCAATGATGTTCAATCGCTTTTGCCACATAGAAGGATGGGCTTGCAAGCACTATGGAACCCATACATAATACGGTACATAATATATGCCTGGTGTAAGACTAGGCTGTTTGCGGCTGCAGAGGCTAGAATTTTGCATTCTCTTAAAAATAATATATGCCTGTTATTATTTTTCATAAAAGATGGATCACCATATGGGTTAGATGACACAGCTTAATTTCACTCGGCTAGGTTTTGTAATTTCATTATGTTTCATATGGGATCCCGAAGGTGGTTGTGTTAACTTCAAGTGAAAAGAAGTGAGATTATTTTATTGGTTTCAGTTCTCTCTTGTACCGACTTCAGACATACACTCGACTTGAGCAGAAACCTGAAGTCCTGAACGCATGGAGTACGTAAGGATTTATTATAGCTAAACTTGGCCCTAGCAATCTTAATCAAGTTTGAGCAATCTGAATCCGGTGCTCTAAACATAGCAAATTAGTATTGAGTCCCACAACTAAGGTTGACGAGGAAACTGTCTGTTCGAACCTGAACTCCTACTCAGTCAGTGTGCTCGCACCTTAGCTTAGCTGTTCATGATGGAGGAGGTGCCAACACACCACATGGTGATCCTCAACCCAGTCTAACACCAAACTGCTTCACGGAGCCTCTGGTCGCTTGAGACTGATCGAGAAATCAGGCAGTAGAAACACCAATTTGGGAAAAAAATAAATCTGGAAGCAATTTCATAAAAAGAACCTGGAAGCAGATGACTTGCCATGAATTTGTGAGCGATTGGAAAAGAAGCATTTAGTACGAGGTGTTTTCTTCGTGACAATAATGGGACGCAGAGCAGTCTGATCCAGTGGAGGATATACGGAGGAGTAACTGTGTGTAAGAGATCGGAGCGGAAAAGGGGATCGGGACTTCAGGAGAATACATATGCCTCAGTTTTCATCGAGGTCGAGGGCAACTTCCGTTCCCTGTGAATCAGTGGGCTTAGCGTGTCTGGAGTACTAGGCCTTATGAAGCGAAATAAAAGGCCTTCATTTGGCCCAATAAGGCCTAGCAAGGCCACAATTCTCCTAACCGGCCAAATGCCCAAATCGAGTCCACGGAGTAATCGCCGAGCAGCGACGGCGCGGCGAGCAGCACGGACCAAGGCGGAGTGGCGGGCTCGCGGCGGCGCGGCTATGTGGCCGCGTGCCAGCAACCGCGCAGAGGCAGAGCAGCAGCAGGCGGGGCGGCGTACCGTGGCGGAGCAATCGGCATGCGGCAGGCAGGCAGGGCGCGTCCACGCGGCACGAGCGCACAACCTGGCGGGGGCGAGGCGGTAGCTTGCCGGGCTCAGCGCCGCGACGGTCGACGCGGGGACGCATGGGCAGCTGCAAGGCGCTGACCTGTGCGGCTGCCGGCTGGGGCGCTTTGCAGGGTGCGTGCGCCAGTCAGTCCACTCCCACAGCTACAGGGCTGCATCGCCAATTTGGGAGAAATCAACTAATCAAGCAAGTTTGCAAGTACTCCGGTCCTAGAATACATGTTCTTTATTTACAATTACCAAATGTAGTTTTATAATTGACCTCTTTGGCAATAGAACTTTAACATTTAATTATGGATTTAATAGCAGATTGTTATTTCTGATATAGATGTGCTCATGTGCAATGCTTGCAGGAGTAGTTTTGATTCATTGGAGTGTAGACCAAAGCCGGATTACCACTACCCACTTATATCTGATTATTTATCCATCAAAATTGCAGATTGCTTTCTATGTTTGTATGCTACGATTAATATTTTGCTTTGCTCTGGATTGCAGCAAACTATAATGTTCTTTTTTTAAGGAGGTTTCTCTGCTTATTAAAAGCAAGTACAACCTATAATGTTCTTATAATAAGAAACTAGTGAGCTGTCATGTGCTGTTCGTAACTTTTGACTAATGTTCTTATCTTATGAACTTGTCACGTGCTATTATTGCCTGTTTGTGACTTACAAGCTACCTGAGGCTTATTTCGTAGCATAACAATCCACCCCAATCCATATGGGTTGGGCTGGTAGGTATTGAGATGGAAAATTAGCTAATTATTATCTACCCTAATACCTCCCAACCCATATGGATTGGGATGGATTAGTGTGAAGGCACCCTCGCCACTGCAGCAAGTGGGTGCACGTGCCTGTTGAATCTCGAGGATGAGCTTGCCTGTTCCACCCTCGCCAGAGCTGGATGACGAGCTCGCAGGTGGCTGCCTTTGCCGGAGCTCAAGGGTGTGCCTGGACTGCTGCAGTTGCTGCTCCACCCGCGTGTGCACGGAGGCGTTGACGGCGTGACAAGGGGACAGGCTTGTTCGCCTGATTTTGGCAGACAAGCTCGTCCCGCATTCCAGACGAATATTCGCCTTGGGGTTGGCCTGTCCCTCCTTCAACAAGACAACAACCCAACACCGGCTCAAAGATTCCACCGAATCGAACGTCACCTTATATCCATCCATTTGCAAGTACAGGATCATGGTCAAAGATCCAGCCAAAGACTGCTGATTCGTCAATGCAGTTCTCTCTATAGAAGATTTTAAGTACCGGAATTACTTTGATTTTGGAACATCCGAACATGAGGTTGATGGGCTTGACTCGTAACCGGGAAATCGATTGGAGAGAGATTTTGACAGGAGGCAGGAGGTTCTTGAAGCACGGGATCTTTTTCTGTTGCGTGTCTTGATTTTAGCAAACTGCAGGACATTTATGGACTCTTGTTGGAGAACTTAGTTTACTAACGGTAGATTTTACTTAGCTGTTAATAATCTTTTTCAATTTTTGACAAATTACTAAAAAAAGCTAAAAACAACCATTTACTTCTTCAAACATTTACTAGTGTTTATTGTTTAAGATCTGGAAAGGAATATTCACCAGCAATGAAACCTGTCACTGCATCTCAATGCAAACAGTAGAAGGATATGGGAGATGACGGCGACGAACAACGGTCCGAAGTGATCACGGCAGTTATGTCCCTGGCTTTTCGCCGTCCTCATCTTTTGTGCCGGCGTGGGCTGCGTTTGCTCCTGTCCGCCGCCTTCTCCATCGGCCCTCTTCGCCGGGGTCGCCTTCCCTTCACGTCTCCACGTCTGTTCGTCGCCTCTCTCTACGTACGCGCGGCGGCGCCGCCTCCGTTGCTGTTTGCTCTGCTCCTTCGGACCGTTGGCCCTTCACTGCTGCGTTTCGTATCGTATCATCGTTGCTGGCGGGGCCGGGATATCCATTTCCATATTAGGTTCTTCTTCTTCCTCGATTGTTCTTCTTGTATCCACGATGCTGTTCTGTGATGTTTCTGTCCCCTTGCTCTTCTATGTGGGTTGCCATTCCCTGGTGTGGTTGTCCCTTCACATCCTTCTCGGCGTGCCGTGTATCTGTCTGCTTTTGCGATCACTTTCGTTTCTTCTTCGTTGTGCGTTGCTGTTAGGACAGTGGGGTACTAGCTTGTACTACTGGGTGAATTATTGGGTCACCGACGACTTCAAGGATCGCCCCGGAGACAGCAATGGTATAAGACTATCAGTTGTGACTTGGATCATATCACGAGTCAAGTCTTTTTGACAGCAAAATATTTGAACTAGTCCACGAGCCCTATATTGAAAGACCGTCAAACACGAACTAGCCTACAACCACAAACAAAAAAAAAACAAAAAAATATAGCATGCATGGTTCAGAGCAACCGAATAACTTAACCCCTGCAGATTTTTCTACTTCAGTTATGATACGCAGCTCTCATTTTCCAATCTCAAGTCGCTAAAGATTTTGAGCCTTACCACAGCAACCATGGCCAAGGAATTCCCCACTTCAATAAAGCTTCCATCACTCGAAGAACTGGAACTAGAGGGATCTGGCTTGGAGAAGGCAGTATTATCTTGGGTTGGCAATCATAAAGATTTGAAATACCTGAGCCTCCGTGGCTATGACTTCTCTCAATCAAGACTCTCTTGGATCAACAACCTGACAAGGCTTCAAGAGTTGTATATATCGACTTGCAGTGCCTCTGTACCAATACCGTATCAGATTGGAATTTTTTTAACACTTTTTTAAAATAATTTTAAATTTAACACTGTTTAGTTTTTTTTTCTCCAAAACTAACACTTTTGGCCGCGCCTATTTCCCTGGCACGGCGAAACGTCTGTGCCGCGCCATGCACGGTGGCGTGGCGAGAGGGGTGACGTGGCGACGACCGGGGTGCTGATCGGTGACGTGGCAGGGTCTGCCGCGCCACCTATCTTGGCACGGCACTGACGCGCCATAGCCCACGGCGCGGCTTTGACGCGCCATGGCCCACGGCGCGGCAGGACCTGGACGCAGACAAAAGCCGACCAGCCTCAATTGCAATTGAACGGGAGCTGAACAACTACAAGTGCCACGACGCATTGAAACGAATATGAAGCAAATAAATAGAGTCCGTGCGCAAGTTGATAAGTTACCACATAACATTTTCATTGGTTCGACATAAGTTCGACATAACTAACTAACTAAGTCTGCAAGTTTCGGACGACAATATCCGTTCGACATAAGTTCGACATAACTAACTAAGTCCCTCAGACGTCTTTGTCTTTTCGGATTTGTAGGCAACACATTGGGAGTGCAGCCAACGTCGATGTGATCATGTTGCCGATGCGTACGGCTCGTACCCTGCAAGTATATGATATACACGATTACTTATAATCTTTATGATCGTTAGTTCATAGAGCCTACGTATTTAAAGAAACTACCTTTGTTACTACCTGTGAGGCTCCTTGGGTACCAAGCGGGGCACCACCTAGCTAAGACATGTCGATCTCGTCCTGCTGCCAATCGTCCCACTGGTGGTGCTGTATGCGGAAGCCCGAGGGTCGTCGTCGCCGTCATTGTCATCGTCGTCCTCGTTTGCAGGGTCCTTCCCAGCGCTATGATGTGGTGGTGTACGCACTGTGGAAGCGGTACCTGTCACCGGCTGAGAAGAGCCGGCTGGTGTCCTCAAAGAGCCACAAGATGTGCCACCCGACCGCCCTGGGTAATCGGGTTCCACCCAAGGAGTGTTCATGCAGCTCAACTTCTAAGCTAGCTTCATGCAGCTCCGTTTCACCTTCTGTATGAATAGACGTTAAAGTTAGTACATTTCCCAAACGCATATATATTAAAGAAACATTTTCGGAACGGATAAGTTTATGTTTACCTCCACAAAAGCCTCGAGAACGCTTGGCCCCTGCCCTCTAGACTCGTGAAGCCGAAACGCTGCTTCGTTGGACAGCCTTGACAATTGTGGCGCCTGGGTACAGAAACGCGGTTGGACAGTTTTAGTACACATACTTAATACCAAATGGATAACAAATTATACCATTCGAGTATCTTACCACGTATCTTTGAAGCGGGGCTCTCTGTAGTTGTGTGTCGTCCCTAGTGGCAACGTCGTACACATCTTCGATCACATCTTCCTCGTCGTCCTCGTCAATCGCCTCCTCAGTGTACGGGGGCTTGATATGTGTCCTCGTAGATCTATGAAACCACCGCAGGTACTCGTCGAAGGTGTGCTGGTCGTGTGGGGGACCCGCATCGACCGTCTGCCGATCTCTATTCTGCCACAACTGGATGTACGCGTTGTGTGTCACGTGCCAATCCTTGGTCTTGTACCTCTTTCTACGGTCATACCTGCAACAAAACGATTGTTAGTTATACCATACACACCTCTGAATTGTAGCTTTGTTATTAATCGATAACGCACCCGTGCAATTCTTGGTTGGTGGAGTAAAGCGGTGGTCGGTAGCCTGTCATTCTTCCAAACTGCCTACAAACCCTAATGGGCAAGTGAATCTCGACCACGTGGAAGAAAATAAGAGGGACGTTGCAGTGATACTCGTCTGACTCATCCCTAGTGACATGACTCAGGTAGTACTGGAGCTCCGGAGCATCCTAAGGACACCAATGCACCTGAACATTTCGTAATTGAGTTATGTTGTGATATAGTGTACATCGAACAAGACACATGTATGATAGTAAAGAGAGCGTAACCTAGTGCTATGTCAGGACGTCGAGACAGTCCGTGTACTCCCTGTACTTGCACCTCGCATTCCCTCTAACTAACTCTGCTTGCGTCCAGATATACAGAGCTGTAGGGAGTGTATCCTGCTCATTCCAATGCTGCATTGAACACGATAATGAATTAGCCATTAATAATTTCATCATATGTAACTGCCTCGAAGAATATAGTGAACCGAAGTACTTACCGGTAAACCAGTAACAAGAGGTCTCCCAACGGGCCATCGTTCCCAACACCAAACCTGGAGTAGGTAGGAGCAACCCCAAGGTTCGCATACCCTGAGGTGCGATGGCAGGCAACACATATACAAGCCTCTATTGAACAACCTTTGCACTGTATAAAGGCGGGCACATTGGTAAGTAAAATGGATTATCATAAACAACAAAGTCAAAAGACTAAAGCTATGATAAGCATGTATGATGGTATGGAGTATTTTGCAAACATAGCAGTGTATGATGGAAGCTAGGCACACTCATTAAATATGGAGATTCCACCTTCAGAGACAGTACCATGACCGTTGAAACACACCATGCATCCAAAATGGAAAAGTTCATGCTCTGGATTGCATTTCAAATGATTGTTAGAATGAAACAAAATATCAGTTGAAACTAGAATGGACACAAGAATTTAAAGAAACACATTTAGGTACCTTAAATCCAAATGTCATTAGTTGTAGGTGCTAGAATCCCTCTTCCAATATGGCCTAGGATTTGTAGATTTGATCCACCTTTCATGCATGGCAATGAATGGAACATAACCCTTATCATCAATCAACAATCAATAGTCTAGAAACCCCATTGGATGGCGAGGTTAATTATTACCGGGGGCAACATCAGGTTCTCCATATTAGGTAGAGAGACGTGAAGGTGAGCATAATCCCTATTTGAAATGAGGGCCAAAATGTGCATACCCCTAATCGGAGAAAATATGTTTTGAATAGGAACTCATACAACCAAGCCTACTAGACTCTAGTTCTTGAACAATGGGAAGGTGGCCTTCATCCTCCTTGAGATGACATGGTTCATTAGGTGAAGTAGTTGGACATATTATTGGAGATGGAACATTATCCTCGACAAATGGTGAATTGGAAAGGTAAGGATGAGCTCCTTGAGATTCCCCATGTCAAGATAATTGCAACTGCAAATCCAACTCCAAATCCCAATCCAGCAAAAAGGAATAGTACAATGTCTATTGATACCTTCTTTCGATCGATGTAGAACCATATCTGGTGTCATGTTGTTACATGCTTTGGACACTTGAAACCCACACAGGCCAATGTTTCCTAAAAAGGAGAGATCGGAGAATGTCAAGAAGTGGGAAGACTCGGGTATTCTTCCCTGTAGCTGGTTGTAGGATAGATTCAACATTGAAAGAAAGTCCAGTGATGCCAACTCCCATGGGATCTCTCCAGAAAGTTCATTTGAAGACAGGTCTAGTGACTCAAGTTGATGTAGCATGCCAAGCTGAGGTGGTATCGTTCCAATGAGGGCATTATGTGACATATTTAGCCCACCAAGTAGAACAAGGTCCCCAATTGACTCAGGGATAGTGCCATAGAATGCATTATTAGAAACATCAATGATGACAATGGTCCTCAATATTTTAGAAAAACTTATATCAGATCCTTTGTATGTGATGGCAGTGGTGAACTGGTATGTTTGGCCAAGTAGATCATATTGATTTTCCATGACCAACGTCTCATTGACATCTTTAGTCATCATGGATCCCATTGACGTAAACCACTTGTTTCGCAATAATCCGAAGAATTTGTTTGAAGCCAAGTCAATAATTCGAAGTTTTCCAAACTCACAACTATTTTGATCTTCTAAAATAGATGGCCCCACATCTCCAATGAACCTGTTGGACTTTAGAACAAGGACTTGAAGCTTAGGAAGCATACTCATCCAACAAGGAAATGTATCATTAATAAGATTCTTCCCGATATCAAAAACCTCCAAGTCTTTGCAAGCAACTAGAGATCTAGGTAATTGTCCTTCAATCTGATTATCACTAAAGTCTAATGCCTCAAATGCACAATCTTGCTTCAGGCTATTTGGTAATCTTCCATGAAGTCGATTTCCTTTCAAATTTAATACATTGAGGCGACTCATATCCTCCATTAAACAAGAAGGGATGGAGCCAATCAAATCATTATTGGAGAGATCAAGGAGCATAAGGCTTGTTGCTTCACAAATTGATTGTGGAATTTCTCCAGACAACTTGTTTCCATGAGCCATGAGTAGGGTAATACCACTTAAGTGAGAACCAAAATTGAATGGCATGGATGAGAATTGGTTGTTTGAGCAATCAAATAGTTGGTTCTGCGGTCCGGGTATAGGTATAGTCCCTTCAAATTGGTTATAACTGATATCGATAACAAACATATTAGCAGAAATGACATGGCCATATGCAATACCACTACTAAATTGGTTGTGTGATATGTTCATCAAGATGAGAGAGTTGATCCAATTATCCCATGCCCACCGAGGTAGAGGGCCATGAATGTGATTGTTTGATAGGTCAAGAACTTCAAGGGAATACATGTGCTTCAAGGTATTAGGGAGCTTGGATATGTTACAAGATGCTAGACATAGAGTATCAAAGTTTTGGATGGATGCCCATGAAGAATTGTATTCTCCATCTACTATGGAAAGCTTGTTTTTTGAAAGATTCAATATGACTAGGTTGGGCATTTTGAAGAATGAGCTGAGTTGGATGGTACCACTGAAACTATTGGCATGTAAATTTACGATGCCTAATTGAGTAAGATTAAATAGATGTGGAGGAATTTGACCAGAAAAATTGCATGCATACAATTTCAATTTAATTAGGTTCTTGAGGTTACCTATGAAGGAAGGTACTTGACCAGATAACCCACAGTTCGAGAACTGTAGAGTTTCCAGAGAAGTCAAATTTGCAACCCAAGATGGTATTTCTCCTACTATACCAGCCCCAGAAACCTGTAATGATGTTAATGATCTGAGCTCACCAATCGAAGTGGGAAGCTGCTCCTGGTGAAAGTCAGCTGCTGCAATACCTAATTTCTTCAAGGATTTGAGATTACTTATTAAACTCGGAATGGGACCAGAGAAGTTAGTGTTGCTGAAAAGCAGTTCCCTCATAATACTATGTGATGAGAAATTGGGAAACAGACCAGATACCTTGGAATTATAACTAACATCAATAGCTGTTAAGTTTAAGTTCTGGAAGATCCTCATCGGGAACCGTCCTTCAAGGCGATTATAGGCAAGCTTAAGAACACTGAGGGAAGGTAAGTCAGCAAAGGACTCTGGAATTTGGCCATACACTTTGTTATAGTTTAGGTTGATCTTGGTCAGTGAGCGAATACTGGACAACGATTCACAAATTGGTGCATCGATGTGTGTATTTGGTAGGCTGAGAACCTGAAGCTGTGGAGTGGAATTAGCAAAGGCACTGCACCATGCTGCTCCGTTGCCGGATAAGTCGACATTGCCTAGATAAAGCTCCTTGAGGTTGCTAAGGTTAGCGAGGAATGATCCAATGTCTGGCTCTACGATGGGCCACCTTCCTTCGCCGAGTGGTAGGAAATAGTCGTTGTCGCCTTCAACAAGATAAATCCAGTTGGTGAAGTCCAGGAATACCAGCTTACTGAGCTGTCGTATCCCGTGTGGTATCTTGCCTACGAAGTCGGTGTAGGACAGGTTGAGGTAGGTGAGCTCGGTGAGCCGCTCGAACCCGACGGCCGGGAGCTCCGACTCGTTGAAGCTGTTGAAGGAGAGGTCCAGGTACCTCAGGGAGGTGAGGTCGAAGAGCACCGGGTGAAGGCTGGCGCTCTGCAGCCAGCACTCGGCGAGGTCGAGGGTGGTGACGCGGCCGTTAGCGGCGGCGCAGGCGACGCCCTCCCAGCGGCAGCAGTCCGTGCCGGCCTGCCACGACGCGAGGGTGCATGAGGAGTCGGTCGTGGTGGAGAAGGAACGCCGCAGCCGGAGCAGTGCCGAGGACTGGTCCGGCCGGCACGGAACGGCTGCTGGTGGTTTGGTAGTTTCGTTGCTGGTGGCGTCGAGGGAGTAGGAGAGTTGTTGAATCCCAAGGAGCAAGTGAACGAGCAAGCACAGCAGGTGCTGCTGCTGCTGCCGCTGGTTGCTACGGGAGATCATATTGAGAACTTGAGACTCATTCCTCTTGTTGCCCACGCCTTGTATATATATCGAACGACACGCACACACGCAGCCCTTGTTGCTATCGTGTACTAGTGTTTCATTTCTCTGCTTTTTGGTTGCATTCTTCTATAGTACTGTCAGCCTGTTCGCTCGTTGGTTTTAGCCAGGGTACAACCAGCATCAGTCGGGCTTATCAGCTCAGAAACCAACCAGCGAACAGGCTGTATGATGAGAGAAGTCATAAGCAAGGTTTTAAATCTCCGGCTATAGCCTCCGCTATCTCCGGCTATAGCTGTTTGAGTAGGATTTAGCTAAGTTTTTCTATGTACAAGTTAGCCCTTAGTGCCGCTATAGCCCGCTATAGCCGGCTGTAGCCTGTTTTCGAACACAGAAAGCTAAATGGCATAGCCGGCTATTTAAAACCTTGGTCATAAGTCAAGCTAAACATATTAGCTTTATTGACTCCTTTTGATATGAGAGGAAAAAAATAACTTCTTCTCGCAGCTATAGGATCAGTCGGAGCCGTCCGAAGCTCTATCAAACAAGGCCATAATCGACACGCACCTGTACACTTGTCTGGTGATGTTTTCATAAACAGAAAGAAAATACGTGGACAGCTACGCGTTCACAAATCTAACTGCCTTTGCACGCAGGTAACTTACTAACTAGCGGCAATTTCAGTGCACATAGTCATGACCAAGTCCTGATGCGGCCGGCCAGTCTCGATCAGGTCGCGGTTGGGTGTTTGACTATAGTGTGGAATAATAACTCTTGTGTTTTTCGTCAAGGGCATGCGTCTACACGCTACACAGCATTACACGCCACAGTCCACAGAGTAGTTTGTAATCCTCGAAACCGTATTGAACTTGAACCATTTTTGTCAGGCTCTGTGGCGGACCGTAGAACGAGAAACTGATGATGCTACCTTTCTGCACTCGTTTCGGCCCAACGTAGGTCTGCCCCTGGCGAGGCTTACCTGAGTGTGCCTTTAATGACGAATTTTTAGATATATTCTAGTTTCAAACACCTTCATGGAAGGGACACCAGATCATGAATATTACAAGCACAGACTAGGTCTCAACCAACAAGAAGTATATCATTATTTATCGATAATTAATTTGTATCCGTAAACTGCATTGCACCAAATTTTTTGTCAGGCTACCTAACCCAAAAATTATATGAAATAGCGGAGGCTAACTAGTTGTAGTATATGAGTTTTTTTTATATAACTTCACTAGATAGTGCCTATATGTCTATAGAAAATGAGAAACTAAATGACACCTTCGTTCTGCCATCAACTCGTTTTCGCACAACGTACGTAGGTCTGCCCATGGTGATGCTAGCTTATTTGAGCAAGCCTGCTTTAATGACGATTTTTCAGATAATAGAAAAAAATATTTTGGTTTCAAACCTCCTCATGGAAGGGGCATCAAACGTGATTATTACAAGCACAGAAGGTCTCAACTAACAAAAAAATTGATATTCTTTATTAATACGAAAAACAAAAGGCCATCCATATGAACCGCCAAGAAGCCCATTGCTCTTTGGCTCTACTAGCTGACTTGACATGACTTGACCATTTCCTCCTTTTGGTCATTGATTGATGCGCCATAATAGAGCATAAAACCGAATGCAATGTATTCTCCTGAATAGGGCCCAGAGAAAGTTTTTTGTTCATTGTTGTTAAACACAATTTCATTTTTTGTGAGCTAGATATCCCAACAAAACACTTCTTTGCTCTTGTCAATTAATAATAGAGATTATTTGTAGTTTTGTCATCTTTTTTTTGAGGGAATTGTAGTTTCGTTGTCACCTTGTTTATACCAGTTGTTGAACATATGCTCTCTTTATTTTGTAGTGGAAGGACTCATAACACAATATATACAACACGCCGTAAACATTTTGGGATAATAACATTCAAAAAACAGGTGATAGATAATCTCTTTTTTACTACAAAAGCATCACTTCTTACTACCATTGGGTCTTCTTTAGCTAGTTTGTCCTTAGTGAGAACGACTCCCTTTTTGAGATGCCACAAAAATCTTAGTCGTTTTCAATGGAATCTTCAAATGGAAAATTTCTTGCATAACCTTAGATCCTTTATTGACAAGATATTTACATACCAATTTAATTGGAAGTGTTCCATCACTGTGCAATTTCTACACAGATGGATCTAGACCCTCCATTAGGTTAGTATTCGCGACTCTTGTAGTGATATTGTGCCCAATCTGAAAGTTTATTCCCAACTAAAGCCCTTCCGAAGGATACATTGAGAGAATCTGAACTTAGTCGTTCCATAATTGTTGCTTGTTCCTTTCTCACTACAAATAATGTAGTGATATTCTCGCTACAAAGTAATACTTGGGACCCTAAGCATTTATCTTCTCAAAACCTAATATGGTTGCCACCTTTTAGATTGTTTCTTTCTCACTACAAGTACAAACAATGTAGGGTATAATTTAATGCTTGGGACTCGGCCTAAGCATTTATCTTCCCAAAACCTAATATATTAGCCACTTTTTAGGCTGAACCTTCCTAGGTTTAGGAATTTGTCTTTAGCTCCCATTAGGGCAGCTCCAACAATTGGCTTTTAAACTAGCTCTAAGTATTTTTCTTATATTTTAATAGAAGAGAGAGAAAAGCTAGCTCTTAATCAACTAAGCTCTCTTGCATACAATTCAAGGTTATGTGAGAGTATCATGTGGGGTCATCTATGTTAAAAGCTATGTACTAAAAGTTAGTACTATCGGAGATGTTGGCTTAGAGCTAGTAACCATTGTGGGTGCCCTTGGGCTTGACCGAAAGCATGAATTTCCTACTCTTACTTGAGTTAAAGTTTTGCTTCTTGATATATAATAATGTTGTTTGGGAGGGTCCAAAGAAGCCATTTTACTAAATGTTTCGCTAAAGGGTTTTAGTGCCTGTTCGCTTGCTCGTAAACGATCGTAAATTTCCAGTTGGGAATAGTGTTTTTCTCTCACACCAAACCAGCCAGCAGTAAATAATCCACGATACAATACGGCCTCCCGAACTGGCACTTAGCTTCACCAAGAAGTTATTTCTCTAGACTAGAGGAGCTGGAGAGGTGCACATAGGAGCTAGCAAGATAGTCGTGCAAAGTCATTTTGTTCACATAATAGAAGATGGCTTCCGTTATGTGCTTCGTTTTCTGCCGAAGTTTTAATATATATATGATCCATGACATTAGTTTTATTTCTTAATTAATTAAGGTAACATATTTATTTATTGCAACACAAGAGCAGTAGTTTGTACGTCTCAATCATGAAAGTTTCTCTCGTGTGTGTGATCGAAGAGAGGATACCTCTTGGCGCTCCTACACGGCTACACGTACGTGACTTGGGCTTGCTCTCTTATCGGGGACGGTGAATTGCCAGCAGCCGGCCCAACCAAAATACCGTCGATCTTATTTAAAAAAAAATATCACGATCTATTGCTACCATTTTCCCATTGCACTCAACTAAGTTCTTGTTTAATACATGTGTATCCATCTCAATTCACATATATAGCAGTGGAATAGAATGAAATTTAGTTTAATTTTACTCCAATCCACTTTAGGCCTTATTTGGATACATGTGTATCCACCTCAATCCACGTGTGTTAGAGTGAAATAGAATGTAATTTAGTTTAACTCCACTCCAATTCACTTCTACACATGTGGATGGAACGAATATATACGCATCCAAATAAGACCCCAACACATATGGATTGAGATAAATACATACACATCAAACTAAGTCCTAAGCGAAAGCTAACAACATGTCGCGGACTCATGCGATGCATGCACATCCTTTTCAGAAAAGCGTCATGGATTACGATCGTCGTGGACGGTATCATTAGCTACCTATAGCACACGCTATGTTCCAAATCGCAGGTCGTTTTACTTTTGTTCTAGTCTGTAGAATCGATTCACAATATAAAAAACAATCAGAGGCGGATGAATGATAATGGCTTCTCCCTAAACACAAAACATATTGTAAGTCTAGCTTACAGTTCTAAACAGAATACTGTGCCTCTACTAGAAATAATCTCGACAAAAAATCTATAGTTCCGATTGACCTCAAACTTTCATATATTAAATTAGACATTGCACATGAATAAACACAAAATCGCGTACGAGCGCAAGTCCATGACTTGATTCAAATTAGTCCGCGCAACACCACTCACATGAGGATATTAAACTGTACCATGACTACACCATCAAGAAAAAACCATATGATCAACCAATTATATTTTATCAACATATTATATTATGCCATTATATTAGTCACTTTGCAATTACAAATTTAATGCTAGCCAATTTTTATCACATGATCTCACAGAGTCAAATTTCTGTAGTTTTAACCAGACTTATATAAATTTAAGATAGCATGATTGATGGATATGTGCCCATGTCATAAATGATAAGTGATGGAAATGTACCCAGCTTTGGTTGAGCGTGATTTGAAATAACCAAGATGTCAAGTTCACGTGTGTTGTGCAATTGTCTCTTGGCTTGTAAAGGGCAAGTATTGAGTGCATCAAGGTGGTTGGTGACAACTGAGAAGGTCAAGTGAGGGGTTTGGATCTTAGGGTGGCACATGATGTCATCGGAGAGTTGATAATAATAGTAATGTAGTAACGCAAGTACATAGCAATTCAAAATGATACATCATACATAAACCAAACATAGTCTTACAAAAAGCAAGTAAGTGAAGTATAATTCATATATTTGGGTTCTTTCAGTTATCTAAGAGACTAAGAGTAGGAACCAAAAGTTTTCCTCTGCTTATTTTGCTTCTTTGCTATCTGGAACCGAATAAGGAACCAATTTTTTCGGTTCCAGTTCTTTTGATTCCATTCTGGTTCTTTCATATCATTTTTCGATTTTGGTTAATTATGCCCATCTCTAGTTTTTACTAAGCTCTTAGGCTTTGTCTGAACTATATATACATTGTCCTAGCCACCAACAACATATTTTACAGCACGACAAGCTCTACGTCGACGTCATCGTTGAAGGCGTTGATGACCTCGACACTGACGCCCGTGCCAACGTTCCCCGCCAAGACTGATTTGAACGTCAATATCCTCGATTTTTTTAGCGGTACGAATCTGCTACCTCTACCAGTTACCAATTTGCACTGCAATGATATGCATCATTGTCATCAAGTAGGTAGATCTATGACAATGCAAAACGCCTTATGCGGTATATATGTATCTACAATACGTAGCAAGTGAAGTAGATTAATTGGCATCATCGTCGTAATATAAAAGGTAAATCATGCGGTAGGTTAAGTTTGAATTTGAATTTGAATTTCAGCCTCCAAGCTTATACACTACTATAAAAGGCAATATAATGGCAGTGCATCCCTGCAAGAAATATAAACAAAGCAACTCGAAGGCTTCTCCCGGTAAAGTAAATTTTGCCCATAAGGACACTGGTCCACAATGTGAGGGCATGTGCCCTTAAGTGCAAAAAAAAAAAAAAAAACGCGTTCAGCTTCTCCCACAAGCTTACACTACTACTGTCGTCCAGAAGTCAAGTCGTCAACTTCCTCTGCACGTCAGGGCATCGGCCGGCCGGAAAATCGACTAGATGTCCAGATGTTGATTCCTTCCAACTCTACGCATGCATGCATCACCGATCCTGATGTCACGAGACGTCGTTACATGCAGTGAGCGTTGCCCTTCGTAAGTTCGGCTCCAATCTGAAGCCATTCTTGACACCGGCAGAACCGCCCTCATGCACGCGGTCGTGCTCGTGCCTAGCTCCGTCCTGCTGAATCCAACGTTGCAATAAGCCGCTCGCTCGGACGCGCGCGCACCATGCCTCCTGCAGTCCATGTTGAAACCTGAACGCGCCGTTCTTGGCTTGCAGCCGCAATCTGCCTCTACGTGCCGGCACGGGCCCGGTGATCATCAGGTCGGGTCGGGCCGTGCCTAGATTAGGCCGAAACATCAGGCGATGGGCTGTGTTAACGACCGTGGGCCATGGGCCTTATGGCTATCTAGATATTCCTAATGCACATGTTTATGCCCACTTGATGCCGGATCACACGAGTGAGGAGCGCAGGCTCAGGGTGGCAGGACTAGCTGGCCATTGACGTGGGAGAGCCGGAGAGGAGAGGGGCTTGACGCTTGAGGTCGGAGGCAAGCGCCACATAGGGCAGCGATTTTCCGAGCGGCGAGCAGCAACAAGCAAAGGAAGGGTTTAGGCTGGGTGTGCGCTCTCTCACTCTCTCTCGCGTGGCGCAGCGCCGCAGCTGGGCGACCGTCGTTGCAGACCTATGCCAGGCGCCCAGGTCTAGCCTCGTCGGTTCCTTCGCCAGGTCTTCCGCGGGCCGGGGACGAGCACCCACCAGGTATGCGCATCCCTTCTCTTCCCTTCCTGTTGCGAAACCGAGCACGCGAACCCTAACTTATACTTTACTGGGTCCGCCCCTGACGCTGAACTCATCATCTTCCTGTGTTACAATTCATTAAGTTTGTTAGGATTTGTTGGAAAGGGCATCCTTGGAGTTTCAGTAAGAAATGGAGATGGTGAAGCAGTTTCCTTTTCATGAAATGAAATGCTCCCATGTTGTCTATGTCTTGCATCAATCTTTTTCTTGGTTGGTTTTGGTATCATAGGAGGTTAGGTCATGCTGTTAATGCCATAGCAATGGAATTCTTAAATAGAAATTCACAAGATTATTGGGATATGATTGGATTTGCCGGTTACCACTTTTTTGAGAAAAAAAATAGTAGTTCTGAAGTTGCTTTGCAAGCTCTAGTAGTCTAGTTTGAAGCTCTGTTTGATCACATCATAGAGGCCACTTTATGCCATTTTGACTCATATGTACTCCTCCCGTCACATATAAGTGATGTTTTTGGGTTATGTGCAAAGAACCAATCTAAACTTGGACTGCAGATCATTCATAATATATCACAACAGGAAGCAGTAGTCAAAGTTGTGTGTTCGGGACAGTGCCGATGTCTATAACATCACTTACTTTTGACCGAAGGGAGTAATACTATGACGAATATCATAGGCTGTATTCATGAACAATAACAGAGCCTTTGAAAACCAGCAAATATTTCTTCAGTAATTTCTAGGCCTGTACAGATTTTATGTGGTACATTAGACTTCCCTTCTTAATATTCGGTATATTTAAGTTGTAGTACAAACCTGATTTTCTTCTTTAGCCAAGTGGCAGGATGTTGTACATATTAAAACAAGAATTTATTTATGATAAGTTTTTGCACATGTTGGATTTGTTTGTTGTTACCAAAATATTCTTAGAATTGAGTTTTCAGATGATTCAGTGTTTGCAGTAGTGTTAATCTATTGTAGTCCAGCAGTTGTTATATTCCTTTCAGTTTTACAATGTTCTAATGGATTGAATTCACAATCCAGGCTAGAAGGTATACATTCGTCTTCATATTGTATTTGACTGAAAAGATTGGGCCTACGCATGGGGGCTCTAAAACAGAGGTGGACTTCTGAGGAAGAGGCTGCTCTTAGAGCTGGAGTAGCGAGACATGGAGTTGGAAATTGGCGTATGATATTGAATGATCCAGAACTTAGCTCCACATTGCGCTACCGCTCGAATGTTGACCTAAAGGTTAAAACTATTCACTCGATTCCTTTTTTTACGTAAGTTTGCTTTAGTGAAGGGACTGCCATATTTGGGTATTCCTTGAAATCATGTCTTTTGGTTTTTAAATTTCCAGATTCATCTTCAATCTTAATGCTCATATGTTCTTTTCTATTAATCACTACTTAGGACAAATGGCGCAACATGAATGTAATTGTCACTTCATCGAGTGCTCGTGACAGGGGGAGAACTTCCACGAGGAGAACCCGAGCTGCTCCTAAGAATAATGATCACTCGTTGGCATTGAGCACAGTTACTTCTGATGTTGATGATGAGATTGTTGATGTAAATCCTATTCCTATAGCATCAGTGCCTGTTGAAGCGTGGAATACTTCAAAATCAAAGAAATCTCACTCAAGGTGATTGCATATGCATAAATGTAATAATACATAATTGTGCCGTTTAACTTTTTTTCCTCTCTTTGTTATCTCAATAGAAAACTAGATAGACTGAAGTCTTCACTTACTTTAATGGCTTTAATGCAGGCTAGACAATATTATAATGGAGGCTATAAAGAACTTGAATGAGCCTACAGGGTCACACAGAACTACTATTGCTAATTACATAGAGGTGTGCATTCTTCTCTTGTTTTTGTTTCTTTCTAGGACTTATAGACTTATAATATGCTTTATGGTCTGTCTACATTTCCATTTTCCTTTACTTTTGAATGTCAACATTATTTGCCTTTTTGTTTGTATTTAGTCAGCCAAAACTTTTTATACACAAGATATCTTGTTAATAATAAATTTATTGTTTTTATTTTGACATAAGTGTATAAGAAATCAACTAGGTGGCACTACCCAGCCGTCATGAACTCATGATTTTGCCCAAGTTGGCAGGTTGCCTGCCTATGCAGTGATGGCTGGTGCCACCCATATCTGTTGCAAGGATCATTACTCCTAAACACCTAAATAAATAGTGAACACCGTTTCATACAGAAACAGAACTTCAGTACACCTGATTTGACTGTATGAAAATGATATATCACAGACCAAATATTAGAATCCAATAAAAAAGCATGTCTAGCTACATTAGATTTCCTCCTTTTGTTGGTCAAAAGTTAGCTATTGCACTATGTCTTCTTGCAGAGTTCTGATTTCATTTTGAAATCATCATGTTCTTTCTTATTAGCTAATAAAAATTCTTGGCCAACTGGGTCATGGTCGTCTTATTTGCTATGTGCACAATCAGGTTCTTACCCTGGTTTTATGTAGGAGCAATATTGGCCACCTAGTGATTTTGATCACTTATTGTCTGCAAAACTGAAGGATTTAGCTACCAGTGGGAAATTGTTAAAGGTAAATATGATTTTTGTAGTTCTCTACATCATTTTATGCTATGAGAAATAAAGTTAATTCAAAGATGAAACTACTAGGTGATACCACGTGAGTAAATTCAATTAATGTTATCACCAAAAAAACCTCTTCTTGGGGGAAAGGTCTCCCCCAAGGCACTGCATTAAGGAGAAACCGTAATCATAGGGTCAAGAAGGCTGACTGCCCAGGATGCAACTGTGTATATCTCTGAAAGCAGTTACACAGTGAGGGACCTTTTGTGAAAACCAGGGTTCAAACCCTGGTCCTATGGCACCACAACTGGGTGGCCACTGGCCAACCACCACACTAGTGCATTCTCATGATATCATCTAAGGAAGTAGTACTAGATAAGTAAAATCTGTGCATAACACCATCAGAAGCCTAGTTTTCATCCAACTGGAACAACTGATATGCCATATTTGTGAATACAAGTATATGAAGGTTTATCATGACACATATGTTTGGCCATGAAGCATGTGCTCTGAGAAGGTGCACACACATAGACTTGTTCAGTCATGCACCATACTCTACTATCTGTCTATTATTACAGTGCCAAACATGTTTATCAGTATTAGCAAGCACTGATTTCTTGTTTAGTGATGCACAATACTCCACTGTTAGTCTATTACATAATGATTTCTTGTTTAATTTCATGTAGAATCCTTGTTAGACTGCAGGTTTCCGGCTGATCTTACTTTAAATGCTATTTTCAGCACTACTCGATTTGTGGGCTTTATGGTGTCCATGAGCCAATGAGCCATCTTTCATTGCTGAATGTTCATATTTTGATCCAATCAGAAGTTGCATGTTCTCAAATTGAAGAACCTTGAGCTTTTCAGCATGACCAGTGGAAGTTTGCAGGTGAATCGGAAGTACAGGATAGCACCTAGTTCACCACGCATAGAGGGCCGAAGCCCCAAGATGATGCTGCTGGAAGACGTGCAAGGAGAACCCCTGAAATTAGGGAGTGATGCTAGTAGAACCCTCACGAGATCCCAAGTTGATGCTGAATTGGTTCGTATGGCAACTATGACTGCTGAGGCAGCTGCGGCTGCCGCTGCTCATGCAGTTGCAGAGGCAGAGGCTATCATGGCAGAAGCTGAAGCAGCTGCTAGGGAAGCAGAGGCTGCAGAAGGAGAGGCCCGAGCTGCACAGGCCTTCGCTGAAGCAGCAGTTTTGACACTGAAGAACAGAAATTCTGCGAAACTGGTATAGCTCTAGTCCATGAATCTTTTAGATATGCCCTCTTGTCCTTTCACATGTAGAATCCAGTTCCGTAGCCCCTTACGCAACTGATTGGTTACTAAAAGAACCTGAAATCAGAAGTTTTCATAAACCCGCTGGCTTATTTACCAAAGATTATGATTTCCAAAGGTAATTATGCCATGGCATAGGGAAAAACATTCATTTGAACCTACTTTTGAAAAACAGAGTATGCGGGACGCAGAATCAAACTGCTTTTGAGAAGTAAGAAATAACCAATGGAATCTGCGGCTCTACCGAATTCTGACTCCTTGATGTTCATGTGCAGATGGCCCAAGCTTGATGCTACTCGAAACTGTTGGGGTCCAGCGGTGCTGCAGGGGCAGGGCCACCTATGCATGTAGTTCATGTTAAACTGTTGTTCAGGTAAACGCAGCTGTCCCTGTAGCCGTATAAAGTTGTGTTATTGGATCCATGTGGGTTCCAACACACCAACAGCGATGCCGGCAGCTTGGTTGTATTCCCCCACTGGGACACCATTTTCAGAACTCGGTGCCGTGGGTAAAGTCAACATCAACATGCCTGTTTTCGCTGATTCTGAGCACGAGCGCGTGGACTGTACCAACAGCATTTGCATCGCTGCATGTGTTTGGACCTATCATGAAATAGGCAGTCCGGGGAAATAGCAATAGCATGGTTGGAGCTATCTGCCATTCTGTCCTGCAACTGCAAGAGGAGCTCTCCTAGGGCTAGGAAGAATACTGGTCCACATGCAGTCTGACGACTGTGCGTCATTGTGTCGTCTCTTTGGAGTTTGGATTGGACTTTGGTTGGCTTGTTGGTGTGCCGCCGATACGGCCATATGCGTCGGCGTTTACCCTCCATAGAGGGAACACGCTTGTCAAACCTAGCGAAGATAACTAGAAACTCTTTATATATAAAAAACAAACAAACTAGAAACTGTGTTTGGCAATTGGTCTAGGCAATTGGGAGGCGAAATGATTGCTTGATCAGGATCGGTTGGCAATCGAGAATAGCTAAATATCAGAATAGGAAGTGATGACAAGCTAATTCCTTAATTTTAGACTTGTGCTAATGTATGGGCATTTAAATTTCCATTTCATTAAAAAATACTATATACATAGATGTACTCATGGCCCCTCGTGGCATGGGCCCTGGCTGTCGCACCGGCTGCTCTCCCCTCTAAGACGGCCCTGCAGACTGTCTAGGCCACGTACTCCGTAGTTGCTCGACTCTCCTGCAACAAGTCCACCCAAAGCCCAGCTACAGGTAGATCTATATGTTGCCTTTTGTGTTTATAATATGTGCGGGGCTGACGGACTGGCGTTGGATGGCAGAAAAATCAAGAGAAAACCGTGTCGGAACCTAACGATGGAACTGTGCGTATGCGACCATCCTGTGCGTGATGCTTTCTTACGCGTGCGACACGGTAAGTCGGTACCTAACGATGTGCGGCAGTATACAGGACCGTTTAGGGCATGTTTGATTTCTTCCTCTAAATTTTAGATGTTTAAAATTTAGAGCTAATTATAAAGCTCTAAATAAGTGGTCTAAAGTTAGCTCTAAACTTTAGCCCACCTCACCTCAGAGCTCTAGAGCAACTCCAACAGACTGGTTAAATGTATTCGCGAAGCCATTTATAGCTATTGTGCTCTCAAAAAAGCATTCCAACAGCTTGTCTATTGTTTTCCATTTTTCCCAGCTGACTATCCCACCATTCTCGCTGGCCATATTTCCCTAGCGAGCCTTACTTGCTATCCACGCACGCGGGACGAGTGTTACTGACCAAGGTCATGTTGTCGGCGATCCCGGTGCATATTAGCATTGCGTGTTGCCTCTCGACCTGGGCCATTGAGCAGATTGATAGACGTCGCAGGGCTTTCCTCTGGTGCGGTACTGACACATCGCTAGGAGGAAAATGCAAACTGGCCTGGACTACTGTCTGTCGTCCGACATCTCTGGGCGACCTAGGTGTTTTGGATCTCAGGTTCTTTGGGCTGGCCCTCAGGCTACGTTGGGAATGGCTAAGTAGAGTTGAGCCTGATCGCTGCTGGGCTACACTGCCGACACGTGCTGAGAAGAATGTAGTCGCAATGACAGACGCCAGCATAACTGTGATCATCGGCGATGGGGCCTCAGCAAAACTGTGGACGGACAATTGGTCCAATGTTGGTTCGCTATGCTCATTTGCGCCTCAGTTGTTCGCTGCCATCTCACCGAGAGGAAAGAAGATGTCTCTGAACGATGGTCTCTTCTAGAACCGGTGGGCACGTGAAATTCATGGTGCGGACACTGTGCAGGTGCTCCTTCAGTACCTGCGTGTGCGGGCAATCCTACGCGCCGTCGTTCTCGATCCGCATGTGCCGGACCGATTCACATGGAAGTGGTCGCCTGATGGGAAGTAGAGCGTGTCGTCGACCTACAGAGCTTTTTTCGAAGGATCAACTGCGCTCCTTGGTGCCAAGGAATTAGGGAAGACTAAAGCTCCACCGAAGGTCAAGTTTTTTATGTGGTTGGTGCTTCACCGCAGGATCTGGACTGCAAATCGATGATTGCGGCATGGCCTACATGATTCAGATGACTGCAACCTGTGCAGCTAGGCATCCGAGACGTGTGATCACTTGTTCGTGGGGTGTGTGACTACCAGGCAACTCTGGTATAGGTTGCTTCTACCTTTGGGGTTACAGGACTTGACGCCGCTGACAGAGGAACGCTTGGGAATTTGGTGGCTGAGACAGAGAGAATGGCTGAGTGCTGACAGCCGGCCACCGTTCGATACCCTGCTACTGCTCATCACCTGGACAATCTGGAAGGAGCGGAACAATAGGGTCTTCAACCGAATCACGTCCAACTTGGCGGCAATCGCACAGGAGGTGATCAGAGAAGCGCAATGCTGGTGCGAGGCAGAGTACTCTTCGTTGGCTCACTTGATTAGCTTATGGTCGCAGAACCAGGTGGTCTTGTAATACGACTTTTGGTAATTCAGTAGCTAGGCTGCGGTTTGCTTTGGTGATGGTCTCTCGCCACCATCAGCTAACGGCTTTATTGTAAGGTCTATTGACCATTCCCGCCCTCTTAATGAAATTCGGGCATATATGCCTGCACGCGAAAAAAATTAACTAGGTTGTTCTAAAACTCTATTTTAGATGGGCTTTCTATTTTACATAATGGCTAAATCTCACAATTTAGCATCTAATTTTACCAAGTCTCTTAGAGTTGCACTATAGAGCTCAAAGTGAGCTAAATTGCTCTAAAGCTTTCAGTACTCTAAAGTTTAGAGGAGAGGATCAAAATAGGCCCTAGTCATACTTTGATGAGTACTCTCACTCCTGTCCAAAAAATAATAATATAAATCTCGTTTCTCAAAGAGTTAAATAATTTTTATTTTAAAACTAAGTTAAATAATTTTTATTTTAAAACTATGTTCATAGAAAATTATATTAACATTTATATATTTAAATATGTTAATCATAAAAATATGTTACATAATTAATTTAGTGATACCTTTTGTGTAAATATTAGTAGTTTTTTCTATATATATATTTGGTTAAACCTAAGGATACAATGGTTTGATTTCTCATAAAGTTAGATTTTTTTTTGGGGGTGGAGGGGACGGAGGAGTAGTACTTCGCAAATGTCGGGATAATATATAAGAGTGATTCCATTGTGTGGTTTGTCTTGATTTTATTTTATTATGTTTTTAGATAAAGAAATGCATGTCTTTAGCTTTCTTCAAGGAAGAAGTTATAGTGAATATTTTGGTTGTGTTTGGTTCGATTTCTGAAAATTGTTTCTGCTGTTAAAAGGCAGAAACTTTAGAGCCTCCTATTAATTTAGTGTTAAAAATTATTATTGTTTGGACAGGGAGTGAAAGTACTCATCAAAGTACGACTAAGGGCCTATTTGAAACATCTCCTCTAAACATTAGAGCGCTGAAAGCTTTAGAGTATTTTAGCTTATTTTTAAGCTTAAAGCTCTGATGTGAGGTGGGCTAAAATTTAGAGCTAATTTTAGACTACTTATTTAGAGCTTTAATTAGCTCTAAATTTTATTAGACATCTAAAGTTTAGAGGAAGAAATCAAACGTGCCCTAAACGGTCCTATACACTGCCGCGCATGGTTAGGTAGTGACTTACCGTGTCGCACGGCCGCACGGGTCAGAAAGCATCACGCACAGGATGGTCGCACACGCAAAGTTCCATTCTACGCACGCCTACGCCACGCCATGAACTGACGACAGGATGGTCGCACACGCGAAGTGCCATTCTATGCACGCCATGCACTGTGAATCTGTGACATGCTGCACGTAAACCATATATTTTTTTTTTGAAAAAGAAAATGTTCCGGCCTCTAGCTCTGCTGCTATATATATAAGTAGCCAAAAATCGAACGCCATCGTATGAAAGTGAGAGCCGGCAAACCAGCAGTAGATGAGATGAGTTCCAGGCACTCAAAGCTCCACGTATTCCTGCACCTCCTCTTATACTTCTGCATCATCGTCCGCACTGAAAATATGTAAGTGTTCTTGTCTCCTTGACAGTTTTTTTTTTAAGTCTGGCCCTGTTTGGTACAACTTATCTGGGAAGCGCTTCCCAGATAAGTTGCACAAATAGAGTAAAAGCGACGGTCAAAATAAGTTGGTCTGATCCAGCTTCTGCTTTTTAGTATAAATGAGAGCTGTGGAAATAAACGTGGCCAAAATAAGCTACTAAAAAGCGTAGCGTTTGACTGTTGATTCCAACTTATTTTAGCCATAAGCAGCTTATAAGCTGTACCAAACAGACCCTCTGTCTATCCGTATAATTATATTTTATAGAGTCCATAGGAGCAGCCGTTTAATTTACGTGGCATTACAAGAAAGTCTCAATCCGAGATTAATTGTTACTCACTCTGTTTTAATTTACAAGACGTTTGGACTTTTTTTCATGTATTTAGATATAGGGTCGTTTAGATCCACCTAACTAAAGTTTAGCTAGCTAAAATTTTAAAGTTAAACTTTAGTCAGCTAAAAGTTCTCTAAGCTAAATTTTATCTAGGGTGTTTGGATCCTTCAGCTTAGACTCAGCTAAACTTTAGTTGGGTTAAAGTAACTAAACTTAGCTAAACTTGAGCCGTTCTTTTAGCTGAGCCGTTTTGATCCCTAGCAGCTAAATTTAGCCCGCTAAAATTTAGGAGACTTTTCCTTGTGTGCCATTATAAAAGATCGCAATCCCCTGTGTGCCATTGAAAAAATTCAGCGGTCTTCAGCGCCACTACTCCAACTTTTTCGTGTCCTCTATGCCACTTCCATCAGTTTGAGCTCTAACGCCGTCAAACTGCAAGGGTGAAAAGACGAAAATACCCTTAAGTCTAAATATGTTATTAATTTTTTTGAGCATCTGAACGACTTCAAATGAAAAAACTCAAAACTAGAAAGTTGTAGATCTCGTCGAGATCTATAATTTTCATATAAAATTTATTTTCATTTAATTCCGCAAAAAAAAATATGATTTGATATGATTAATATATCTTAGAAAAATCATCATTTTTTGCGGAATTAAATAAAAATAAATTTTATATGAAAATTATACATCTCGACGAGATCTACAACTTTCTAGTTTTGAGTTTTTTCATTTGAAGTTGTTAAGATGCTAAAAAAATTAATAACATATTTAGACTTAAGGGTATTTTCGTCTTTTCATTGCAGTTTGACGGCGTTAGAGCCCAAACTGATGGAAGTGGCATGGAGGACACGAAAAAGTTAGAGTAGTGGTGCTGAAGACCGTTGAATTTTTCTAGGGGCACATAGAGAATTGCGATCTTTTATAATGGCATACGAGAAAAAGTCTCAAAATTTAGTTGGTGGATCTAAACATGCCTATAATGATATATATTTAAATGTATAACAAAATTTATGTACGTAGAAAATCTAAATCTTATAATTTCGAACGGAGTTCAGTTTGCCTAACGTATATAGTAACATGCTAATGTGTACATAATTACATACGTGATTGATTACAGCTTCTGTTTACACTTTACGCGCATTTCCAGCAGCAGCAACACTGCCGGCGCCGGGTCATCGTCATGCTCTCCGGCCGACGCTGCCGCGCTGCTCCAGCTAAAGCAATCCTTCGTCGACCCCAAGGACCTCACGTCATGGCGAGCCAAGACGGACTGCTGCCTCTGGGAAGCCGTCGCCTGTGACGCGACCTCAGGCTCAGGGCGGGTGATCGCGTTGGATCTAGGAGGCCGGAATCTGCGGAGCCGCCGGGGCCTTCACCCCGCGCTCTTCGACCTCACCTCTCTGAGGAACCTCAGCCTCCGGGGCAACGACTTCATGGGGGAGAGCCTGCCGTCCACTGGGTTTGAGCTGCTCAGCGAGATGGTCCACCTCGACATAGCCGACACAAATTTCAGCGGCCAGATCCCCATCGGCGTAGCGCGGCTCAGCAAGCTGGTCCATCTCTCCGCCGGGGCCGGGGGCCCCAGCAGCAGCAGGCTGGTCCTCAAAGAGCCAAGCTTTGAAACATTGGTCGCTAATCTCGGCAATCTAAGAGAGCTTCGCCTTCATGGAGTGGACATCTCCATCGGCGGCAGAGAGACGTGGTCCGTTGCTCTAGCAAGCTCCACACCGGACCTGCAGATTCTGTCTCTGTCCTCCTGTGGCCTGTCTGGACCCATCCATCGCTCCTTCTCACGGCTCCGTTCGCTGGTCGAGATCAGCCTCCCTAACAACAGAATCGCTGGCAAGGTTCCTGAGTTTTTTGCTGGCTTCTCTTCCTTGAGCACCCTTGACCTGAGAGACAATGACTTTGAAGGGCAGTTTCCGGCAAAGGTCTTTCGACTGAAAAATCTGAAGGTCCTTTTGATGTCCGGGAATTCAAGGCTTTCTGGGCATCTGGTAAGCTTTCCAGCGGAAAATAGATTAGAAATGCTTGACCTGAAGGACACAAACTTTTCTGATGGGTTGCCGGCGTCCATTGTCAATCTCAAGTCTTTGAGTTATTTGACTCTTACCACAGAAGGGACTTCCAAGCACCTTCCCTTTGTAGGTAAGCTTCCATCTTTGGGCACGTTAGTGCTCCAGGGATCATCATCAGGATTACAGAAGCCGCAGTTCTCTTGGATTGGGGATCTCACACATTTGACAAGTTTGTTGATTGACAACTACAACTTCTCTGAACCAATACCATCCTGGATCGGCAATCTTACAGAATTGATGTCACTGAGGCTCAGCATGTGCAGCTTATATGGACCGATACCCCCCTGGATTGGTAACTTGACGCAGCTTTCAAGCATAGACTTCACCGGAAATTACCTCACTGGTGAGCTCCATGAAGAATTTTCCACCACCATTATTTCTTCGTTATCAGTATTGAAATATAGTACAACCATGTCTTACAAACTTTAAAGCCATCCCCTCTCTCGTGTTCCGTTCCTTGTACTTACTATATACTCCCTCCTTTTCGAAAAGAGCGCACACTTTTCTGAGATGGAGAGAGTAAACTCACACCCCCTAACTCACTACTTGTGTTCATGTGGATTTTTTTAACGTAATTGTGTTCATGTGGATAAGTATTGCCGAAGGGAAGAATAATACATATGGCTTGCTTATTCCTCCCTCTAACCCAAAATATAAGAATTTAAAAGTTTGCCATAAGTTTATTATTTTAAGTTTGACCAAGTCTAGAGAAAAACAACAATTATTTAGAATTTAAATGAGCACCATTAGAATTTAAATGAACTATATTTTTCGTAGCTTACATCTTTGATGTCATAGATGTTAATATCTTTCTATATAAATTTGATCAAACTTACGATAGTTTGACTTAGGACAAACGTAGAAATCTTTATATTTTGGGATGGAGGACGTATAATGAAATGATGAGGAGTCCACTTTTGTTCGGATAAAAAGAAGGGCAATTGTCCTCGAAACTGGTTTCAGGAGGAATATCAACATTTGAAAGTAAATAAATATTCATGTAATGTTACCACTAACCACATGATTAGTAGTGGTGGCTATTTTGTACATGCACATTATGCTTTACTATACTAGCATTCTATGTTACAATTAATCACAGTAATTTGTTGACTGGCATTGTACCTTTACATGCAGGCAAAATTCCGAGAAGCTTGTTCACACTTCCAAATTTGCAATCGCTTTCTCTCTTATCAAATCAACTTTCTGGCCATTTAGATGCCATTGACAACCCTTTGTCTTCACTCTTGTCTAACGTAAATTTGGTAGATAACAACATTGGGGGATCTATACCTCAGTCTTACACTCAGCTTCCAAGTCTTGAAGCATTTTACCTTGGCTCAAATAGATTGACGGGCACAGTGAACCTAAGATCTTTCTGGAGGCTCAAGAATCTTTATGCATTGAGTCTCTCTAACAACATGCTGACAGTGATAGATGAAGAAGATGGTCCTCTCCTTTCTTCATTACCTCACATCAAGATTTTGGAGCTAGCATCTTGCAACCTTGGAAAACTTCCACGAACGTTGAGATTTCTAGATGGCATTGAGACACTTGACCTCTCAAACAATCATATTCATGGGGCAATACCAGGCTGGCTGTGGGAGACCCGGACTGGCTGCATGAGCTATCTAAATCTCTCGCACAACATGTTTACTAGCCTGGAGAATACTTCATCTCTTATTCCTATGACATCTCAATATATCATTGATCTCAGTTTCAATAGACTTCAAGGAATCATACCAACACCAACAGTAAAAGTAGGATGTGAACTGATGAGTCTGAAACCGAGTGCTATCTTGCATTACTCAAATAATTACTTCAATGCCGTTCCACCTAACTTTGGCGAGTATCTCAAAGATATAACATATCTCGACTTTTCGAATAACCTACTGAATGGTCATATACCAACTTCAGTTTGTAGTGCAAGAGACCTTGAATTCCTTGACTTATCTTACAACTACTTTAGCGGAATGATCCCACCATGCTTAACACAAAATAGCTTGAGAGTACTTAAGTCAAGAGGGAATCTTGTTCACGGAGAACTACCTGACAATATCAGAGCAGGATGTGTGCTTCAGACAATAGATTTGAGCAGAAATTACATAACTGGAAAACTGCCAAGATCTCTGACCAACTGCCAGGAATTAGAGCTACTTGATGTTGGTAACAATCAGATCGCCGATTTATTTCCATCTTGGATGGGGGTTCTTCCAAAACTTAAAGTTCTGGTTTTGAGATCCAACCGATTATTTGGCATGATTACAGATCTTCAGGAGAATGAACAAATCATGGGCTATTTCTCAAGTTTGCAGATACTTTGTTTGGCCTCCAACAACTTCTCTGGGCACCTGCCACAAGGATGGTTCAATGAACTGAAATCGATGATGTCAAATGATAATGAAGAGGGACAAGTTGTAGGGCATCAAATGAACACGTCACAAGGATTCTATCGGGATACTGTCACTATAACATTTAAGGGCTTGGATATTATTTTCACAAAAATACTAACAACTTTCAAAGCAATTGACTTCTCAAATAATTCATTCGATGGCCCCATACCAGCATCGATTGGGAGGCTTTCTTCACTGCACGGAATTAACATGTCTCACAATAATTTCACAGAGCAGATTCCATCACAGCTTGGTAATCTTCCTTGGCTGGAATCGTTGGATCTATCATGGAATCATTTTTCAGGGGAAATCCCAGAGGAGTTAACCTCCCTTACTTCTCTTGCTTGGTTGAATCTTTCATACAACAACTTGACCGGTAGAATACCACAGGGCAACCAATTTTTGTCATTTCCCAACAGCTCTTTCGAAGGCAATCTTGGCCTCTGTGGAAGTCAAGTCTCTAAACAATGTGATAATTCAGGTTCAGGTTCAGCTACTCAAAGAGCATCAGATCATCATGAATCCAACAGTTTGTGGCAGGACAGAGTGGACACTATCCTTTTGTTCACATTTGTTGGTCTGGGGTTCGGAGTAGGTTTTGCATTGGCAATGATGTTCAATCGCTTTTGCCACATAGAAGGATGGGCTTGCAAGCACTATGGAACCCATACATAATACGGTACATAATATATGCCTGGTGTAAGACTAGGCTGTTTGCGGCTGCAGAGGCTAGAATTTTGCATTCTCTTAAAAATAATATATGCCTGTTATTATTTTTCATAAAAGATGGATCACCATATGGGTTAGATGACACAGCTTAATTTCACTCGGCTAGGTTTTGTAATTTCATTATGTTTCATATGGGATCCCGAAGGTGGTTGTGTTAACTTCAAGTGAAAAGAAGTGAGATTATTTTATTGGTTTCAGTTCTCTCTTGTACCGACTTCAGACATACACTCGACTTGAGCAGAAACCTGAAGTCCTGAACGCATGGAGTACGTAAGGATTTATTATAGCTAAACTTGGCCCTAGCAATCTTAATCAAGTTTGAGCAATCTGAATCCGGTGCTCTAAACATAGCAAATTAGTATTGAGTCCCACAACTAAGGTTGACGAGGAAACTGTCTGTTCGAACCTGAACTCCTACTCAGTCAGTGTGCTCGCACCTTAGCTTAGCTGTTCATGATGGAGGAGGTGCCAACACACCACATGGTGATCCTCAACCCAGTCTAACACCAAACTGCTTCACGGAGCCTCTGGTCGCTTGAGACTGATCGAGAAATCAGGCAGTAGAAACACCAATTTGGGAAAAAAATAAATCTGGAAGCAATTTCATAAAAAGAACCTGGAAGCAGATGACTTGCCATGAATTTGTGAGCGATTGGAAAAGAAGCATTTAGTACGAGGTGTTTTCTTCGTGACAATAATGGGACGCAGAGCAGTCTGATCCAGTGGAGGATATACGGAGGAGTAACTGTGTGTAAGAGATCGGAGCGGAAAAGGGGATCGGGACTTCAGGAGAATACATATGCCTCAGTTTTCATCGAGGTCGAGGGCAACTTCCGTTCCCTGTGAATCAGTGGGCTTAGCGTGTCTGGAGTACTAGGCCTTATGAAGCGAAATAAAAGGCCTTCATTTGGCCCAATAAGGCCTAGCAAGGCCACAATTCTCCTAACCGGCCAAATGCCCAAATCGAGTCCACGGAGTAATCGCCGAGCAGCGACGGCGCGGCGAGCAGCACGGACCAAGGCGGAGTGGCGGGCTCGCGGCGGCGCGGCTATGTGGCCGCGTGCCAGCAACCGCGCAGAGGCAGAGCAGCAGCAGGCGGGGCGGCGTACCGTGGCGGAGCAATCGGCATGCGGCAGGCAGGCAGGGCGCGTCCACGCGGCACGAGCGCACAACCTGGCGGGGGCGAGGCGGTAGCTTGCCGGGCTCAGCGCCGCGACGGTCGACGCGGGGACGCATGGGCAGCTGCAAGGCGCTGACCTGTGCGGCTGCCGGCTGGGGCGCTTTGCAGGGTGCGTGCGCCAGTCAGTCCACTCCCACAGCTACAGGGCTGCATCGCCAATTTGGGAGAAATCAACTAATCAAGCAAGTTTGCAAGTACTCCGGTCCTAGAATACATGTTCTTTATTTACAATTACCAAATGTAGTTTTATAATTGACCTCTTTGGCAATAGAACTTTAACATTTAATTATGGATTTAATAGCAGATTGTTATTTCTGATATAGATGTGCTCATGTGCAATGCTTGCAGGAGTAGTTTTGATTCATTGGAGTGTAGACCAAAGCCGGATTACCACTACCCACTTATATCTGATTATTTATCCATCAAAATTGCAGATTGCTTTCTATGTTTGTATGCTACGATTAATATTTTGCTTTGCTCTGGATTGCAGCAAACTATAATGTTCTTTTTTTAAGGAGGTTTCTCTGCTTATTAAAAGCAAGTACAACCTATAATGTTCTTATAATAAGAAACTAGTGAGCTGTCATGTGCTGTTCGTAACTTTTGACTAATGTTCTTATCTTATGAACTTGTCACGTGCTATTATTGCCTGTTTGTGACTTACAAGCTACCTGAGGCTTATTTCGTAGCATAACAATCCACCCCAATCCATATGGGTTGGGCTGGTAGGTATTGAGATGGAAAATTAGCTAATTATTATCTACCCTAATACCTCCCAACCCATATGGATTGGGATGGATTAGTGTGAAGGCACCCTCGCCACTGCAGCAAGTGGGTGCACGTGCCTGTTGAATCTCGAGGATGAGCTTGCCTGTTCCACCCTCGCCAGAGCTGGATGACGAGCTCGCAGGTGGCTGCCTTTGCCGGAGCTCAAGGGTGTGCCTGGACTGCTGCAGTTGCTGCTCCACCCGCGTGTGCACGGAGGCGTTGACGGCGTGACAAGGGGACAGGCTTGTTCGCCTGATTTTGGCAGACAAGCTCGTCCCGCATTCCAGACGAATATTCGCCTTGGGGTTGGCCTGTCCCTCCTTCAACAAGACAACAACCCAACACCGGCTCAAAGATTCCACCGAATCGAACGTCACCTTATATCCATCCATTTGCAAAGTACAGGATCATGGTCAAAGATCCAGCCAAAGACTGCTGATTCGTCAATGCAGTTCTCTCTATAGAAGATTTTAAGTACCGGAATTACTTTGATTTTGGAACATCCGAACATGAGGTTGATGGGCTTGACTCGTAACCGGGAAATCGATTGGTGAACCTGCAGGTTGCTGTGTGTGGTCCATAATAACTGCACGTTCCATCAACTCAGCATGATTCATCATTCATCCATAAACCCGCTGCGATGATTGGTCAAATATCTATATTTACTTTGATTGGAACACATAAGAGGTTGATCGGCTTGAATTATAAAAGGAAAGGATTGGTCGACCTGCAGGCTGCAGTGTGTGTGGTCCCGGTCCTTGATAGTAGCGCGTTCGATTGACTCGGCATGCTGTTGCTGTATGCCATGATCAGCAGACCAGAGCTAGAAGTGTATAAACCAAGGTAGGGCAAGGATATCCCCAGATCAAAATCAGGATAAACTCATAGCCATCCTAAGCTGCCAGTATGTCCACCATCATGAGGCACCAGGGGCCACGGCGTTTAGTGTTGCACCTGCTCTTACAGTTCCAGCTCACAGTCATCATGTGCTTACTTGTGCCTCCATGGGCTAGTGGTGACATCAACAACCACACCACCGGTGTGCTGTCAGTTCCATGCTTGCCCCACCAGGCAACGGCGCTCCTCCGGTTGAAACGATCCTTTACCACCACCAGCTACTCTGTCATTGCCTTCAGATCATGGAGGGCCGGCACGGACTGCTGCCATTGGATGGGCGTGCGCTGCGACTGCAACAATGGCCTCGTGACTTCCCTCGATTTGGGTGACCGCGGTTTGGAAAGTGGAGGCCTGGATCCCACGCTTTTTGATCTGACCTCCCTCAAGTACCTAAACCTCGCCTCTAACAACTTCAACGGGTCACAGCTCCCACCTACTGGGTTTGAGCGGTTCACAGAACTCACCCATCTGAACCTTTCAAGTTCAAGCTTTTCTGGCCAGGTGCCAAATGGCATTGGACACCTGACAAATCTCATATCGCTTGACCTCTCTACTGGTTTTGAAGTTACTGAGCTACTTCGTTATGTTCCTTGGATTTATGTACACTCAATTTCATTCTTTACAAGGCTCGTAGAGCAAAACTTGGACAAGTTAATTGCGAAGCTTAGCAATTTAAGGGAGCTGAATCTTGGCTTTATGGACCTGTCCAACAACGAGGCAAATTGGTGCAACATCATAACCAAATCCTGTCCTAAACTCCGAGTGCTTAGGTTACCGTACTCTCAGATTTCAGGACCGATTTGTGCTTCACTTCATTACTTGCTGTCACTGACCTACGGTTAAATGATTTGTCTGGTCCAATCCCAGATTTCTCGACCAATTTCTCCAATTTGAGTGTTCTTCAACTGAGCGATAATAAGATCTCACCGGCAATCTTTCAACACAAGAAACTAGTGACCATTGATCTTTACAACAATCATGAAATTTCTGGTTACCTGCCAAATTTCGTAGCTAGTACTTGTTTGGAGAATCTGGATGTTGGTGAAACCGATTTCTCTGGCACAATACCAACTTCAATTAGTAATCTCACAGCTTTGAGGAGGCTAGGACTTAGTGCAACAGGCTTTTCCGGTAAACTTCCCTCATCAATTGGTATGCTCAAATACTTGTCTGAATTGGAGATTTCTGGAACGGTTGTAGAAGGGTGCATGCCATCATGGATTGCTAACCTGACAGCTCTAACGATTCTCCAATTTTCTGATTGTGGCTTATCTGGATCGATACCATCTTTTGTTGGCAATTTGACAAAATTGCAGAAATTGGCACTGTGTAACTGTAGCTTTTCCGGAGAAATACCTTCATATATCTCTGAGTTAGTGCACCTGCAAATAATATTGCTATATTCAAACAATTTCATCGGGAAGATGGAGTTTACCTTTTTTTAGAAAACTGACACACCTTTCTATCTTGGATCTCTCTGATAATGATCTAGTTCTGGTAGATGGAGCAGACAATTCTTCACTAGCATCCTTGCCCAAACTCAATTACTTATCTTTATCACATTGTAACATAAATAAGCACCCGAGTTTCCTGAGGCAAATAACCTGGCTTGACCTTTCAGATAACCAAATCCATGGGGCTGTACCACAGTGGGCATGGGAGTCTTTTCTAAATATTCCTTCAGTTATGATCCTAGCAAACAATAAACTTACTAGTGTTGGTTATGCTCCTTTTCTCCCTGTACATTCATGGAAACTTGATTTCAGCAATAACATGTTTGAAGGGCCCATACCTATTCCATGAGGCCCTACAGGGGTGCTCGATTACTCAAACAACAACTTCTCATCGATACCTTCCAATTTTAGTTCTCATCTTCGTGAAGTTACCATCTTCAAGGCCTCTGGAAACAAGTTATCTGGGATAATCCCACCGTCCTTTTGTGATCTCAGCAAGAATAGCATGCTTGAAGGTGTACCTACTGTACCTTTACAACTGCTCGATCTCTCTTACAACAACTTCAGTGGCTCAAGTCCTTCCTGTTTTAAAGAAAATCAGCTTCGTGGCCCGTTCCCGGATAATATCAAGGAAGGATGCTCATATGAGGCACTAGATTTCAGTGGCAACTGGATTGGAGGGCGGCTCCCCAGATCTCTTGTTGCTTGCAAAAACTTGGAGGTCCTTGATATCGGAAACAATCAAATAAGTGATTATTTTCCCTGTTGGATGAATACACTCACTAGACTTCAAGTTCTTGTCCTGAAATCTAACAAGTTTTTTGGCGAAGTCGTGCCTTCTGCTGCTGATGATCAAGACACTTGTGAATTTCCAAGTCTACGAATTCTTGATCTAGCCTCCAATAACTTTTCAGGTACACTGACAAGGAAATGGTTTACAAGATTGAAGTCCATGATTGTCAAAACTGAAAATGAGACCCAGATCATAGAATATGAGGGCCCAGTCAATGACATGTACAAGATTACCACATTAATCACATACAATGGATTTGACTTTCTAATACATTATGGACCCTTGTGTACATTAATATCTCAAATAATGCTTTCCAGGGCAGTATCCCTGAATATATTGGGGTGCTTGTTATGCTAAATGTGCTGAACATATCACACAACTCACTTACAGGGCCAATTCCGTTTCAGCTTGGTCATTTGAACCAGATAGAAGCTTTGGACCTATCCTTTAATGAGCTTTCAGGAACAATTCCCCAGGAGCTAGCATCTCTAGACTTCCTTACCATGTTGAACCTATCTTACAACAAGTTGGAAGGAAGAGTACCAGAGTCACCTCATTTCATGACATTTTTCAGTGACTCGTTTTTGGGAAATGATGGTTTGTGTGGGCCTCCACTGTCAAAAGAATGCAATTACAACACAACACCAACAACTGTGACTGTGATGGTGCGACATCATTCCGAGAAGAAATCTGTGGATATTATGCTATTCCTCTTTGTTGGACTAGGATTTGGTGTTGGGTTTGCCATTGCAGTAGTTGCAATGTCTTGGGGATTTCCCACTAGTACAAAACAATCTTGAGAAGGCAGGAAGCCTTGTTAATTATGTATCGATCTTAAATAAATTTCCTGTACCAGGTCTCTTCTTTTATTTGCTTGCAATAATCATGGTAGTCCTGGGAACCGTGTTGCCATTACTATTGCAGTGGAACCATACCGATTTGTTGAAATGATAGCATTGTACAGACACGAATTTATTGACTTGGCTGGGGATTTTCCCTGCTTACAATCAGCTTGGTACTCCCTCTATTCTAAACTGGTTCTTTTAGATACATAAACATCTTATAATTTGGAATGCATGGAGTACAATCTGTCTGTAAATTTTTCCTGAATTTTTTTCTAAATTTTCAGTCAAGGACTCCAGGCTAGATGGCAGCAACCCCTATTTCAGCCTATCCCGTACCTCAATGAACGACACACGGGAGGCGGCTTTCGAGCTTACTGAGTGTGTTGTTGGACAGAGGAGCAATGGTGAATTGGTGACGGATTGCATCGGTCACCTGCTAGCGACGACTTTGATCGAATGGAGCAAGCGTGGTTAGTGTTTGGGCCACCGGCGGCCGAAACCTGGATCGCACGGCAGAGGGCAATGCCTGATTCAACCCGCTGATAACAGCCTCCACCATTGCCCACTTCATGGCGATCTTGACTGTTGTAACAGATACGAATGATTGGCCAACTTGCACATATTATGGCCCATGATAAAGTCCCCGCCCTAGGATTATATCTTTCAGCATAAATATTTCGTAATATTGCATTAAATCTTTTGGCTACTGAATAAACGTAAACAAAAAAAAAGTTTTAACTACAAAAGTTTCAAATCTTGTCGAGCACTGTAACTTTGGTATAGGATGTGTCTCATCCAAGGTTGCTTGAAAAAAATAAAAAATTTGAATATCAGAATATATGAATTTAAAATAAATATTTGAAACAGTAAAAACTTTGAATCAAAAAATTATCAACATAAAACATGTAGATCAAGTCAGCCACTGCACCTTTGGTATTAACTATGTGAAAATTCAAGGTCGTTTCAAAATTCAAAATTCAAAATTTTGAAATATATGAACTTAAAACACATATTTGAAACTCTAAACGACTTTAAGTAAAAATTCTTACAAAGTTGTATATTATATTGAAAACTACAACTTTAGTATAAACCATGTCAACATCCAAGGTTGTTAGAAAATTTTAAATTTCAAAATCAGTGAACCTAAAACAATATTCTTGCGATTCTTAACAGTTTCAAATCAAAAGCTTCTCAACTACGAAGTTGTAGATCGTGTAGATAGCTACAATTCTATATAAAGTTTGTCTTTATCCGATTTTATATGAAAAAGTTAAGAATTACTTTTGGATGAAACTATTTTTAGAGACGGACATTTTAAGATGTCTGTCTCCTTTAATCGGTTTTTAGATACGGACCCTTAGAATGGTTGTCTCTATTAAAAGACGGACATGCAACCGCCTATGTTAATTGATAGTTAACAGAGATAACCACCTATTGCCTAGAGGTAGGGATGAAAACGGATCGGATACGGACGGATCACCGATATTACATTTGTTTTCATATTTCTGTCCGGATTCGGATTCGAATACGGATAGTGTCAACTATGTCGGATAGGATACGATTGGATATCGATATCATAAATATGCGATTTGGGTATTTGGATACGGATACGGTATCAGATGTTGGATATCCGGACTCGGATATGGACAGATCTCAACCCCTTTAAACGGATTCGGTTTCGAATACGGTCGGAAAATATCCGTACCGTTTTCATCCCTACCTGGAGGTCACCTAACCATTTATAGAGGCAGTCTCTAGATGTGTCTGTCTCTGCTAATCAGGGAAGTCATCTCCTAAAATCGTTTTTTGATAGTGTTTAATCAGCTTTGTTCTTTGAGAGCAATTTAGGCTCCTATTTATTCACAATGTTTTGAGGTACATGCAATATTTCTAGACACCCTCACAATGTTTTGTCTAGCCTTGTGCTTAAAAACCACTTCTTGAAACAAAGTGCTCCTGGCTCATTTTGAAAAGTGCAATTAATATTTCCGATCAGCTTGGCACAATCTGCAAATTTTGCCTGAATTTCAGGCCTGGATGGCAGCAACCGCTTTTCATTCAATTTGAATTAAAGTTATCTCCCAACTCGGGAGCCTTGCTCCCGTCCATTCTGCGGCGGTTTAGCTAGCCCGTTGTTCAGCGAACGACGCACGTAGAGAGGCGGCTGGTGGTATGTTGCCGGAGTCGAGGAAGACGGTGAAAATGAAGCCGTGCTACATGACGGATTCCGGTAACAAAATAACACGTGTTAATCAACGACACACAGTTGATTTTTCTTTCGTGCTTACATGATTGTTGTTGGCCAAGGAGCAATGCTGAATTGGTGATGGATTGCATTGGTCACCTTCAAGCGACGACTTTGATCGAATGCGACTAATGCAAGCAAGCGTGCCTTTTGTTTGTCCAATGGCGGCAGAAACCTTGATAGCACGGCAGAGCATAGCCTGATTGAACCCGCTGATGAAAACAGCCTCCACCATTGGCAATTACGTATGGATTGAGGTAAATCCGACAACATCCTAACAAAGAATCGCATACTACAGGCGCTTGGATGAAGTCAAGTCCTATGGTGGTAAATATTTGTTGGTGAGCTTGAGTAGCTGGCCACGACCCACGAGTTACGTTCCATCTAATATAAAAACGAAAAAGCTTGGCACGAGAGTCGTTGCATCATTGCAAATAAGCCCACCAGCTCAACCAGCAGTGACTCTTGATTAAGGCTGGATAACGAGCTGGCTCGGCTCGTTTTGACTTGGCTCGTTTTGGCTCGTTAAGATAACGAGCTAGCTCGGCTCGGCTCGTTAAGATAACGAGCTACGAGTTGGCTCGTTAAGCTCACGAGCCAGGTATAAAAAATACACAAAATATAATATTTGTATTTATCTAAAGTTTGAGAATAATAATAATACAAAAGAAATGCATCTAACAACCTTAAATCGAATAAAAAAATTAATATGCGCTAATATATATACAAGTATAATAAAATACTATAGTATTCATGCATCTAACAACCTTAAATGATACTTTTTTTTTCTGGAAGCTTGGCTCGTTTAGCTCGGGAGCTGGCTCGAGTTGGCTCGTTATAGCTAACGAGCTAAAATCTTGGCTCGGCTCGGCTCGTTATCTTAACGAGCCGAGCCGAGGCGAGTCGAGCCAGCCACGAGCCGAGCGAGCTAACAAGCTTCGAGTTTTTCGTCCAGCCTTACTCTCGATGAGATGATCCATTCAACCAGCTCAACCCGCGCGGCAAGTCAAGCTTGTACACCTTTATTTTCGTTTTTCAGGGTCAAGGTACACATTAGCGTGTCTTTGGTTGAAGGAGAAACAGATCAAATCTCGGTGACTATTATCAACGTCGTTACACAGGTCCTGTCCACAATCCACATCCACTAGACGTTTAATTTGCATTGACTTGAAAAGACTCCAAGTCTTCGTCCGCCCACTATCAGCTACGTTTACCGTGTCGCATGGGTAAAAAAAAAAAAGCAACGCTCGCACGCACAAAGGGCCTTTACGTTGTGGGGTCAAATATTTTAAAATTGACAAAAAAAATTAGAAACTTCGTAAGGCGTGCGTGCATTAAACTTTCAAAAAAACGAGATTTGTATTTATTTTTGGAACGGATGGTCCTTAAAATTAAGAACTTGATAAATCGCTCCTCTAATTCGTAAGTTTTTGTAGTCAATAGAAGAACTTTTTTACTATGGTTGAGGAGGCGTCAGGAAGCGTTAGCTGTGTCAATGGTGGGCCCATATGAGGGAAGGCGTTGAGAGACGTCAATGAGGGTGGCGTCGGGAAGCGTTGGATGTGTCTATGGTCGGTGGGCCCATATACGTCGTAGCGCCTCCCAACACCTCCAAAGTTGAGAGGATTAGGACTTCAAATAAAAGAGTGGTAATTTTTTTTTCGTAGTTATTTTTTTAATTAAAGGTAAAACGGTAAATCCATAATTATAAAAATAATGTTTTGAGCAGTATAGTTGGGATGTATGATTTAAGTACTACAGTGAATATTTGGTTTTAAGAAAAAGATGAATATTTTCGTCGAGTTCATTCGCCGCCGTCTCTGTGTTCTCCGTTTCTGTGCCGCCGTCGTCCGCAGCCATGATCACGGCGCTGGACCTGTACCACGTGCTGACGGCGGTGGTGCGGCTGTCCTGTACGTAGCCATGACGCTAGCCTACGGTTCCGTCCGCTGGTGGCGGATCTTCACCCCCGACCAGTGCTCGGGGATCAACTGCTTCGTGGCGCTCTTCGCCGTCCCGCTCCTCTCCTTCCACTTCATCTCCACCAACAACCCCTTCACCATGAATCTGTGCTTCCTCGTCGCCGACACGCTGCAGAAGCTCGCCGTCCTCTTCCTCCTCTTCCTCGCCTCCCGCCTTTCCTCTTCTCACTTCCTCGACCTTGACTGGAGCATCACGCTCTTCTCCCTCTCCACGCTCCCCAACACGCTCGTCATGGGCATCCCGCTGCTCCGCGGCATGTACGGCGGCGGAGCCGCGTCCTCGTCCTCCGCCTCCACCGACGCCGGGACGCTCATGGTCCAGGTCGTCGTCCTCCAGTGCATCATCTGGTACACGCTCATGCTCTTCCTCTTCGAGTACCGCGCCGCGCGCGTGCTCGTGCTCGACCAGTTCCCCGACGGCGCCCTTTTACAATGGTTGGAAGCGGCTACGAAGTTTCTGATGCCGCCTCATGATGTTTTAGTAGTTGCGCTTCTCGTGGACTGTTGGTATGGAAACCGTCGGAAGGGCAAGTATAAAGTTAAAGCAGAGAATAGTTTTTTTCGCGACCATGCCTGGGCATGTTTTTCGTTAAGAGAGTAGAACAAATACAAATTTGCCTTTCAGCAGTAATAACCATAATGGTTAGAAAAAACGGCTACACAGTAAGAGAGAAACGGTAAGAAAAAAAATCTGTTGGTTATTACAAAAGAACTATCAGCAGTAATAAGCAACAAAAGAACTATCATATGAATGCGTTGATATACGTGAAACTGTCGGAAAGGCAAGTAGCGTAAACATTTCTGCTCATCTCTTATATAAAGGACAGGACGTTGTTCGAAACAGCAAACCGACAGCAAAATGACTGCCACTAATTATCGCTTCCGCATCCTCGTCCTCCTCGTGCTGCTATGCTCCTACTACTTTGCCGATACTGCAGCCAAGATCAACAGCGCCACAGCCCCTTGTCTCCCAGATCAAACCTCTTCCCTCCTCCAGCTGAAAAGTTCCTTCATCGTTGCCAGCAACCTGTCATCATGGCAAGCTGGAACAAACTGCTGCCAGTGGGAGGGCATCATCTGCGACACGGGCTCCGGTTCCGGGAGAGTTATTTCTCTTGACCTCGGTGGGTTCAGCCTGATGAGCCCTCGCCTACACCCTGCGCTCTTCAACCTCACCTCTCTTAGGAACCTCAATCTTGCTTTCAATGATTTCACTGACGTCCGCCTCCCAGCATCTGGGTTCGAGCGGCTCACAGATATCACCCACCTGAACTTCTCCCAAACCAACTTTATTGGTCAGATCCCCAGTGGGATTTCCCGCCTCAAGAACCTTGTCACTCTTGATTTTTCTGATAATAACGGCTTGTATCTTAAAGATCCAAGTTTCCAAACTTTCATGGCAAATATGAGCAATTTGAGGGAGCTCCGTCTTGATTCAGTGGATTTATCTAGCAGTGGGTCGACTTGGTCTACTGCTTTAGGGCACTCAGTTCCTCAGCTACGTATTCTTAGCTTGTTTGGGTGTGGTCTGTCAGGTTCTATTCACCCTTCCTTCTCAAGGCTTCGCTCACTGGCATCAATCAGCCTCAAAGACAACCCCGGTCTCAGGGGCAAAGTCCCTGAGTACTTTTCCCAACTGTCTTCCTTGAGCAGTCTTGACATATCAGGCAATCATTTTGAAGGGCAATTTCCAGCCGAGATTTTCCAGCTAAAAAGTCTGATGATGCTTGATTTATCTGCGAACCCCATGCTTTTCGTGAGATTTACATATTTCCCAGCTGGAAACAGTTTGCAGCACCTGAATCTACTGGGGACCAACTTCACTTATGATACCCCACTCACTTTTGCCAATCTGACGTCACTCCAGACTTTGAGCCTTACCACGGCAACCATGGCCAAGGAACTCCCCACTTCAATAAAGCTTCCATCACTCGAAGAACTGGAACTAGAGGGATCTGGCTTGGAGAAGCCAGTACTATCTTGGGTTGGCAACCTTAAAGATTTGAAATACCTGGAGCTACATGGCTACAGTTTCTCTGAATCGGAACCTTCTTGGATCGGCAACCTAACAAGACTGGAAACTTTGTGGTTATGGGGTCTTGATTTCTCTGTGCCAATACCACACCAGATTGGATATCTCCCAATTTTGACAGTTTTATACTTCAGGCTTGGTGACGTCTATGGGCAGCAAATACCATCATGGATCGGCAATCTTACCAAGCTGACGTATTTGGATCTCACTTATTGCAATTTCTCGGGGCTGATACCCTCAACAATTGGGAACCTGACCCAACTCGAGAAGCTGGGATTCTCAGATAATAGCCTCACCGGTAAGACTCCAAATCACAATTGCTTCCTTACAAAATACTACTCTTTACTTTCCTATAGATAGATAAACAAGTCTATAAATGGGACGATTGGGAGTGGATTTGAACAATCTAAAATCCAAATGGACTTTAGTTGATTTGAATACATTTTGATATGTATTTGGTTTTGGATGTCCATCACCATATGATCTGACAAAGTCCAAAATTTATTCGAGATAAACTCAAAAGGTCCGGTGTTCATTGGATTTTTTTTTGACTTGTTAACACGTAGAGAAGCATTTCATGCGCGACTTTGAGTTTCTCATGTGGGTCTCACATGTAGATCTAGTTGCACAGATTTGACGTAAAGTATGTGTATTAGGCTCCTATCCTAGTCGATCTCGCACGGACTAGAATATTATAAGACATAAGCATTAGTTATTGTTTAATATCTCTATCTGATCAATAACAGTTACTCGTACAGAATTACACATTTTCTCCTTGTTTATTTTCGAACACAATATACATAATAGATAATATAGCCTTTGTCCAATTAAGTTAAAGTTACCAATTACTGATCTATATGTTCTTTTTCATCCATTTCCAATATTCTTTTCTTTGTATGTCACCTCTATGTATCTTGAATATGTATTTAGTTGAATCTTAACGTAAACTATGGTGGCTCTTGTGTACCCCATATCCTATGACATCATGAATCTAAATTTTAATCTTATTATCTGCTATAGAATTTTTGTTATTCTAGAGTTAAGTTAAAACTCTTGTGTTTGTTGTACAGTTTATTAACCCCCTTTTGTATTTTTCGTCAAAAAAGGATTTTAGATCGTAAGCCACACTCTTAAGTATTGCGATGGCATAAACAATTATTTGAAATATGCACCATGTCGATTAAGATCGGTGGTAAAGGTTGAAGTGAGATCTAGGGTAGGGTAGCGCTAACATTAAGAGGATATTAATATTTAAGCCTTATAATGTCTGTGTACTCCAAAGAAATCTTAAAGGGTAGGAAGATATAGCCACATGTGGTCTCACTAACATCTCTCATTTCTCAAGATGTTCGAATTATCAAGGTATATGCAATAATGGTTATACTATCAATATAGTTATGTAAAATGCTTTAGTTAAAATGTATAAATATATATCTAGATTAACAACTTATATAATTTGTATGTCATGGTTATTAGTATAACTTTAGATAATCCATGTATCATTAGTATATGAATGACAAGTTATTACGAAAATATTTTTCAAGGTTGTTGAAACATATATATTTATCACTCATGCATGCGTGTCTACTTGATCGAGTGTGGTGGCACAACATGTTTGTTTACTTTAATCGACTTCAATGTATTAATATTAACAGAAGCGGGTAATATATAAACATATTTATATCTTATGGTTATTTAGAACATTATGTAACAAGAAAAACTTTGGTAATTTAGATGTAGATTTGAGGGGATATTTTAGTTTTTTCAATAATTGCATAAATGTAAGTTAGATGCAAATTTAAGAGGTTATAATAGCAGGTGGACAATTCAGTTTACTTTAGAGTCTTTATATATTTTTTATAATGGCAGAGGTGGGTAATTTTATAAAATAGAATAGATCAAATGGCTATTATTGTAGACGATGATTAGAATCTACCAATTAAAGGCTAGATGTTTATGATTTTTATGAAAATTTGTAGGATTTTTCTAGGTTTCTAGCGTGTCTAGTGAGAATTAACGTGGAATCTCCTATTGGGCCCATAATTAGTAATAGTAAGATATTAAGTTATCTCCACCAAAATTTACAAATTCGCAAATTAATTTGAACTGAGATATATATTTAATGCTAAATAAATTTTAATAAGGAGCACCAAATATGTACATATAGTTATATTTTATATCAATCTGCACATACAATAGCATGCTGTTGTATTCGGTCATCTCGATAAAATTTCAGTCAATTCTATTAAAAAAATTTAATGTGTAGATATGAGGTTTTTAATTCGAAGGTCTCACTATTGATATGGTGCCCACATGAACATCTAGTGTCACCAGTTTGCAAAAAAGTGCAGGTTGTCATATTTAGTCATCTCCAATAAATTTTAGTTAGACTAAAATTGTATGGTGCAAAGGCAAGTTTTTAATTCCAAGGTTCTATTATTGATGTGGAGCCAATATGTAGATAAATACCAGTTTGTATAAAGTAGAAAGCTATGAAACATAGGACCTGAAGAGTGCTATTCAAGCCCCGTATCCAACTCATCTAGAGGCCCTTTCGCATAATGGCATATATACAACATGACATACTTATAAAACCAAATGCCAACCCCTGCACCCACACCCAAAAAATTAATGAGGACAACATTTTTAGACCCTTCTAGAAGAAATACAAAACAAAGGAATTTTTAAGGATTTGGATTCTATTCCAAATTTTATTATGAGGTATTTTAGAACAAAAGTTCCTACCAATTTTGACACCATAATCTTGATATTACTAATTGGAAGCCTCAAAAGAACCTTCACGTTAGTTTCATGAGACATGGTAGAAACAAATAAATCATATAAATTCACATAGGAAACATTTAACCATTAATTTGGTTGAGTATAATTATCTGCCGTGGCTTCATAACCATGGCTAGTGATTAAGTGGTCGATATGTGAAACTTTGGTGGTTAACACTCAAGATACGAGAGGGTTTATCCTTGTTTGGGCTTCGAGCCCTATGTCCAGCAAGAGAGTCATTTTTGTATTAGAGTGCTCGAGAGAGTTTACAATAAGGGGTAGGAGAGCGAGGAGCTAGTTCTGTAATGGAGAGTCGAATTGATCTAACCTTCGATACCTCAGGGGTTCGATCGTTGGTTCTCGAGTTCGATTCCCCTCTACGAGATCTCTTACCCCGCTTTATATCTCCAGAGGGCAAGGGGAGTACAACGATGTCGGTGTTTTGTAAACCAGACTAGTAAACTTAGACGATTGCCGCGCTGGTCTAGGAAGACGATGGTAGCATCTAATCAACATGAGGATTTATACTGGTTCAGGCCGGAGCCCTACGTCCAGTCTCAGATATGATCGAGTGCTTGTTCCTCGCTTGAATGCTCTAAAGTTCTTACAATGGGGGGTGCAAGAATGGAAGAAGAGATGGAGGGACCTATGCTAGGCGAAGGGCTACCCAAAGAGAAGCTCCAGGAGCCCTACTACAATGGTGAATGAAATGAAATAGTAGAGGATGTGAATCATCTTGTCCAGGCGGTCCTTATATAGAGTTCGGGGCCAGGGCTTGTACAAAGAGGTGGTTCTCTCGATCGAAGGGTCGAGAGCCTGAGGGAGGTCCTAGCTAACTTGGCTTGCAAGCTATGCCGTCTTCTGGTGCACGTCCGGTCGTGGCTATCGTCATGGTTTTCTAGCCACATTGCGTGCAGGATGTGACGTGGCGCTACTGTGCTAGCCGTGACAGCATTGTAGCCTCGATGGTGGTTTGTCAGCCATCCTGTGCAACGCAGTGTCTGTCGTGGCCTTCGTCATTGCCTCCTGGTTCCCAGGGGCGTCGTTGCTAAAGTAGGTAGCCGCCCCAGGTCGTCGTTCGCTTGGTCGCTTAGCAAGGTTAAGGGCCACGACGACGATCGTCGGGGTCGGGGCAATTTGCCTGTCTGGATGGTCTTTTCGTTGAGCCCCTTGTCATGGATCCCATCCCATAGTGGGTGGGATCGTACAGGTGTCTAGTTGATCTGTATCTGGACGGTGGGTGTTGATGAGATCATAACATACAAGTATGTTAAGCCTCGGGTCCAATGGTTCTCGAACAAAGAAGACCCCCCGACCGACCCCTTCAGGATCTCCTGGGGGCTTGGGGGCTATGCCCATCAGGGCACGCTCGCGCGCACCCTCTGGCAAAGAGACCTGGCTGAGCCTGACTCGACCGCAGCTTCCGCTTGGGGCTCGGGAGCTTCCCCGATCCTTGGGCTCCCGATCTATGACACGACCAAGCCCGGTCCTAGGCTCCTACCGGCTAACGATGCCAGTCAAGGCCCGGGCACAAGAAGACAAGCCCTAGGCTACCAATGCTCGGGGGCTCCCTAGCGTCGCTCCCTAGACGTGCCCCTACCAACTGCTCCTCCGATAGGTTCACGTCCAGGGCGTGACACAAGAAGACGAAACTTCCCGTGGCCTCCGGGGGCTCAGGGGCTTCCGAGTCCGCGCGTCAGCCCCTGGAGCTGACCTCCTTCACCACCAAGAAGACTCCAGAAGGTCTCACCCGAGGGAGGCCGCTCCAAGCCGACACCACCTGACACACAGAGTGTCAGAACAGAGCAGCCGGATGATGCCTAGGCTTCTTCGGCTCCAAGACACCTCGACGGTCCACGGCGTACCGCTGCAAGCCCCTCCTAGACTCCAACACACGTAGACCATAGACTAGAACCCCAAAACCACCTTGTACCCGACCTATCTCGTTATATAAGGGATAAGGTCGGACCTAGAGGGGGGAGGATGCGAGTTCAATCACCAGACACTTCATTCCATTCCATCTGCCTCCGCTCTACACCGAGAGCAAGGCAACCCGGAGAGGGGCACCGAGAGCCTCTCCTCCACTGCATCCCGCCGTCTCCTTCCTCTCCGACGAGGGGGAGACTCCACCGGCGGCGAGGTAACCTTAGGATTAGCACCGAGCTAACCCCCTACCAAACTTCTCTTCCTTTACACTCTGTTGTAACCCCTCAGATTTTGGATGCTCTTGAGTATAAGGATCATCAGCTGCTGGACGTAGGGATCGAATTGGCCCGAACTAGGATAAACCGTTGCTCATTTTCTGCGTGATTCTTGTGTTCTTGAGTACACCCGAGCCACCGGAGACCCCGTACTCTGACACCGACTCGAACAACATGCTTGCCACGATTTCGACCGCGCGACAGCTGGCACACTAGGTAGGGGGCAGCATCAAGTGCGATTCTGGCTATACGGTGGCCGGAGCCACCCGCCTTGTCGTCGGAGCAAGCGGCACCGCCCCAGACGGTGGTGTCCGCTCCCCCGGTGAGTTCTCCGTTGCGGCCGGTGCCTTCACTCTGGGCCAGGTCTTCAACTTTTGGAGCCTGGCCTACATCGCCGACTGCTACGGCGAGCTTCATCCACTCCACGGGGCTGCACCGGTGGGCAACGAGCCCTCGGCGTCGCCTCCTTCGCCAGGACTCTTGGGAGCAGATCTCGAGGTTCTGGCCCATCAGATCTGGCGTGGTCTGGGCCTTAACACTACCGTGTCGGACCATCGCCAGATGTTCTACATGCTGGCCAATGTCCACCACCAGATCGCCACTGGTGAGGTGCTCCCATCGCTTGATCGCTTTTGGCACTACCTCCCGGACCTGCCTTTCGGGATACAGAGCGCGGCGGCGTCCTTCCAGCTGGATTTATCTATGAGTTGTATTAAGAGCCAAGTTTCCGAACCTTCATGGCAAATATGAGCAATCTCAGGGAGCTCCGTCTTGATTCAGTGGATTTATCTAGCAGTGGGTCGACTTGGTCTACTGCTTTAGGGCACTCAGTTCCTCAGCTACGTATTCTTAGCTTGTCTGGGTGTGGTCTGTCAGGTTCTATTCACCCTTCCTTCTCAAGGCTTCGCTCACTGGCATCAATCAGCCTCAAAGACAACCCGGGTCTCAGGGGCAAAGTCCCTGAGTACTTTTCCCAACTGTCTTCCTTGAGCAGTCTTGACATATCAGGCAATTACTTTGAAGGGCAATTTCCAACTGAGATCTTCCAGCTAAAAAGTTTGACGACGCTTGATTTATCTGAGAACCCCATGCTTTTCGTGAAATTTACATATTTCCCAGCTGGAAACAATTTGCAGAACCTGAAACTAGTGGGGACCAACTTCGCTTATGACACGCCACTCTCTTTTGCCAATCTGACGTCTCTCCAGACTTTGAGCCTTACCACGGGAACCATGGCCAAGGAACTCCCCACTTCAATAAGGTTTCCGTCACTGAATATACTGGGACTAGAGGGATCTGGCTTGGAGAAGCCAGTACTATCTTGGGTTGGCAACCTTAAAGATTTGAAATACCTGAGCCTCGATGGCTATGACTTTTCTCAATCAACACTCTCTTGGATCAACAACCTGACATGGCTTGAAACGTTGTATATACAGACTTGCAGTGCCTCTGTGCCAATACCGTACCAGATTGGAACTCTTGCTTATTTGACAGACCTGGCGCTCATAACTTGTTACGCCTCTGTGCAGCAAATACCATCATTTATAGGCAATCTTACAAAGTTGACATCATTGACCATTGCTGGTTTCAATTTTTCTGGCCCAATACCGTACCAGATTGGAAATCTTGCCAATTTAAGAGAGTTGTCCATTGAAGGTTGTGACTTCTCTGGGTACCAAATACCACCATGGATCGGCAATCTTACAAAGTTGATATTCTGATAACAATTATTTATCTGGGCCAATACCCTCAACAATTGGGAACCTGATCCAAATCGAATGGCTGCGGTTTTCTAGGAACAACCTCACCGGTGAGACTCAATCTCAATTGCTTTCTTCCAATGCGCTTGTAGATACGTCTTACACTTATATTACATGCCGTACCGATGGTCAAGAAGCAAGCCAAAAAAGGGAGGGGAATACGAGGGCAATAAGACTTTTAGTCTCCTTTGAAACAAAGGAAAAGGGGAACGATTTGATTGGTATATGAAAATTTTTCTATGATGCCTTTTCGAACAAATGACTGACTTCCTACAAATCCACAAATTACTATGGAGTAGCTTGTTATTTTAGGAATTGGGGGGCATTCTTCACTTTTTGTAAGAGATTTGTCAGATGTTTAGGCATATTTTAATCTAGAAAAAAGGTGAACAAATGTGGCGTTCCTTGCCTGATCTACAAGTATTGCAGACAACATGCATGCTAACAACAGGTCAACACCTACTAGCATATATTGATTATATGAAACAAGCTAAAAAAGCAACAAAAGTCTACCAGAATCAGTAACTTTGCCGTGTGTCCATGGCGCATGGCGAAGTCCAAAAAACACTCGGCAAAGGCTTTACCAAGTGTTACACTCAGCAAACGGCACTCGACGATCAAAGACTCGGCAAAGTTGTCTTTGCCGAGTATTTTTTTGTCGAGCACTCGACAAAGATCGACACTCGGAAAAGAATTTTCAAAAAAATATAAAAAAACCCGCCGCCGCTGCCTTTCCTGCCAGGCTTGGAGTAGCCTTGAATCCACCGCTGCCCTTCCTGCCGGGGCTCGGGGTTGCCGTCAAAGCGTCGGGCCCGACGTGGTTGGAGGCACCTGGACGACATCCTTCTGCCAGGGCAGGAAGCTCCGGCACCCGTTCAAGGTGATCTTCTCGTCTTCTTTGAGCGCTGCACGGGCAAGGCATGGCACAAGAGATCAAATTGATGAGATCGAATCGAATCGTACATCAGGGAGTCGAGAAGCAAGCAAAGCAGATCCAAATTCCGACGAAAGAGACAAACAGATGCCGTTACGTACCGCTGGATCCGCCGATGGCGGTGGAGAGGACGAAGCCGGCGGGGTCGGTGCCAAGCAGCGGCATGCGGCCCTCGTGGGCGAAGCAGCCGAGCGCAGCGACCATGTCGCCCTCGAGCACGATGAAGCGCAGCGGGCCGGCGCTCCTGAGGACGGTCACCGTGAGTTATATAGTATAGGAGCTTTGCAAGTGTCGTAGATACACTCGGTAAAGCAGTGCAGATCTGACACTCGGCAAATGATTTTTTTTTCTCTTTTTATGGAGGGACACGTGGTGCGATGTTTGCCGAGTGCCATAATTTGCAAAGTGTTTTTATCATATTTGCCGAGTGCCGGAGTTTGCCAAATGTTTTTCAATAGAATTAGCGAGTGTCAGAATGTTTGCCGAGTGTTTTCTAGTAAGACACTCGGCAAACAGAGAGTTTACCGAGTGTCAGAATCTTTGCCGAGTGTTTTTAGTTTGGCACTCGGCAAAGAGATGATTTGCCCGAGTGTCCGATAAAATACACTCGGCAAAGAATATGACACTCGGCAAATCCTTCCGAGGCGTTTTTTTAATAAAAAAAATATAAGGAGGCGGCGTTGTTCTCGTCATATGAAATGATGAGCGGTGGTGGCCTGGTGGAATTCAATTTGGGTTATGGCAGAGTTGATCACATAGTATGCAACTGAAAGTGTATAAACATGCAAACACGTTAAAACGATCCAAAGCAAGTAAATAATCACAAATAATCTTGTGTTGGGTCGAAAATGTAAATCATTTTGCAATATCTACCATTTCGTTTTGGTGTTGCTGTTTTGGGGAGAGGTAGCTGTGTGACTGGTGATGTAGGTTAGTTTCTAGTGTTATATATGATCTTATCTCGTTAGATATATTTTCACTTCCACATTTGTTTTTGTTCTTAACCTGAGAAAATGAACATTTAGGGCTAAATCTTGTTTGCATATATTATTTCAGTGCACCATATGTATACTTTTTAAGTGTATTAGTATTTAAACTGATCTTGTAAAGTATATTTTAACAATTAGCATCTCTTATATATAATTGACACAAAATCTATTAAAAGTTTTGTGAACCAGTTAACATAACTTTTGTACAGTATACAATTTGCACTACTACACACATGATTTTCAGAGATGCCCATAGATGGTTTGTAAAGACGGCTACCTACCTAGAGATCGATTTCTATAGACGGGAGCTGCCCCTAAAAATAGTTTTCCTCAATTTTGTAAATCAAACCAAAAAAATAGTAAAATAGTTTTTTTAATCCTGGAAAGTCCGCCAGCCAACCCGTGGCCATCAAGGCTGGACGAAAAACTCGAAGCTCGTTAGCTCGCTCGGCTCGTGGCTGGCTCGGCTCGGCTCGTTATCATAACGAGCCGAGCCGAGCCAAGATTTTAGCTCGTTAGCTATAACGAGCCAACTCGAGCCAGCTCGCGAGCTAAACGAGCCAAGCTTCTAGGAAAAAAGTATAAAAACTTATCTTAGTTTTTGTATTACTTCATGTCTTGCACTTTACAATTGACTGGTAACTGGTCTAGACCCTATAAATTAATTGGTAACTGGTCTAGATGCATTTCTTTTATATTATAATTATTCTCAAACTTTAGATAAATGTAAATATTATATTTTGTGTATTTTTTATACCTGGCTCACGAGCTTAACGAGCCAGCTCGAGCTTTTAACGAGCCGAGCCGAACTGGCTTTTTGGCTCGTTAGGATAACGAGCCGAGCCGAGCCGAGCCAGCTCGTTATCTAACCTTAGTGGCCATGGAGGATCGAACTCATTATAAATTGGGCAAAAGATAGTAAAAACATTTTTATTAACCCGGGATAAGCTCACTAGCCAACACCCGCAGTCGTGGGGACCAAACTCACGACCTTAGACTATACACATTGCTTCTTTACTAATGCGCCTCAAAGTCACTTATGATTAAGTGGCGGATATATTATTTTTATTTAATTTAGTGAATATTGTAATGCATATTTGAGACCCTACACGAATTCAAATAAAAAAAGTTTGAACTGCAAGGTTTTAGTTCTCTTTGAGTACTATAACTTTTGGTATAGGTCATTTCTCCATCCAAACTCATTTGAAAATTCAAAAAGAAAAATGAATTTCAAAATAATTAATCTTAAAATAGAATTTATACATATCTTGCCACTATGATACACCATCTTAGTAACCCTTAAATTTACATCGAAATTACCCCCTCTTGCCATTATTAAAAATGAACTAAAATGAACCATGATCCACATCTAAATTAATAACACCTATTATTATGAAAAAACCTGAAGAACAATAAATTACACCTACACATGTTTTTATCTATCCACATCTACCACTATTAATATATAAAGAAAACTAACTTATAGCAAATAAGCATGCTGATGCATCATACCGCATGCATGCATGAGCATTAAAAATATATTTGTATGTTTTATCAATCATTAAAAAAGTTCCCTTAATAATTCATATACCAATAATACTAAAAAATCATTTAAGATTATTTAATATCCATAAGAAAATTTATGTAAATAATTTCTTTAGACAAATTTATACGTCTTGAATCATTATGACATCAATATTGATAGTGTATTGTAAGCACTTTCTATTAAAACACTAATACACATATAATTCTATGATAGAGAAATTCAACATCTCGAGTAGCGGATAAGATTAGTGCAGAAAAAAGGTGGCTTTGGCTTCTCTACCTTTTGAAATTCCCTTGGAGTAAACAATTTTGTTAGACTTAAATATTAACTAGCAGGTACCCCTGCGCTTCGCGCGGGCACAGCTACATTTTTTTGGGTAAATATAAAATAAGAATTATCTCATAAATTGTTTTAGCGTGAAGGTAGTACGCCTTAATTCAGGCAATCAAGAGAAAAAAACTGACATGCAGTATGTAAGAGTAAGAAAAAGATCCGTAGATCTATAGTGGCACAGTGAGACGTGTTGATCAACAGTAAGATTCTCTCTACGTTTAAAGATCTTTGTAGATAGACATCCTCTTGAGCCTAGCACTATTGAGCAGCAAGATACATGATTAACTGATTGTTTATGCCAGCATAGTAATTAAGAGCGCATTACAAGATCTTATATCTTTATTTTAATAAAATACAAAACCATAGCTCCAAACAAAAGGTATAACAATCATCAGAGTTTCAACTTAACATGTTGATAAAAATTTGCAGTAACTAAGTAAACATTTGAAACAAAAATCCAGAATTATAACATCATGAGACACGAGCTTTATAAGAGTCACCTTATAAATTAAGCTAAGGTTTCAACTATATGTGCATTGAAGACATAAGTTGTCATGTAGAGAGACAAAATTAAAGATATGGGTATAAGAACATATAGAGTAGTTGATAATAGATTCATCACAACCGAATAGAGGTTATTGAGTATCTATATGGATATTGCGTTAGAGAAATGGAAAAAAGACAACGAGAGCACAAAGAAATGTAATTTTAGTTAGTTGTAGACACTAGACATGAGCTTCTAATACTTATGTTGTCTAAGATTCTAGCCCATGCAGAGTTAATGGACTAGTGTTCCAGTATTTGGTATTAAACTTGCAACCTCACAATTCTATAGAGAAGTTTCATATGAAACAATTGATTTTATTTATGCTAAGAATCCATGGGTTTAGAGCTGAACCCTTTTCAAATGTTAATTAGTATAAACAAATAAATTGTACAATACAACAAAGTCCGAATTTCAATTAGGTGCATCACTAAGATGTAAGCCAAATCCCAAAAATATGTTATATATGCATCTACTTTGAGAAATGAAGAATATTGTTATGTTCATTACAAGTGCTAGTGTATATTGGATTTCTTTATTATGAAAATACATTAATAAAATTCCAAATATTCTGACAAGCATTGTTTCGGCCTTGCATGCAGGAAACATTCCAGAGTCTTTATTCGCTCTTCCTACCCTGCAAACTCTTTTTCTTGATACGAATCAGCTTTCTGGTTCCTTGGAAGACATTATTCCTGATCCTTTATCCTTGGGACTCTCGCAAATCGTGGGAGTTGTCTTAAGTGATAACCAATTGACAGGCCCAATACCCGAATCACTTTTTCAGCTTACAAGCCTCCAGTTTCTGTATCTCGACTCAAATAAATTGATGGGTACAATAAAACTTAGCTCTATCTGGGGGTTGACAAATCTCGATCAGCTTGACCTGTCAAACAATATGATATCACTCATAGACACCGAAGGTGATACTATAGCTCCTTATCTTCCTAGCATCAAGTACTTAAATTTTGCATCTTGCAATCTTACAGAACTTCCAGCTGCACTGAGATATCTTGACTCTATTAAATACCTTGACCTTTCTAATAACCAAATTAAAGGGGCTATACCAAGTTGGGTGTGGGAGAACTGGAAGGACCAGCTTAACACTTTAGACCTTTCACACAATATGTTTACTACATTAGAGAAGTCACCTTCTCTTGTTCATACGACGAATTTAGCCTTTCTTGATCTAAGTTCTAATAGACTTGAAGGAACCATACCAATACCAGTAACCGGATATGAGGTTGTTTTGTTGGATTACTCAAATAATAGCTTCTCCTCCATTGTATCTAACTTTGGTAGGTATCTTACGAATGCTATCTATATCAATTTGTCCAAAAATAAATTAAGTGGTCATATACCAGCTTCGGTTTGTAGTTTGAACAAACTTGATATCATGGACTTATCTTACAACTACTTTGATGGACCAGTCCTATCATGTCTCGTAGAAAGAGGAAACCTGACTGTATTATAATTAAGAGAAAACAGACTGCATGGGGTGCTACCAAAAAATATTGGAGAAGGATGTAAGCTTCAAACAATAGATCTGAATGGAAATAGAATTGAAGGTACACTACCTACATCACTAGAAAATTGCCAAGACTGAGTTCCTTGATGTTGGTAATAATCATATTGTTGGTTCATTTCCATCTTGGGTGGGTACTCTTCCAAACCTTCGAGTTCTTGTATTGAGATCTAACCAACTCAATGGCACTATAAGGGATCTTTGCAGTGTCAGTAAAAGTAATATAAGTTTCACAAGTTTGCAAATAATTGATTTATCCACCAACCATTTCTCTGGTTACTTGCATTCGGAATTGTTTGAGGGTTTTAAATCTATGATGAATAACAACAACGACAAGGGAGAAATTTTAGAGCACAATTACACAAACGGGGTGTCAAAGAATGATATCTATCAAGACACTATCACTATCACATACAAAAATTTTGATTTTATTTCATGGTCCCATTCCCAAGTCAATTGGTAGGCTTGTTTCACTCCATGGACTTAATGTGTCGCACAACAACTTCACGGGGCAGATTCCATCACAGCTTGGTAATTTGACTAGGCTGGAATCTTTGGATCTCTCCTGTAACCATCTCTCAGGGGAAATCCCACAAGATCTGACCTCTCTAACTTCTCTCAGTTGGCTGAATCTTTCCTACAACAACTTGACTGGAAGAATACCAGAGCAAAACCAGTTTTTTTCATTTCCATCCAGGTCTTTTGAAGGCAATGCAGGCCTTTGTGGAAGTCAAGTGTCTAAACAATGTGACAATCCTGGTTCAACTACTCCAAGAGCATTAGACCATCAAGAATCCAACAGTTTATGGCAGGATAGACTTGACGCCATCCTTCTGTTCACATTTGTTGGCTTGGGTTTTGCACTGGCAATCTTGTCCCAAACCTTTCGCCGCATAGAAGGATGGATTTGCAAGCGTTTCTGTATTTATATGTATATGTAAAATAGCATTATGCAACATATGGCTGGTATTGTGTTTCTGTAAAAGAAAACCAAAGACATATATTTGTGTTGTACTGGTTAAACCTCGTTGTTATAAGATTGCAGTTTCCAGACTATTCTGTTTCAGATCTGATTTCCATGGATAGTGGTGCTATATCAAGGTGAAAAGGACTATTTTACTAAGTATAATTCTGTCAAGTGCTAAATTTAAACATGTAGTAGTACAGCGCATGGAGTAAAACTTGGATTAAACTTGAACCGACAGATCTGAATCGAATTATTGTACTCTAAACATGATAGGCTCCAGAAAATGCAATGCAAGCGCAATAGGCTCCAGAAGTCGAGAGGCTGTGTGTGTCCGAAGACTGAGCATGGGTTTTACCTGCTAAGGAGAGAAGTGGCCTGTCCGACACTCGATCCCATCGATCCCCAATCATCTTCAGCAAGCCTTGCCTCTCGAACCCAATAATTCAGTAGGCAACCAAGACGGAATTTTGGGAATGTGGAATCAAGATTTGCTTGAAATTTGAAGAAGTGTTTGGATTTGGAGAGGAGGAGCAGTTGAATCGAGGGGGGTGGGGAAGAGATTAGAACATGTGATCAGGGAGTAAGGGTACGAGGGTGCCGGCTGGGCACGGGCTGGTAAATTTTCAGCCATCTCGATTTGGTTGGAGATCTCGACTTGAGTGAGTGTTACGCCAGGTGATCTGCTCCCACGTGGCGAAGGAAGCATTGGACCTGGACGCCGGCAGAGCGGAGGGCTGCCATCAAGGACATGAATGTGTAGATGGCCATAAGCCACGACGAGGTGATCGTCAGGTAGGTGGAGTCGTGGAGGTCTGGAGGAAACTCGACAAGTAGGATCCGGAGCCGGGGTTGCAGAAGCGATACACCACAGTCGCCTGATGGCCTGGCTTCGTCACCGAGGTGGAGGACTAGATCAGTCGGAATAAAACGTTGTTCTGCAGTCAGGTCAAAATTTCATCAACTATGCAGTTCCATCAAAACGTTATGTCTGCTGTGCAATCAAGTCGGTGATAAATAAATCATCCACGGTGCTGGGGGAGCGAGGGCTCCTTAGTCTCCACTCTCCACTGAACAACGCAGTTACCTATTGCTCCTGAATTGAAGGAAATCGAGGTTGTTCCATCATCCATCCACAAGGTGAATCTTTCAAACGGGCACAAGTTATTATCCTGGACGTGCATAGTGTGGCAGAGCATTGAACAGAGAAGCTCGTCGCAAAAAGAGAGAGAGAAGCAGACTGAACTTTTTTTTCATCAAGCAAAGTTTAGAAACTGAAGAAGCGAAAAGTACTCCGTTTCTAATTAGGTGAAATTTGCCGTTGTAATGCAGGAAGTACAACACCCTGTGTTCTGCAACCTTTTTAAAAATCACTTAAAGTCTGAACTTTTCCCAAACTTGTTACAAACCATTTCAAATTCACTTAAATCAACAACCAGTTTCCTAACTAATGCTTGAATCGAATAAAGCTTTCTAAAAATAAACTTGAAAAACACCTCAAACAGTCAAACCTTGAAGCCATGAATTGTATGTTTGTCCTGTTATGTGTTCAAACCGTGGTGGTTCCTTTCCATGAAACCCTTTTGAAATTCACTCAAAAGCCTTTGAGAAAAATAATCATTTTCCTTCCTGCCCTCATTCTCGGGCTCGGGGGCGAAGCTATATCAAAGAGCATGCAGGATTATATAGAAAAGAGCTTTGTTACTGTGCTTGGGAGGAACTACCGGCTCCTCCCTTAGACAATTAAATATTCTTATAAGGGTAGTTTAGTAATTTTTTTCTCTTTTTCCCAATATACACCCACGAACAGGGAGTCTGAGAGGAGCTCGCTGCTGCTCGATCTGCCGAAGAGCTTGCTATTGCTTGCGCCCCCTTGCCCACCGCCGTCGTCCCATAATGTCAAGCCTCTGGAGTCCACCCTTCTGTTTACCTCTCACACTAATTTCAAATATATCTGCAGGTCTTTATTAGCGCCTGTCCGCATGCTCTGCCTGTTCGTACTCTGCCTCGAGTACACTCGGACTTGGGCCCTATCCGCATGCTCTACCTCAACTTCCTCTCTAGTCTCCATTAGCGCCTGTCAAGCTAAGGGGAGGTGCTGGTGTGCTGCATGCCTACACTGTAGCCATGGCGATGTTGATTCTTGGACCTGCTCTTTCAGTCTGGAATTTTGTCTTTAGCACAAACTGCTTACTGCTCGATTGGAGACAGATCTTGACAGGAGGGATTTTTTTTTAACATTTTTTGTAAACTAATTTTAAATCTAACACGGTTTAAATTTTTTTTTCCAAAACTAACAATTTTGGCCGCGCCTATTGCCATGGCGCGGCAAAACACCTATGCATGGTGGCGCGGCGAGAGGGGTCACGTGGCAGGGTTTGCCGCGCCACCGATCTTGGCGCGGCAGGACCAGATAAATATCGCCCGCGAGCCTGCCCGCGAGCCGCCCGCCCTCCCTTCTACCTACCCTCCGCGCCCGCAGCGCCGCCGCCGCCGCGCCTGCCGCCACCGCGCCTACACGCCGACCGCCGCGCCACGCACGCCGGCGCGCCCGCACGCGTCGGCCGCGCCACGAACGAAGGCGCGCCACGGCCACCGACCACCCGCTGCGCCCGCACACCGGTGCGCCACCCCCGCCGCGCCCTCCGGCCACGCACGGCGGCTGCTCGCCGCGCCACGGACTCCCTCACCGCAATTCAACCCTCGCTGAGGTGAATTTATCTTACATTGTATCTTACATTATATTATTATTTATATACTTTAGCCGATAATTTATCTTACATTGTATTATAATTAATATACTTTAATTGTTAATTTTCTTACAGTATATTATTAATTATAGCGAAAACAAATGTCTAATTAAAAAGACACGTGAAATATAAATCTATTTATGTGTTTTTTGTGCAATAGGCATACATATATATAACGACAAATTTGGTTGGTTGAGTATTTATGATTTAAATTATTATATGCTTGTTTTCTTACATGGAAACATTAATCCAAATGATCATTTTACTCAAGTATATATTGAAAGCACAAGAACCTCCAAAATCATGCACAACATTGTCGATATCGTACTGCTATCAGCATACACAAATCGTAAAACTTAGTGACCAAGGAGGTAAAATTGTGACTATCCAAGCTATCTCATATTTCTCACAGTAATCTCAACAACATTCTAGTCTTGTGCTTAAAGCTATGAGTCCATCACAGCATTGTGCGAAAAAAGTAGACAACCTGTATTTTTAGACATATTAGTATAGAGTATAGGACTAAGTATGACACACATAATAGTTCTCAATCAATTCATCTTATACTGGGCTACTCATCCCTAGGTTAAAATTATAATGAGCTGCTCTAGCAGATGCAGACAAGCTATTGTAATAATGTAATAAGAAACACTGGTGGACAACAGGTCCATACATAGAAGTTGCTTATTTTTCTAGTGAAATTGTTTAATATGTCTGTTAATGTTACTTTGAATGTATACATGTGCTTTCATATTATGTTCCTATTGCATAACAAGTAGTTCAAATTTTGCAATGCTACATAATGTTAATTTGAATATTGTTAATTTGAATACTCTAACCCTTTGTTTATTAATTTACAACAGGATGGCCCCTCCCACGCAGCACCCGTTGTACCCCCTTCTTGAGGTGGAGTACGACGAGCCGCACCGATCATATATTTTGAGTGACACCGATGCAGAGGTGGCATTGCCTCCTTTGAGGCCCCGCACGCATACCAGGGCGTACCAGTGGGACGAGCGTTACGCGCCGTACATACGGCATGTCGGCTCTCTCGAGCTTGTCCGTGTTGTCAACTATGGTCTTCCGCCCCTTGACCCATCACTACTTACTGCAGCTGTAGACAGGTGCGAGTGCCTTCATTGGACGTAAATATTCTTATAACAAATTTGAGGCAACTAACAGTCGTTCTATTCTTATAACAGGTGGAGGCCTGAGACCCACACATTCCACCTACCTTACAGCGAGATGACCTTGACCATGCAGGACCTGAAGGCTATCTTTGGCCTTCGGTTGAAGAGACTTCTAGTGACAGGTGTAGTTGACAACGATCACTGGAGAGAGCTGGTGGCTTAGTTCACTGGCTTTCTTCCATCGGACAACGAGGTTTCCAAGAAAAATAAGTGAGCAATTTAAGCCTATTTAATACTTGCATTGCTTTCCAGCAGTCATCGGGTCTCATTTTCTTTAGTGAATTTCAGGAAAAGTTCTGGTGTTTCGTCGTCGTGGATCATAGAGCACTTTGATTACTTGGACCCACAGGTTGATGATTCAGATCGACAGATTCGCTAGAGTGTGGCTCTGGCACTTCCTTGGTGCTTTCCTCTTCCCAGATGCCTCGGGCAATACCATCAGTTGGATCTTTCTTGTCATACTACGCCAGCCGTGGGAGAAAATAGCGGCGTACAGCTGGAGCAGCGCAGTCCTGGCATGGACGTATCGACTGCCATGCCTTGCCTGCCGTCGCACCTCAGGGTATGCGAACCTTGGGGGTTGCTCCTACCTTCTCCAGGTTTGGTGTTGGGAACAATGGCCCATTGGGAGGCCCTTGCTACTGGTTTACCGGTAAGTACTTCGGTTCAATATATTCTTCGAGGCAGTTACATATGATGAAAATATTAATGGTTAATTCATTATCGTGTTCAATGCAGCAATGAAACGGGCAGGATACACTCCCTACAACTCTGTATATCTGGATACAAGCAGAGTTAGTTAGAGGGAATGTGAGGCATAAGTACAGGGAGTACACGGACGGTCTCGACGTCCTAACACAGCACCAGGTTACGCTCTCTTTACTATCATACATGTGTCTTGTTCGATGTACACTATATCACAATCTAACTCAATTACAAAATGTTCAGGTGCATTGGTGTCCTTGGGATGCTCCGGAGCTCGAGTACTATCTGAGTCCTGTCAATAGAGATGAGTCAGACAAGTACCGCTGCAATGTCCCTCTTATTTTCTTCCATGTGGTCGAGATTCACTTGCCCATCAGGGTTTGCAGGCAGTTTGGAAGAATGACAAGCTACCCACCACCACTTTACTCCACCAACCAAGAATTGCACGGATGCATTATCGATTAATAACAAAGCTACAATTCAGAGGTGTGTATGGTACAAGTAACAATCGTTTTGTTGCAGGTATGACCGTAGGAAGAGGTACAAGACCAAAGATTGGCGCGTGACACACAATGCGTACATCCAGTTATGGTAGAACAGGGACCGGCAGCCAGTCGATGCGGGTCCCCCCACGACCAACACACCTTCGACAGTACCTGCGGTGGCTTCACAGGTCTACGAGGACATATATCAAGCCCCCGTACACTGAGGAGGCGATTGACGAGGACGACGAGGAAGATGTGATCGAAGATGTGTACGACATTGCCACTAGAGACGACACACAACTACAGAGAGCCCCGCTTCAAAGATACGTGGTAAGATACTCGAATGGTACAATTTGTTATCCATTTGGTATTAAGTATGTTTACTAAAACTGTCCAACCGTGTTTCTGTACCCAAGCGACACAATTATCAAGGATGTCCAACGAAGCAGCGTTTTGGCTTCACGAGTCTAGATGGCAGGGGCTAGGCGTTCTCGAGGCTTTTGTGGAGGTAAACATAAACTTGTCCGTTCCGAAAATGTTTCTTTAGTGTATATGCGTTTGGGAAATGCACTAACTTTAACGTCTATTTATGCAGAAGGTGAAGCGGAGCTGCAGGAAGCTAGCTTAGAAGCTGAGCTGCATGGACACTCCTTGGGTGGAACCGACAGTCCCGGCGCGGTCGGGTGGCACGTCTTCTAGCTCTTTGAGAACACCAGCCAGCTCTTCTCAGCCGGTGACAGGTGCCACTTCCGCAGTGCGTACACCACCACATCATAGCGCTGGGAAGGACTCTGCAACCGAGGACGACGACGATGACCCCCCGAGCTTCCGCAGACAGCACCACCAGTTGGATGATTGACCGTGGGACGAGATCGGCATGTGTCAGCTAGGTGGTGCCCCGCTTGGTACCCAAGGAGCATCACAGGTACTAACAAAGGTAGTTTCTTTAAATACGTAGGCTCTATGAACTAACGATCATAAAGATTATAAGTAATCATGCATATCATATACTTGTAGGGTACGGGCCATACGCACCGGCAACGCGACCACACCGACGTTGGCTACACTCCCAATGTGTTATCTACAAATCCGAAGAGACAGAGGCATCCGAGGGATCCTTACACTCCTGGGACTTACTTGGTTATGTCAAACTTATGTCGAACAAATATTGTCGTCCGAAACTTATGTCGAACAAATGTTATGTCCGAAACTTATGTCGTCCGAAACTTAGTTGGTTATGTCGAACAAATGTCGAACTTATGTCCGAAACTTGTCAACTTGCGCACGGACTCCTTTTATTTGCTTCATATTCGTTTCAATGCATCGCGACAGCACTGCAGGCGAGATTAACTAGCAACTAGTTCGGGAACCGGCAGTCCTGACGTATCTCGCCGCCAGTGGCCGACGTCTTGACCCCGATCCTCCCGAGCTTGGTCATCGCCGCCACGAAATCGCCGAAGAAGGCACCCTGGCTGGACGCATAGTAGTCGACCATGCTGCTCGACCTCATGTCGGAGTAGAGCACCTGATCGGTAGAAGGCGTTGTCGAAGCCCACCGGCGAGGGGTCGAGGAAGGCGAAGGCGTTGGGGTCGGAGCTGCAGGTGCCGTTCAGCTGCGACGCGAAGCCGGGGTCCATGGTCGCGTCGCTGCCGATCCTCACCGACAACAGCTGGTCTTCTGTCTACGTCCAGGTCCTGCCGTGGCGCGTCAGTGCCGCGCCAAGATAGGTGGCGCGGCAGACCCTGCCACGTCACCGGTCAGCTGCCCGGTCGTCGCCATGTCACACCTCTCGCCGCGTCACCATGCATGGCGCGGCACAGGTGTTTCGCCGCGCCATGGCAATAGGCGCGGCCAAAAGTGTTTGTTTTAGAAAAAAATAAACAATGTTAGATTTAAAATTAGTTTACAAAAGATGTTAAAAATAAAAAAAAATTCACAGGAGGCAGGAGGTTCTTGAAGCACGGGATCTTTTTTCTGTTGCGTGTCTTGATTCTAGCAAACTGCAGGACATTTATGGAATCTTATTGGAGAACTTAGTTTACTAACGGTAGATTTTACTTAGCTGTTAATAATCTTTTTCAATTTTTTGACAAATTACTAAAAAAAGCTAAAAACAACCATTTACTTCTTCAAATATTTACTAGTGTTTATTGTTTAAGATCTGGAAAGAAATATTCACCAGCAATGAAACCTGTCACTGCATCTCAATGCAAACAGTAGAAGGATTTGGGAGATGACGGCGACGAACAACGGTCCGAAGTGATCACTGCAGTTATGTCCCTGGCTTTTCGCCGTCCTCATCTTTTGTGCCGGCGTGGGCTGCATTTGCTCCTGTCCGCCGCTTGCTCCATCGGCCCTCTTCGCCGGGGTCGCCTTCCCTTGGCGTCTCCACGTCTGTTCGTCGCCTCTCTCTACGTACGCGCGGCGGCGGCGCCTCCGTTGCTGTTTGCCCTGCTCCTTCGGACCGTTGACCCTTCACTGCTGCGTTTCGTATCGTATCGTCGTTATTGTCTGCTTGTGTGTTGCTGGCGGGGCCGGGATATATATCCATTTCCATATTAGGTTCTTCTTCTTCCTCGATTGTTCTTCTTGTATCCACGATGCTGTTCTGTGATGTTTCTGTCCCCTTGCTCTTCGATGTGGGCTGCCATTCCCTGGTGTGGTTGTCCCTTCACATCCTTCTCGGCGTGCCGTGTCTCTGTCTCCTTTGCGATCACTTTCGTTTCTTCTTCGTTGTGCGTTGCTGTTAGGACAGTGGGGTACTAGCTTGTACTACTGGGTGAATTATTGGGTCACCGACGACTTCAAGGATCGCCCCGGAGACAGCAATGGTATAAGACTATCAGTTGTGACTTGGATCATATCACGAGTCAAGTCTTTTTTGACAGCAAAATATTTGAACTAGTCCACGAGCCCTATATTGAAAGACCGTCAAACACGAACTAGCCTACAACCACAAAAAAAAAAAAAAAAAAAAACAAATTAGCATGCATGGTTCAGAGCAACCGAATAACTTAACCCCTGCAGAATTTTCTACTTCAGTTATGATACGCAGCTCTCATTTTCCAATCTCAAGTCGCTAAAGATTTTGAGCCTTACCGCGGCAACCATGGCCAAGGAACTCCCCACTTCAATAAAGCTTCCATGGGTTGGCAATCATAAAGATTTGAAATACCTGAGCCTCCGTGTATGACTTCTCTCAATCAAGACTCTCTTGGCTTCAAGAGTTGTATATATAGACTTGCAGTGCCTCTGTACCAATACCGTATCAGATTGGAATTTTTTTTTATTTTTAATATTTTTTTAAACTAATTTTAAATCTAACACTGTTTAATTTTTTTTCTTCCAAAACTAACATTTTTGGCCGCGCCTATTTCCCTGGTGCGGCGAAACGTCTGTGCCGCGTCATGCATGGTGGCGCGGCGAGAGGGGTGTGGCGACGACCGGGACGTTGACCGGTGACATGACAGGGTCTGCTACGCCACCTATCTTGGCGCGGCACTGACGCGCCATAACCCACGGCGCGGCACTGACGCGCCAAGGCCCACCGCGCGGCAGGACCTGGACGTAGACAGAAGCCGATTAGCCTCAATTGCAATTGAACGGGAGCTGAACAACTACAAGTGCCGCGACGCATTGAAACGAATATGAAGCAAATAAATGGAGTATGTGCGCAAGTTGACAAATTGCCACATAACATTTTCATTGGTTCGACATAAGTTCGACATAACCATCTAACTAAGTCTGCAAGTTTCGGACGACAATATTCGTTCAACATAAGTTCAATATAACCAACTAAGTCCCAGGAGTGTAATGATCCCTCGGACGCCTTTGTCTCTTCGGATTTGTATGCAACTCATTGGGAGTGTAGCCAACGTTGGTGTGGTCGCGTTGCCGGTGCGTACGGCTCGTACCCTGCAAGTATATGATATGCACGATTACTTATAATATTTATGATCATTAGTTCATGGAGCCTACGTATTTAAAGAAACTACCTTTGTTACTACCTGTGAGGCTCCTTGGGTACCAAGCGGGGCACCACCTAGCAGAGATATGCCGATCTCATCCTGCTGTCAATCGTCCCACTGGTGGTGCTGTATGCGGAAGTCCGGGGGGTCGTCGTCATCGTCGTCCTCGTCGTCCTCGTTTGCAGGGTCCTTCCCAGCGCTATGATGTGGTGGTGTACGCACTACGAAAGCGGCACCTGTCACCGGCTGAGAAGAGCCAGCTGGTGTCCTCAAAGAGCCAGAAGACGTGCCACCTGACCACGCTGGGTAATCGGGTTCCACCCAAGGAGTGTCCATGTAGCTCAACTTCTGAGCTAGCTTCCTGCAGCTCCGCTTCACCTTCTGCATGAATAGACATTAAAGTTAGTGCATTTCCCAAACGCATATACACTAAAGGAACATTTTTGGAACGAACAAGTTTATGTTTACCTCCACAAAAGCCTCGAGAATGCCTGGCCCCTGCCCTCTAGACTCGTAAAGCCGAAACGCTGCTTCGTTGGACAGCCTTGATAATTGTGTCGCCTGGGTACAGAAACGCGGTTGGACAGTTTTAGTACACATACTTAATACCAAATGGATAACAAATTGTACCATTCGAGTATCTTACCACGTATCTTTAAAGTGGGGCTCTCTGTAGTTGTGTGTCGTCCCTAGTGGCAACGTCGTACACATCTTCGATCACATCTTCCTCGTCGTCCTCGTCAATCGCCTCCTCAGTGTACGGGGGCTTGATATGTGTCCTCGTAGACCTATGAAACCACCGCAGGTACTCGTCGAAGGTGTGCTGGTCGTGTGGGGGACCCGCATCGACCGGCTGCCGGTCCCTGTTCTGCCACAACTGGATGTACGCGTTGTGTATCATGCGCCAATCCTTGGTCTTGTACCTCTTCCTACAGTCATACCTGCAACAAAACGATTGTTAGTTGTACCATACACACCTCTGAATTGTAGCTTTGTTATTAATCGATAACACACCTGTGCAATCCTTGATTGGTGGAGTAAAGCGGTGGTGGGTAGCCTGTCATTCTTCCAAACTGCCTGTAAACCCTAATGGGCAAGTGAATCTCGATCACGTGGACGAAAATAAGAGGGACGTTGCAGCGATACTCATCTGACTCATTCCTAGTGACAGGACCCATATAGTACTGGAGCTCCAGAGCGTCCCAAGAACACCAATGCACCTAAATATTTCGTAATTGAGTTAGGTTGTGATATAGTGTACATCGAACAAGACACATGTATAATAGTAAAGAAAGCGTAACCTGGTGCTGTGTCAGGACGTCGAGACAGTCCGTGTACTCCTTATACTTGCACCTCGCATTCCCTCTAACTAACTCTGCATACGTCCAGATATACATAGTTGTAGGGAGTGTATCCTACCCGTTTCAAAGCTGCATTGAACACGATAATGAATTAGTCATTAATAATTTCATCATATGTAATTGCCTCGAAGAATATAGTGAACCGAAGTACTTACCGGTAAACCAGTAACAAGGGGCCTCCCAACGGGCCATCGTTCCCAACACTAAACCTGGAGTAGGTAGGAGCAACCCCCAAGGTTCGCATACCCTGAGGTGCGACGACAGGCAACGCATAGCTGTCGATACGTCCATGTTAGGACTGCGCTGCCCCAGCTGTACGCCGCTATGTTATCCCACGGCTGGCGTAGTATGTCAAGAAAGATCCAGCTGATGGTGTTGTCCGAGGCGTCTGTGAAAGGACCTTTAAAAGCGGAAACGATTAGTAAAGGGGGAAACTCCAAATAAAGAGTAGTACCACCCCTCACAAGTTAGCCACAGAGTATATAAAAGATACTAAATGAATCTAGGAGCCAAACGCCTGCAACCAAAGAGTTAGAACACAATACAATTCAGTTTGGCGTAGGGGCTAATACCGGACGTGTCCGGTATTTACGACTTCAGTGGAACAGCCCCGAACTTGCTCCTTTTGATTTCTATCTTCAATCCAAACTGCAGGAAACTATTAGAGATAGTAGTATACACAGAGAACCTGCAGAATAGCTAGAGCAACACAAATATCAAATGAAATGCGAATTGAGACACGATATTTGTTTTACCAAAGTTCAGACTCGTTTGAGTCCTACTCTCCGTTGAGGGGGCTGTGGGTGACCCAGCGAAGGTCAGCCCTAGAGGGTACCATGAAGGTCACTCTAGCCGGAGTCTTTTCCAACTCCTTTTCCTCCTTCCACTAAATGATTCTGAGGCGGCGGAATCGACCGTTACAAACTTTCCAAAGCAACCACAATCTCTCGGGTGCTCTCCGGCGACACCTAGCTGTCTAGGACCGAAGAGTCCAAGAGTAACAAATGCAAATCATGAGATTGACAATATGCACAAGTGCTCAAGTGGTGGCTTGCTCTCTTTTTCAAATTCTCTCTTAACCCACAAATTGGTTTTGCAATTTGGATCACACACTCACTAAGAGAGGGTTTAGGAGAGTTGGCAAGTCTCAAAAACGTGTGTGTATGTCAGCAGGATCAGCAGCCTCCAAAGGTGGAGGCTTGGGGGTATTCATAGCCCCCTTAGAAAACTAGCCGTTTTATAGCCGTTGCAATACCGGACACGTCCGGTATGCCTCAAACTACGCCAATGGTAACTAAGTTACAGTGATGTTATGAGGCGTCGGAACTTCCGATGAAAGCCGGGACTTCCGACCGTCGGAACTCCCGACTTACGTCGGAACTCCCGACCCTCAGTAAATTTGGAAAACATGTAACTGAGTTAAAGTTAGTGAGGTGTCGGAACTCCTGATGCATGTCGGAACTCCCGATCGTTGGAACTCCCGACTCACGTCGGAACTCCCGACCCTCAAGGCTTTTGAAAACTAGCCGTTGGCTTCTGGTCATCCATACCGGACACGTCCGGTATGACCAGGACAATGAACCCTCCAAGTCAATTAGAGCGCGAGACGTCAGAACTCCGGACCCATGCTGGGACTCCCGACCGTCGAAACTCCCGACGAACCAACCCAAGAACAACAATTTTACAGCTGCTAGACAAATACCGGACACGTCCGGTGTGAATACCGGACACGTCCGATATTGCTAGACCAGCAAGAAATCAGTTAGCTCTTTTGTCGCTCAAATACTCAAAACTCACATGGGTTGGCTTGAGCACTTATGAAACATTATCTATCAATATGATGCATCCTTCTTAATAGTACGGTATACCTATTAAACTCAAGATCAAAGAAAAAATGACTTTATACCACTTGAGTTGATTTCTTTTGAATTGATGTTGTCCCTTCCAATCTTCATCAAGTACGGGTGCTAACATGTTGATGTTGATCTTTTCACTTGAGCATAGCCATCTTGAGCATGTGACTTGATTCCATTCATCAAATTTGAATAATCCCAAATGTATCAAGTCACTTCCATCAAATACTTCATTATAGATTTGATCCTTCACATCAATATGACCATCTTAGCTTGATTAGTACCTCAACTAAATGCAAGTACTTACTTCTTCACCCTAGCTAGGTTCTTCGGCCACCAAGCCATCGCTTGCCCTTCACCCTTGCTTAGTACCTCGAAGCCTTTCCTTGCTAACTTCACCATCTCAAGCCATCAAGTCACGTCTTGTGTTGAATCATCCATTCATATGTATTGTTATCTTTTTCAATTTAATTTAGCAAGCTTCAAATATGAGACCATTCCATATGCAATCCATCATGTCTCATTAACTAATAATCATGAGCTTGCTTTCACATAGTACATAGAAATCCCACAATAAATAAGCCTTCACATTAATTCTATTTGCATTGTTGTCTTGTGCTTGAACTAGATTGTTTATACAACAACATATCATTTTGGCTTTCATTAAGTACCTGTGAGATAACCTATTACCTGTCCACACTTAGCAAACGGGTTAGTCCTTTAATCACGTTGTCATTCAATCAACCAAAACCCACTAAAGGGCTAGATGCACTTTCAGTCTGGGAATAGGAAAGCACCAAGGACGTGCGTGGCGCGGCCGATGCAGCAGGCGGTGGGCGTGCGGGCGGCGGGCGGCGGCGAGGCGGGCAGGCAGGCAAGGTGTACGGGCAGGCATGGTGGCAGGCAGGCAGACAGAGGGAGGGCGGCGGCTCGCGGACGATATTTACCTGGGACTGCCGCGCCATGGGCTATGGCGTGTCAGTGCCGCGCCAAGATCAGTGGTGCGGCAGACCCTGCCACGTCACCGATCAGCTCCTCGATCGTCGCCACGTCACCCCTCTCGTCGCGCCACCATGCATGGCGCGGCACATGCGTTTCACCGCGCAAGGGAAATAGGCGCGGCCAAAAGTGTTAGTCTTGGGAAAAAAAATTAAACAGTGTTAGATTTAAAATTAGTTTAAAAAAGTGTTAAAAATAAAAAAAATCTCAGATTGGAACTTTTGTTTATTCAACAGACCTGAAGCTCGGGGGGTGTTTAGTTCCACCAAAATCCAAACTTTGACACTATGCAAAAAGAAGATTCCCCGTCACATCAAATTTGCGGTACATGTATGGAGTACTAAATGTTGACGAAATCAAAAACTAATTACACAGTTTGGTTGTACTTTACGAGACGAACGTTTTGAGCCTAATTAGTCAACGATTGAACAATTATTACCAAATACAAACGAAACGCTACAGTGCGATACAGTGAATTTGCCGCCGCCGATTCGAGCAAATGAGGGCTCAGTACTTGTTACGCCTCTGTGCAGCAAATACCATCAGTTGTAGGCAATCTTACAAAGTTGACATCATTGACCATTATTGCTTTCAAAGTAATACAAAATAAATTTTGTTAGGCCTTGAGGCCTACACTACACTTGGTTGGAGAGAGATCTTGACAGGAGGCAGGAGGTTTGCGAACATAAGGTTAATAAGTACCCTTGTGTGTTCGTTTTGTGATGAGTGATTGTCAATGTGATCCACGAAGTGGGTTGAGTGGTGACTAACCCTACCATGGCAAAAGCTATGTGTGCGACATGTCTTTTGGCTTGTGTTGTGCAGGTGTGGAGCTCGGATGTGGTGGTCGACGGCGAGGTGAAGGTCAAGGAGGACGTGCCGTGCCGACAGACCGAGAGCGGTGAAGGACAGACGTGAGGCTTGGACCGAGGGACCCAGAGGCCGGGTGACTAGCCGCGGTGGCTGACACTTGGGACATCGACAAGTGCAAGAAGACATGGAGTGACGGTGTTGACCGGGTCAAGACGGTGGACGCGTGAGTCGAGCGAGGCTCAGGAGGACTTGGCGGGCCGGCCGGTCGAGGACGGCGGTGACACGCGTCGGATGGCGGGGGACGCGTATGGAGTACGCTACTCACGGACGGTTTGATGGTTTGGACCTCAAAACCATCGGATGGACGGTTTACGGGTTTGGGCCTCAAAACCCGGGCGGAGGTTCCGAGGAGGGACGGACGGCACGTGGCGGCATCGGGGAGTTCGCGTCGAGGCAAAGCTACCGATGAGAAGGCGCGGTGGCCGTTGGATCAAGATTACACCGGGTTGGACAACAACGCCCTTGGGCTTAGCGGTTCAACTCATTTGTATCCAGGGGCAAAACTGGAAATGTGTAATAGCCCTGTTAAATAGGATGAGGGAGCCCCCATCTCCCTCACCTCCTCCAGTTTTCATTTTCTCCTTTAGGGTTTCTTCCTCTAGTTTGCTCCCATGTATGAGAGAGGTCCACAACTCAAATTGTGACTTGGTTTTGAAGGAATCGGTGGCCGTAACCACCGTATGCCCTCCGGGATTCATGATTTAGTTGTGTTCTTGATGTGACTTTGGTGTTCTTCACGAGCTCCTTTTGTCCCTTCTTGTTTTCCCTCTCGTTTCTTCGTTTTGGGATGGTTTTAGTTCGTTCTTGTTGCCTTGGATCGATCAATGACATGAGTAGAAACTTTCCACCGAAGGAAATCTACTAATTCCTCACGAGATCGCAGATCCGGGCAATTTAAGTTCTTGACCTATTTTTTGGGGATTCTTCAATTCCTTCGATTCACGGAGTTAGAGTTTGTTTCGGGCCATGATCCTTTAGAGGTTGCCTTTCTACTCGCTTGTGAACCCTTGTGCAAAATTTCAAGTCATTTGGAGTTGATTTGATCAAGTTATGGCTTGATTTGATTTTTCCCGAGAAACTGCTCGTTCATACCGGACGCGTCCGATATGATCTAGGACGTGTCCGATATTTCTCACTTTGGAGTTTTGAGCTGAAATTTGGTGGAGACCTTCCCTTGGTGTCTAAAGAGCTATGGTTAAAATTTCATGATTTTTGGACACCATTTGACGGGGTTTTGGATTTTTCTCTTTTGGTCAGCTTGCTGCTGAAAATACCGGACGTGTCCGAGATCATACCGGACGTGTCCGAAAATACCGGACGTGTCCGATATAATACCGGACGTGTCCGATATTTGCAGGAGCAGTGCTGTTTTCTTTTGGGAGTTTGCTCGTTTGGGCTTCGATCTGTGTTCCATTTGCTCTGTGGTGACCCGCTGTGTTATGAGGGAGCATCCACCCTTCTCTAGGGTCGTGGTCATCAAGTCTTTCGTGTATGCTTTTTGGGGATTGATGTTGAGACAGTGGTCGAAGATTTTGAAAGAAATTTGAGGCTCCCATTCACCCCACTCTGGTCGCCGTTTCCGGTCCTTCAAGGTTCTTGAAGCACGGGATCTTTTTTCTGTTGCGTGTCTTGATTCTAGCAAACTGCAGGACATTTATGGACTCTTGTTGGAGAACTTAGTTTACTAACGGTAGATTTTACCCAGCTGTTAATAATCTTTTTCAATTTTTTGACAAATTACTAAAAAAAGCTAAAAACAACCATTTACTTCTTCAAATATGTACTAGTGTTTATTGTTTAAGATCTGGAAAGGAATATTCACCAGCAATGAAACCTGTCACTGCATCTCAATGCAAACAGTAGAAGGATTTGGGAGATGACGGCGACGAACAACGGTCCGAAGTGATCACGGCAGTTATGTCCCTGGCTTTTCGCCGTCCTCATCTTTTGTGCCGGCGTGGGCTGCGTTTGCTCCTGTCCGCCGCCTGCTCCATCGGCCCTCTTCGCCGGGGTCGCCTTCCCTTCGCGTCTCCACGTCTGTTCGTCGCCTCTCTCTACGTACGCGCGGCGGCGGCGCCTCCGTTGCTGTTTGCTCTGCTCCTTCGGACCGTTGGCTCTTCACCGCTGCGTTTCGTATCGTATCGTCGTTATTGTCTGCTTGTGTGTTGCTGGCGGGGCCGGGATATCCATTTCCATATTAGGTTCTTCTTCTTCCTCAATTGTTCTTCTTGTATCCACGATGCTGTTCTGTGATGTTTCTGTCCCCTTGCTCTTCGATGTGGGCTGCCATTCCCTGGTGTGGTTGTCCCTTCACATCCTTCTCGGCGTGCCGTGTCTCTGTCTGCTTTGCGATCACTTTCGTTTCTTCTTCGTTGTGCGTTGCTGTTAGGACAGTGGGGTACTAGCTTGTACTACTGGGTGAATTATTGGGTCACCGACGACTTCAAGGATCGCCCCGGAGACAGCAATGGTATAAGACTATCAGTTGTGACTTGGATCATATCACGAGTCAAGTCTTTTTTGACAGCAAAATATTTGAACGAGTCCACGAGCCCTATATTGAAAGACCGTCAAACACGAACGAACTAGCCTACAACCACAAAAAAAAAAAATAGCATGCATGGTTCAGGGCAACCGAATAACTTAACCCCTGCAGATTTTTCTACTTCAGTTATGATACGCAGCTCTCATTTTCCAATCTCAAGTCGCAAAAGATTTTGAGCCTTACCACGGCAACCATGGCCAAAGAACTCCCCACTTCAATAAAGCTTCCATCACTCGAAGAACTGGAACTAGAGGGATCTGGCTTGGAGAAGGCAGTATTATCTTGGGTTGGCAATCATAAAGATTTGAAATACCTGAGCCTCCGTGGCTATGACTTCTCTCAATCAAGACTCTCTTGGATCAACAACCTGACAAGGCTTCAAGAGTTGTATATATCGACTTGCAGTGCCTCTGTACCAATACCGTATCAGATTGGAACTTTTGTTTATTCAACAGACCTGAAGCTCAGTACTTGTTACGCCTCTGTGCAGCAAATACCATCAGTTATAGGCATTCTTACAAAGTTGACATCATTGACCATTATTGCTTTCAAATTTTCTGGCCGCCCAATACCGTTCCAGATTGGAAATCTTGCCGATTTAAGAGAGTTGTCCATTGAAGGTTGTGACTTTTCTGGGTACCAAATACCATCATCGATCCGCAATCTTAGGAAGTTGATAGCTCTAGACATTTCTAATAACTATTATTTATCTGGGCCAATACCCTCAACAATTGGGAACCTGATACAAATCGAATGGCTGCGGCTTTCTAGGAACAACCTCACCGGTGAGACTTTCAATCTCAATTGCTTCCTTCCAAGTTCCAATGCATTAAAAATATATTTGTATGTTTTATCAATCATGAAAAATGTTTCCTTAATAATTCATATACCAATGATACTAAAATTTTTCACTCAAAAAAATGGTACTAAAAATTAATTTGAAATACTTTAATATCCATAAGAATAATTTATGTAAATAATTATTTTAGACAAATTTATACGTCTTGAATCATTATGACATATCTATATTGATAATGTATTGTAAGCACTTTCTATTTAAAACACTAATACACATATAATTCTATGATAGAGAAATTCAACATCTTGAGTAGCGGATAAGATTAGTGCAGATCAAAGGTGGCTATGGCTTCTCTACTTTTTGAAATTCCCTTGGAGTAAACAATTTTGTTAGGCTTAAATATTAATATCCTCTTGAGGCTAGCACTATTGAGCAGCAAGATACATGATTAAATGATTGTTTATGCCAGTATAGTAATTAAGAGCGCATTATAAGATCTTATATCCTTATTTTGATAAAATGCAAAACCATAGCTTCGAACAAAAGGTATGATAATCATCAGAGTTTCAACTTAACATGTTGATAAAAAATTGCAGCAACTAAGTAAACATTTGAAACTAAAAATCCAGAATTATAACATCATGAGACACGAGCTTTATAAGAGCCACCTTATAAATTAAGCTATGGTTTCAACTAAATTTGCATCGAAGACATAAGATGTCATGTAGAGAGAGACAAATTAGAGATATGGCTACAAGAACATATATAGAGTAATTGATAACAGATTCATCACAACCGAATAGAGATTATAGAGTATCTATATGGATGTTGCGTTAGAGAAATGGACAAAGACAACGAGAGCACAAAGATATGTAATTTTAGTTAGTTGTAGACACTAGACATGAGCTTCTAATACTTGTGTTTTCTAAGATTCTAGCCCATGCAGAAGCACAGTTAATGGACTAGTGTTCCATTATTTGGTATTAAACTTGCAACCTCACAATTCTATAGAGAAGTTTCATATGAAAAAAATGATTTTATTTATGCTAAGAATCCAAGGGTTTAGAGCTAAACCCTTTTCAAATGTTAATTAGTATAAACAAATAAATTGTACAATACAACAAAGTCTGAATTTCAATTTGGTGCATCATTAAGATGTAAGCCAAATCCCAAAAATATGTTATATACGCATCTACTTTGAGAAATGAAGAATATTATTATGTTTATTTATTACAAGTGCTAGTGTATGCTGGATTTCTTTATGAAAATACATTAATAAAATTCCAATGTTCTGACAAGTATTGTGTCGGCCTTGCATGCAGGAAACATTCCAGATCCTTTATCCTTGGGACTCTCGCAAATCGAGGCAATTATCTTAAGTGATAACCAATTGACAGGCCAAATACCCGAATCACTTTTTCAGCTTGCAAACCTCCGGTTTCTGTATCTCGACTCAAATAAGTTGATGGGTACAATAAAACTTAGCTCTATCTAGGGGTTGACAAATCTCAATTAGCTTGACCTGTCTGTAGAGACACACCTCACACCCAATATGGGGGTGGGGGGGGGGTGACCTTCATATATATAGCCACTATGGCTGGGTATACAAGGAATACAATCAAGTATACATAGCAGGTGCTAATTATAGCTAATTACACATAGATCTGCCTAATACCCGCCCGCAGTCTAAGCGGGAGGATCCCGGACACATAGACTGGACCTGAATTCAGTAAATAGCTGTACAGGAAGGCCCTTGGTCATGATGTCTGTGAACTGGTGAAAGGACGGCACATGAAGAACCTGAACTTGTCCCAAGGCGACCTTCTCACGGACGAAGTGAATGTCAATCTCAATGTGCTTCGTGCGACGATGATGAACGGGGTTGGTTGTCATGTAGACAACGCTGACATTGTCGCAGTAGACAACCATCGCCGAAGCAGTGGAGACGTGGAGCTCCTGCAGGAGTTAGCGCAACCAGCAACACTCGGCCACCACATGAGCAACAACACGATACTCTGCTTCTGCGCTGGAGAGAGAGACCATGGTCTGATGCTTGGAGGACCAAGAAATCAGATTGTCACCGAGGTAGACACAATAGGCAGAGGTGGAGCGCCGAGAATCTGGGCAGCCAGCCCAGCCGGCATCGGAGTAGGCGACCAGTGACTGAATAGGGCCGACACCGATGTAGAGGCCGGAGGAGAGAGTGCCCTTCAAGTAGCGTAGGATCCGCTTGATCATTGAGAGGTGCGGCTCGCGGGGATCATGCATGAAGAGGCACACCTATTGGACGGCATATGTCAAGTCAGGACGCGTCAGCGTGAGGTACTGGAGCACGCCAGCAAGGCTCCGGTATGCGAACGGATCAGCAACAGGAGCATCGTCAGTTGCGGATAGCTGGGCATGAGTGTCAATAGGTGTCGACATAGAGTGACACTTAGCCATGCCGACGCGTTGAAGAAGCTCAATGGCGTACTGTCGCTGGGATAAGAACAAGCCATCATCGGAGCGAGTGACGGAGATCCCGAGGAAGTGATGGAGTGTGCCTAGGTCAGTCATGGCGAACTCAGAGTGGAGGCGCCCAATGATCTGCTGAAGAAATATCATCGAGGGCGTAGTAAGGACGATGTCATCGACGTAGAGAAGCAGGTAGGCGGTACTGGTCCCATCTTTGTAGACAAAGAGGGAGGTGTTGGAGGTCGAGGCGACGAAACCGAGCTGGCGAATGTATGTCGCAAAACACTGGTACCAGGCTCGGGGAGCCTGCTTCAGGCCGTAGAGTGAGCGCTGCAACAGACACACATGGTCAGGAAAGACAGGATCAACGAAGCCTGGGGGCTGCTGGCAGTAGACGGTCTCCTCCAGATGTCCATGGAGAAAAGCATTCTTGACGTCTAGCTGATGAATAGGCCAGGCGCGTGAGGCAGCAATGCTGAGGACAGCCCGGATGGTTGCTGGTTTGACCACCGGGCTGAATGTCTCATTGTAGTCGATGCCGTGGTGTTGGGAGAAGCCACGAACCACCCAACGAGCCTTATGGCGGGCGAGGGTATCGTCGAAGTGGTACTTGTGCTTGAATATCCACTTGCCTGTGACCACATTGGCGCTGGGTGGCCGGGGCATGAGGCGCCATGTCCCGTTGTCAATGAGCGCCTTGTACTCCTCAGTCATGGCCGCATGCCAGTTTGGATCAGCCAAACCGCTGCGGTAGTTGGCAGGAAGCGGAGACGGAGTGGGTGTCGTAGAGAGACCCACATACCGCATAACCGGTATGGCCCCAGACTGGGTCCGTGTGATGCGTCGTTCCTGCTATACAGGAGGTGCTCGTGGAGGTGTGGGCACCTTGTGGCTGCTAGACAGGAGCAGGAGCCTGCTGTACAGGAGCAAGAGCCTGCTGGACAGGCATAGGAGCCTGCTGAACAGGTGCAGGAGCCGGTCCCGGTGCTGTAGAGGACCCGTCATGTGCCTGGGGACGTCGGCTATAGTCAAGCCAAATGTCCCGAGCTGGTGGAGCGGCATGAACAATAGCTGGAGCCGGTGCAACCACTGGAGGAGCAGCAGGTGGTGGATCAGCTGCTGGTGCAGTAGCAGGCAGTACGGGGTCGTGAAACAAGATCGTGGGGTCATCGGTCAGCTCCTCAATGAATCCTTGGTGTGGCTGCCCAACAGCAGTAGGCAGGGATGTAGGACGCACAGGCACTGTAGTACCTGCAAGCAAAAAATCTAGGTCGCTTGGCGAGGACCTGGAGGGGTAAAGCCCGAAGGGAAAACAAGTCTCATCGAAGACCACACGGCGAGAGATGATGACGCGTTGAGTGGCCATGTCGAGGCAGCGGCACCCCTTATGGGAAGAGGGATAGCCGTGAAAAACACAAGCTGTGGAGCGAGAGGAGAGTTTGTGGCGAGCCGTGGCGGTCAAGTTCGAATAACAGAGACACCCAAAGACACGTAAGTGGGAGTACTCAGGAGGTTTGTTGTGGAGGAGGGTATATGGAATGGTGTGGCGAACAGCAGAGCATGGATGCCTGTTCAGAAGATATGTGGCTGTGGCGAGCGCCTCAGCCCAGTACTGAGCAGGCATGTGTGCATGGAGGAGCATCGTGCGACTGATGTTGTTCAATGTTCGAAGAAGGTGTTCTACCTTGCTATTTTGTGGGGAGGTATATGGACATGAGAGGCGTAAATGAATACCATGGGAAGCAAAGAGAGTATGGAGGGTATTGTTTACGAAACTCAGTGCCGTTGTCGGCTTGGACAGCTTTGATGGCAAGGCTAAATTGAGTGTGGACATAATTGCAAAAATTTGTAATATGTGTGGAGACTTCAGATTTGCGAGTGAGGGGAAAGGTCCAATAGAAATGAGTGAAATCATCAAGTAAAACGAGATAATATTGATACCCGGATACACTAGCAACCGGGGATGTCCATACATCACAGTGAACAAGTTCAAACGACATGGAGCTAAATGAACTAGAATCTAAAAAGGGAAGGCACACATGTTTGCCAAGCTGACATGAATGACATAAGTGGTGCTCTACTTTATTACAGATGATGGACGCATTACGACGAAGAATGTCAATGGTGGCGGAGCTGGGATGACCAAGACGGTGAAGCCAGAGGTCGGTGAAGATGGCAATGCTGGCGTGTGGAGCGGAAGACGCAGCAGGGAAGGTGTAAAGGTCGCTAGCACTATTGCAGCGAAGCATCACGCGTCGGGTCAGGATATCCTTGACAAAAAAACCAAGAGCGTCAAATTCTATAGAGCAGTTGTTGTCCCTAGTAAATTGACAGACAGATAACAAATTACAGACTAGGGATGGGACAACTAAGACATTATTAAGATGAAAATTTGACTCTAGTGTATGAAGGACAGACTCGCCACGACATGAAATAGGAAGAGTCTGACCATTGCCAACGGTAATGGAAGAGTAAGGAGGAGGATGATGAGAATGGAGTATACCATCCGAGGAGCTCATGTGGGAGGAGGCGCCGGAGTCCAGGACCTAGGGATGCTGGCCCTGGAGATGCATCTGATTGAGTGCAGCAACAAGACCATCCTAGTTCCACATAGGAGCCTGTTGGGAGACGTGGAGCGGCACAAATGTCATCAGGGGCTACATAGGCGTGAAGGCCATGTGAGCCTAAGGAGGAGGGGCGCCAAGCACGCCTGGGCGCCAGCCACCCTGCTGAGCCGAAGGAGGGCCCTGTGGCGCCCATGGATTGTAGCAAATCCAGGGGCCCATGGGTCGATATTGGCCATTGTGGCCAGCCAGCTGGGATGCGTTTGCAACACCGCTGCGCTGCTGCGCAGGGCTGCTGTTCCAGGCACGCCGGCCCTTGCCCTTGCTCTTGCCGCCGCTGCTGTTGCCATCGCTGCCGCCCTTGTTGCTGCTGCCGTAGCCGGTCACATGTGGGTTGTGTGCACCTCCAGAGGTGGGTGTGGCAGCGAGAGCACTACACCCGCCCCGGCTGGTGCAGCCAAACCCGGCGGTGGCGAGGAGGGCGGTGCTGGTGACCGTCTTTTCATCGTTGGCGAGACGGAGCTCCTTAAGTGCCAGCATGTCATGGGCTCTGGCAAATGTGGGAAGTACAGCGGAGTTGGTGAGGTCGTCGGTGGTGTTGGAGAAGTGAGGATTAAGGCCACGCAAAAGGGCGAGGATGAGCTACGAGTCCTCGATAGGATGGCCGACGTCACGAAGAGCGGCGGCCTTGGTCTTCAGCCGCTGGTAGTACGCCGAGATGGTGCTGTCACCTTGCACCATGGAGTGAAATTCGTTGAGGAGGAAGATGGCGCGTGGCTCCTGGTTGGCATGGAAGATCCCCTCAATGGCCACCCACAGATCACGGGCGGTTGGATCGGCACCGTCCATGGCGAGGTCGAGGACGGAGTCATCGACGGAGCCAGAGATCTAGCCCTAGACGCAGCACTCCAAGGCATCCCACTGAGGATCATCAGGTCGAGGTGGAGCAGAGCCGTCGATGTACGAGCGAAGGCCGAACTTGCCGCACAATGACTTGAAGAAGAACGCCCACTTAGAGTAGTTGGATTGAAGGTCCAGCATAGTCAGGATGTGGGACTTGACATTGACTGTGGCGTAGTGGTGAGCCACAATCGGTGCAGCAGCGCCGGCGCCCGTCGCACCCATCGTGGCAGCATCGATGGATGGCATGGTGGGAACGCCTGTTGCCGGCAGGGTGCCAGTACCTATGGTCAAGGAGGAGTCAGAGCCGAGAGAGGGCAATGTGGCCATCGGATGGGAGAGGAGAAGGAGCCGCCGGTGAGGGTGGACAGGCGAGAGGAAGTCGCGCGCGTGGGGGGCGGCTGCGCGATCACGGAAGGAGTCACGAGGTGGGGGGAAAGAACGGAAGAATATGATCTAATTGGCTGATACCATGTAGAGACACACCTCACACCTAACATGGGGGGCTGACCTTCATATATATAGCCAATATGGCTGGGTATACACGGAATACAATCAAGTATACATAGCAGGTGCTAATTATAGCTAATCACACATAGACCTGCCTAATATTGTCTAACAATATGATATCACTCATAGACACCGAAGGTGATACTATAGCTCCTTATCTTCCTAGCATCGAGTACTTAAAATTTTCATCTTGCAATCTTACAGAACTTCCAGCTGCACAGAGATATCTTGACACTATTATAGACCTTGACCTTTCTAATAACCAAATTAAAGGGGCTATACCAAGTTGGGTGTGGGAGAACTGGAAGGACCAGCTTAACACTTTGGACCTTTCACACAATATGTTGACTACATTAGAGAAGTCACCTTCTCTTGTTCATATGACAACTTTAGCCTTTCTTGATCTCAGTTCTAATACACTTGAAGGAACCATACCAATACCAGTAACCCGATCTGAGGTTGTTGTGTTGGATTACTCAAATAATAGCTTCTCCTCCATTGTATCTAACTTTGGCAGGTATCTTACGAATGCTATCTATATCAATTTATCCAAAAATAAATTAAGTGGTCATATACCAGCTTCGGTTTGTAGTTTGAACAAAGTTGATATCATGGACTTATCTTACAACTACTTTGATGGACCAGTCCCATCATGTCTCGTAGAAAGAGGAAACCTGACTGTATTAAAATTAAGAGAAAACAGACTGCATGGGATGCTGCCAAAAAATATTGGAGAAGGATCTAAGCTTCAAACAAAAGATCTGAATGGAAATAGAATTGAAGGTACACTACCTACATCACTAGAAAATTGCCAAGATTTAGAGTTCCTTTATGTTGGTAATAATCATATTGTTGGTTCATTTCCATCTTGGGTGGGTACTCTTCCAAACCTTCGAGTTCTTGTATTGAGATCTAACCAACTCAATGGCACTATAAGGGATCTTCACAGTGTCAGTAAAAGTAATATAAGTTTTACAAGTTTGCAAATAATTGATTTATGCACCAACCATTTCTCTGGTTACTTGCATTCAGAATTGTTTGAGGGTTTAAAATCTATGATGAATAACAACAACGACAAAGGAGAAATTTTAGAGCACAATTACAAAAACAGGGTGTCAAAGAATGATATCTATCAAGACACTATCATTATCACATACAAAAATTTTGATTTTATTTTGACCAAGATCCAGACCACTTTGAAAGTAATAGATTTCTCAGATAATTCATTTCATGGTCCCATTCCCAAGTCAATTGGTAGGCTTGTTTCACTCCATGGACTTAATGTGTCGCACAACAACTTCACGGGACAGATTCCATCACAGCTTGGTAACTTGACTAGGCTGGAATCTATGGATCTCTCCTGTAACCATCTCTCAGGGGAAATCCCACAAGTTCTGACCTCTCTAGCTTTTATCAGTTGGTTGAATCTTTCCTACAACAACTTGACCGGAGAATACCAGAGGGAAACCAGTTCTTTTCATTTCCATACAGTTCTTTTGAAGGCAATGCGGGCCTTTGTGGAAGTCAAGTGTCTAAACAATGTGACAATCTTAGTTCAGCTACTCCAAAAGCAGCAGACCATCAAGAATCCAAAAGTTTGTGGCAGGACAGACTTGACGCCATCCTTTTGTTCACATTTGTTGGCTTGGGGTTTGGAGTGGGTTTCGCATTGGCAATCTTGTCCAGAACCTTTCGCCGCATAGAAGGATGGATTTGCAAGCATTTCTGTATTCATATGTATGTGTAATAGCATTATGGAACATATGCCTGGTATTGTTTCTAAAAAAAGATAATGGGGGTGATTTGTATTTGTGTTGTACTATGGTTAGACGAGACAGGCTAAATCTGTTTCGTTGTTATATGGTTGCCATTTTCTAGATTATTCTGTCAGGTCTGATTCCTAGAGATAGTGGTGTTATCTCAAGTTGAAATTAAAGGTCTATTTTCAAGTTTTTTCTAATTCTGAAGTGCTAGATTTAAACATATACATTAGTGCAGTTCATGGAGTAAAACTTAGAGTAAACTTGAACGGAAGGATCTGCATCGACAAAAACAGAACTAAATTCCATGCAACCACAATGGGCTTCATAAATCTAGAAGTACAGGTTGTGTCTGTCCGAACCTGAACTCCATGAGAGCGTCGTTGCCTAGCTGCGCATGCTAGTGCAGGAGACAACCAATCATGTGGTGAACCTCAACCAATCATGCCTATCCATTCTCCAACCCAAGAAAAGAATCGACAGCCATGAAAAAAATTTGGGGCACGTAGAATCAAGATGAACTCACCACTACGGAGCTGCCTCCTATGGTATACAGAAAAACGCCACCGCCGCCCTTGCTCCCAGGGCCTCACCATCGCCACGCCTCCACCTAGGGCCCCTCTCCTTCTTCCTCTCCGGTGCATCTGCCAGAGGTAAGAAGGAGAGGGGACCCATCTCTCTTTTTCACAGTTTTTAGTTCCAGTTTGTTTAGGGTTTAGTCTAAATAAATCTTCCAACGAAATCAGATGATTTTCAGTCAGAATCATTTTTCCTGCAATGACTTCGATGATTGCCACGACAAGATCGTTGTTGTAGGCATCGATTTCATTGGTAGACGGCCAATTTATGACCTTTATCTGCAAGGGGAGTGGTGCTTCCGGGAGCCCCCTACGAGGATAGCGACTCCGGGTCATGGATCTCATCGTCGGTGGTCGCGGAGAGGATTTCAAGGTCTGGAGGTGATGTATTTGTAGCCTATGTCTTACCTGACGTTGCAACTGTCAATATTCTTTCAGGGACTTAGATGCGCTTTGGATTGGTTCTAAAACGTTGGATCTTGCGTCATGTCTAATGTTTTAGCATTGGTCGTTGGATTCGGCATATGGAATGCAATTTGGCTCCGGCGTTTGAGGGATGCCATTGGCGAAGAAGAAGAATAAGAAGAAGAAGGAGATGAAAGAATTTGGATAGAATATTATATATTTTTTATTTTAAATTTTTTCATTTGTAATTTAGGAATGTATGTGACAAGATTTAATATAAAGTCTCCCTTCCCTTCGAAAAAAAAAGATGAACTCGCCTGAAACTTGAGGTAGCTGAGTCTGAGGAACCATGTTGAACCTATCTTAGAACAAGCTGGAAGGAAGAGTACCGGAATCACCTTATTTTATGACATTTTTCAATGGCTCATTTTTGGGAAATGATGGTTTGCATGGGCCTCTTATGTCAAAAGAATGCAACAACACAACATTAGCAACTGTGATGGCGCCACATCATTCCGAAAAGAAATCTTTAATAATATTATGCCATTCCTCTTTGTCGGACTAGGATTTGGTGTTGCGCTTGCCATTGCAGTAGTTGTAGTGTCTTGGGGATTTCCAACTGCAAAACAATCTTGAGAAGGCAGGAAGCCTTGTTAATTATGTATCCATCTCAAATAAATTTCATGCACGATGGTTACTTTTTTATTATTTTTTTAAGGGAAGGGCAACTTATATTAAATTTTGGCATACTACGTTCCCAAATTACATGTGAAAAAAACTAAATAAAAAATACATAATATTCTATCCAGATTCTTCTATCTTCTTCTTCTTCCCCAATAGCATCCCTCGAGCGCCGGAGCCAAAGTACAGTCCTTATGCCAAATCCAACGACCAAACTCAAAACATTAGAGATACCGCAAGATCCGACGCTTCAGAACCGGTCTCAAACGCATCAAAATCGCTAAAAGAATATCGGCAGTTGCATCATTGGGTACGATATAGGCTGCAGATTCCTTTGAGACCTTGAATTCCTCTCTGTGACTATCGACGATGAGATCGATGACCCGGAGTCACTATCCTCGTAGAGGCTACCAGAAGCACCCCTCCCCTTGCAGATAAAGACTGCAAATTGGCCGCCTACCGATGAAATCGACGCATGCAACAATGATCTTATCGTGGCAATCATCGAAGTCATCGTAGAAAATACGATACCGACCGAAAATTATCTGATTTTGTTGGGAGATTTATTTAAATTGAACCCAAAACAAACTGTAACTAAAAATTACAAAAAAGAGACATGGGTCCTCTCTCTTTCTTACCTCTAGCAGATACACCGAAGAGGAAGAAGGAGAGGGGCCCTAGGTGGAGGCGTGGCGACGACAAGGCCCTAGGAGCAAGGGCGCGCCGGCGCTTTTCGGTAGACCCTAGGCGGCGGCTCCGTGCTCAGACTTAATTGGGTTACTTTTTTATTTGCTTGCGATAATCATTGTATTCCCGGGAACCGTTATTGCCATTGCTATTGTAATGGAACTGTGCAAGCATACAGATTTGTTGAAACGATAGCAATTGCATGTACAAGTACAGACACGAAGTTGTTGACTCGGGGATTTTTGCTGCTTCCAAACAGCTTGGTACAATCTATCTGCCAAATTTGCAGCCCATCCCGTACCTTTAGGAACGACACACACGGGAGGCGCCCCGAAGCAGTGTGTTGTTGGCCATAAAAGCAATGGTGAATTTGGTGACGACTTTGATCGAATATAATGCTGACTATGCGACGACTTTAATCGAATATAATGACTATGCGAGCAAGCGTGCTTAGTGTTTGTACGTCCAATGGCGGCAGAGACCTCGATCGCACGGCAGACCTAAAGGGGTGCCTGATTCAACCCGCTGATAAGTGATAACAGCCTCCACCATTGCCCATTGCGTGGTGACCTTGACTTGAAGTTGTAACAGATATACGAACGATTGGCCAACTTAGCTTGTACATATTATGGCCCATGATAAACGACATGCTTCCAATCGCTGATAATAGCCTGCAACTAGACTGATAAGGTCAAGCGAACTGGGCCACTAGTAGTGTCTATTGGCCAACTTGCATGCACATACAGGATATGACCCATGATAATCTCCATGCCCCCATTATACACCGTGTAAAGGGATGAAAGTGGTGGCATCAATGGTTTTCTTTTTTGAAACTAGGATATCCATTACTCGTCTGCCAAACTATCGACAGCGACAAGAACATTAGCATTGTTTGGCATAGAGCCAGTGATCAGCTCTTGTCCCTCAACACACTCGAAACCCAGCTCTGCCAATACATGGACATGCCTATTACATTCTCTTCTCTTGAACAGGCACACTAAAGCAGAAAAATTTGAAGCAACTAAAGACTTCAATTCATTCACCAGCCTTCCCTCACACTTTGTTAGTTCATTTTAATCATATTTTATTTGTGCTGAAATCCAAATTGTATTCCTAGTATAAAACCATGATCAGCACAAAAACCATACTTTCTTCAGTCACAGATAAATAACATTTTGAGATTATTTGAAATCAACTAAATTAAACTTTAATTGGTGCTTTTGATTATAATATAACTATAAAATACTCACCCATTCTAAATTATAAGTCAGTTTAGCTTTGTTCTAAGCCGAACTCTTTTAAATTTGACCAAGTTTATAAAAAAACCACAAATATCTACACCATCAAATTAGTTTGATTGTTTCGTTGTTTTTTATGGAATGTCTTGATATTGTATTTAGTTGAACTTTTGTAGATGTTAATACATTTTTTCTAAAAAGCTTAGTCAAAAGGAAAGTTTGACTTGGGATAATGTAATGGAAAAGAACCCATTCGGAATATAGGAATGCTAAAACACATGAGCACATAAGCGTAAAATTTTTTGAAGCAATGATTATTTGGGTAGGCCAAAGAAAAAAATGTCAGAATCCCAAAGGGGTTTTAGCTATGATGATGTAGTTTTCCTTTCTCGGTAGTTTGATGAAACAAGGCTAAACATCTCTTCTATTGCCAACTGACAATTGGACCTCACATACAAGAACTACCATTAACTAGTAGTGTGTAACACCCCGCGTCCAAAAACTACTTATATGGCCCAGCTCCGCACGTGGAACGAGCCTGCATAAACGTAGCATCCCTCTTACACTTTCATCTTCGCTTTGTGTATAAGGGTTAACCCAAAGATGATAAGTTTAAAACGACAAGTATTATAAGCTGGCCTTCACCCTCCTAAACTTCCAAGGTAATACTAAACCGACCAACTACAACTACACATGCTACATGGGCGTTCCATAGTGGTAGCATTCAGTTCCTCATTCTTTGTTCACAAAAAAATTTGTGAGCGGACTCTATACCGACTGGCTAGCTAGACTGCATCGCACCATTGCGACCCAGGTTCGAGCCCCACGGGACGCGTTTTGCTGGGTGGAGGCGAAAAAAACCCCCTCGTCTGGCCCACGCCAAAGCAGAGGTATAAGGCTAGTCCAGTCTCAACGGGGAGCTACTGTATCGCTGTGTATGGGTGGGACGGGAGTTCGGGGGTTTTCTCAACCTGCATGAGAAGCTTATTCTTAAGCATAATGCTCAACGGGGCTTTATTAACACCCCCTCCCCCCGGACGATTTTTTTTGTGCACAAATTTTTTTTACCAATAGTTTGAGTGGATGCTAAGTTTTCAACAGTTTTCCTCTAAAATAGCAAGCAAAGGAAAATTTCCTTTGTTGCTCCTATGCTCATTCTTGAGAACCAAAGTTATAAATAATAACAATCCCAACAGAATCTCAATCCTATGTCATTAATCCATTCTTATGGACCAAGGAGACCTAAAGCGAACAATAATTTGGAAACTGAGGGAATACATCAAATGCCTTATTGCATAAAACTATTATTCTAGACAAATAAACTAGTACAACTTCCAAACACTTAAACCAAGACATGTTAATTTGTATATGAACCAAGGCATGGCATGGATATCTCCTCGCATCCAAAGTAGAAGCTCACTTACAAAGAGTCGTAGTCACCCAAAGCTAAAGCTATTGGAATGACCACTACTGCGTGAATTATTGGGTCACCGACGACTTGGCTTGGATCGCGCGGCAGACAGCAATGGCACATATGTTGTGACTTGGATCGTATCGTGAGTGAGTCAGCAAAATATTTGAACTGGGCCAACTGGCCTACAACCACTATAAAAGTTTATTTATCATGCATGGTTCGGAGCAACTAAAGAACTTGACGCCATTGGAATGGAACAGCAAACCAATAGCAAGATGGCTCCCACTAAGCATCGCTTCCCCATGCTCCTGCTCCTGCTCCTATGCTCCTACCCCGCAGAAGCTGCAGCCATGATCAACAGCACCAAAGCACCTTGTCTCCCAGCACAAGCTTCTTCCCTCCTCCAGCTAAAAGGTTCCTTCATCGTTGCCAACGCCCGCTTGTCATCATGGCAAGCTGGAACAGACTGCTGCCACTGGGAGGGCATCATCTGCAACACGGGCTCCGGGAGAGTCATTTCTCTTGACCTCGGTGGGTTCAACTTGATGAGCCATCGTCTACACCCTGCGCTCTTCAACCTCACCTCTCTCAGGAATCTCAACCTTGCTTTCAATGACTTCACTGGCGTCCGCTTCCCAGCATCTGGGTTTGAGCGGCTCACAGATATCACCCACCTCAACTTCTCCTATAGCTACTTTATTGGTCAGATCCCCAGTGGGATTTCCCGCCTCAAGAACCTTGTCACTCTTGATTTTTCTGATAACGGCTTGTATCTTAAAGATCCAAGTTTCCAAACTTTCATGGCAAATATGAGCAATTTGAGGGAGCTCTTTCTTGATTATGTGGATTTATCTAGCAGTGGGTCGACTTGGTCTGCTGTTTTGGGGCATTCAGTTCCTCAGCTACGGATTCTGAGCTTGTCTCAGTGTGGTTTATCAGGTTCTATTCACCCTTCCTTCTCAAGGCTTGGCGAACTGACAACAATCAACTTCAGGTATAACTATGAGTTGTATTTTCAAGAGCCAAGTTTCCGAACCTTCATGGCAAATATGAGCAATCTCAGGGAGCTCCGTCTTGATTCAGTGGATTTATCTAGCAGTGGGTCGACTTGGTCTACTGCTTTAGGGCACTCAGTTCCTCAGCGACGTATTCTTAGCTTGTCTCGGTGTGGTCTGTCAGGTTCTATTCACCGTTCCTTCTCAAGGCTTCGCTCACTGGCATCGATCAACTTCGGATACAACGAACTCAGTGGCAAAGTCCCTGAGTACTTTTCTGAACTGTCTTCCTTGAGCAGCCTTGACATATCAGGCAATCATTTTGAAGGGCAATTTCCAACCGAGATCTTCCAGCTAAAAAGTTTGACGACGCTTGATTTATCTGAGAACCCCATGCTTTTCGTGAGATTTACATATTTCCCAGCTGGAAACAATTTGCAGAACCTGAACCTAGTGGGGACCAACTTCACTTATGACACGCCACTCTCTTTTGCCAATCTGACGTCTCTCCAGACTTTGAGCCTTACCACGGGAACCATGGCCAAGGAACTCCCCACTTCAATAAGGTTTCCGTCACTGAATATACTGGGACTAGAGGGACCTGGCTTGGAAAATCCTGGTTCAACTACTGTGCAGCAAATACCATCATTTATAGGCAATCTTACAAAGTTGACATCATTGACCATTACTGGTTTCAATTTTTCTGGCCCAATACCGTACCAGATTGGAAATCTTGCCAATTTAAGAGAGTTGTCCATTAAAGGTTGTGACTTCTCTGGGTTCCAAATACCATCATGGATCGGCAATCTTACAAAGTTGATATCTCTGGACATTTCTGATAACAATTATTTATCTGGGCCAGTACCCTCAACAATTGGGAACCTGATGCAAATCAAATGGCTGGATCTTTCTAGGAACAACCTCACCGGTGAGACTCTCAATCTCAATTGCTTTCTTCCAATACTTCTGCCGTTGTAGATACGTCTTAAATCAATATTACATGCCGTACTTAAATGGTCAAGATTCAAGAGGCTAAAAGAGGGAGGGGGTTACAAGAGGTCGATTAGACTTTTAGGCTCTTGTGGAACAAAGATAAAGTTGAACTATTTGAATCTTTTAAAAAAAATATGTTGAACTATTCGAATGATATATACGAAAATTGTTCTCTGAGACCTTTTGAAACAAATGAATGAGTTCCTACAAATCCTGAAAATACTATGGAATAGCTTGTTTTTTAGGAATTTGGAAGCATTCTTGACTTCTTGTGGTTCCTATGAATTGAGAGGAATTGCAAAATAATTTGATAATAAAATGGGAAGCCCTTTTTAGATATTGGTTTTAATTTATGGGATTCAACCATACCCTAAGAGATTTGTTAGATATTTAGGCATATGGATGGGAATGGGTCGGATTGACCCAAAATAAGGCATAAACACTAATGTTAATAAGCATAAAAAATAAACTCCACGGTGCAAAAAAGTCACAATTTCAATTTGGTGCATTATTAAGATGTAAGCAAAATCCTGAAATATATATGCATTTACTTAGAGAAAATGAAGAATATTGTTATGTTAAGTACAAGTGCATACTGGATTTCGTTATACATTAATAAAATTTGGAATGTTCTGACTAGTATTCTGTCGGCCATGCATGCAGGAAACATTCCAGAGTCTTTGTTCGCCCTTCCAGCCCTGCAATATCTTTATCTTGATACGAATCAGCTTTCCGGTTCCTTGGAAGACTTTCCTCATCCTTTATACTCAGGATTTTCGCAAATCGAGGAAATTGACTTAAGTGATAACCAATTGACAGGCCAAATACCCGAATCACTTTTTCAGCTTGCAAACCTCCGGTTTCTGTATCTCCACTCAAATAAATTGATGGGTACAATAAAACTTAGCTCTATCTAGGGGTTGACAAATCTCAATGAGCTTGACCTGTCTAACAATATGATATCACTCATAGACACCGAAGGTGATACTATAGCTCCTTATCTTCCTAGCATCGAGTACTTAAATTTTGCATCTTGCAATCTTACAGAACTTCCAGCTGCACTGAGATATCTTGACACTATTACAGACCTTGACCTTTCTAATAACCAAATTAAAGGGGCTATACCAAGTTGGGTGTGGGAGAACTGGAAGGACCAGCTTAACACTTTGGACCTTTCACACAATATGTTTACTACATTAGAGAAGTCACCTTCTCTTGTTCATACGACGAATTTAGCCTTTCTTGATCTAAGTTCTAATAGACTTGAAGGAACCATACCAATACCAGTAACCGGATCTGAGGTTGTTGTGTTGGATTACTCAAATAATAGCTTCTCCTCCATTGTATCTAACTTTGGTAGGTATCTTACGAATGGTTTCTATATCAATTTGTCCAAAAATAAATTAAGTGGTCATATACCAGCTTCGGTTTGTAGTTTGAACAAACTTGATATCATGGACTTATCTTACAACTACTTTGATGGACCAGTCCCATCATGTCTCGTAGAAAGAGGAAACCTGACTCTATTAAAATTAAGAGAAAACAGACTGCATGGGGTGCTGCCAAAAAATATTGGAGAAGGATGTAAGCTTCAAACAATAGATCTGAATGGAAATAGAATTGAAGGTACACTACCTACATCACTAGAAAATTGCCAAGACTTAGAGTTCCTTGATGTTGGTAATAATCATATTGTTGGTTCATTTCCATCTTGGCTGGGTACTCTTCCAAACCTTCGAGTTCTTGTATTGAGATCTAACCAACTCAATGGCACTATAAGGGATCTTCACAGTGTCAGTAAAAGTAATATAAGTTTCACAAGTTTGCAAATAATTGATTTATCCACCAACCATTTCTCTGGTTACTTGCATTCAGAATTGTTTGAGGGTTTAAAATCTATGATGAATAACAACAACGACATGGGAGAAATTTTAGAGCACAATTACACAAGCACGGTGTCAAAGAATATCTATCAAGACACTATCACTATCACATACACAAATTTTGATTTTATTTTGACCAAGATCCAGACCACTTTGAAAGTAATAGATTTCTCAGATAATTCATTTCATGGTCCCATTCCCAAGTCAATTGGTAGGCTTGTTTCACTCCATGGACTTAATGTGTCACACAACAACTTCACGGGACAGATTCCATCACAGCTTGGTAACTTGACTAGGCTGGAATCTATGGATCTCTCCTGTAACCATCTCTCAGGGGAAATCCCACAAGTTCTGACCTCTCTAACTTTTCTCAGTTGGCTGAATCTTTCATACAACAATTTGTCTGGAAGAATACCACAGGGAAACCAGTTCTTTTCTTTTCCATACAGTTCTTTTGAAGGCAACGCAGGCCTTTGTGGAAGTCAAGTGTCTAAACAATGTGACAATCCTAGTTCAACTACTCCAAAAGCGATAGACCATCAAGAATCCAAAAGTTTGTGGCAGGACAGACTTGACGCCATCCTTTTGTTCACATTTGTTGGCTTGGGGTTTGGAGTGGGTTTCGCATTGGCAATCTTGTCCAGAACCTTTCACCGCGTAGAAGGATGGATTTGCAAGCATTTCTGTATCCATATGTATGTGTAATAGCATTATGGAACATATCCCTGGTATTGTTTCTAAAAAAAAGATAATGGGGGTGATATGTATTTGTGTTGCACTATGGTTAGATGAGACAGGTTAAATCTGTTCTGTTGCTATATGGTTGCAGTTTTCTAGATTATTCTGTGTCAGGTCTGATTCCCAGAGATAGTGGTGTTATCTCAAGGTGAAATTATAGGTCTATTTTGAAGTTTTTTCTAATTCTGAAGTACTAGATTTAAACATATACATTAGTGCAGTTCATGGAATAAAACTTAGACTAAACTTGAAGAGAAGGATCTGCATCGACAAAAACAGAACTGAATTCCATGCAAATGCAATGGGCTTCATAAATCTAGAAGTATAGGTTGTGTCTGTCCGAACTTGAACTCCATGAGAGCGCAGTTGCCTAGCTGCACACGCTGGCGCAGGAGACAACCAATCATGTGGTGACCCTCAACCAATCATGCCTCTCCATTCTCCAACCCAAGAAAACAATCGACGGCCAAGAAAAAAATTTGGGGTGCGTAGAATCAAGATGAACTCGCCTGAAATTTGAGGTAGCTGGAGTCTGAGGAACCATGTTGAACCTATCTTACAACAAGCTGGAAGGAAGAGTACCGGAGTCACCTCATTTCATGACATTTTTCAGTGACTCATTTTTGGGAAATGATGGTTTGTGTGGGCCTCCGCTCTCAAATGAGTGCATGAACATAACACCAGCAACTGTGATGGTGCCATATTATTCCGAGAAGAAATCTATAGATATTATGCTATTCCTCTTTGTCAGACTAGGATTTGGTGTTGGGTTTGCCATTGCAGTAGTTGTAGTGTCATGGGGATTTCCCACTACAAAACGATCTTGAGAAGGCAGGAAGCCTTGTTAATTATGTATCGATCTCAATTCTCAAATAAATTTCATGTACCAGGGTCACTTTTTTTTATTTGCTTGCAATAATCTTTGTATTCCTGGGAACCGTTATTGCCACTGCTATTGCGGTGGAACTTTGGAAGCATACAGATTTGTTGAAATGATAGCAATTGCATGCACAGGTACAGACACAAAGTTGTTGACTTGGGAATTTTCACTGCTTCCAAACAGATTGGTACAATCTATCTGCAAAAAATTGCCTGAATTTTCAGTCTTGGAGCAACCCCTTTGCAGCCCATCCCATACCTCTACGAACGACACAAGGGAGGCACCGAAGCAGCTTTCGTGCTTACCGAGTGTGTTGTTGGCCAGAAGAGCAATGGTGAATTTGGTGATGACTTTTTTTTGCGAAAATATTTGGTGACGACTTTGATCGAATATAATGCTGACTATGCGACGACTTTGATCGAATATAATGTGACTATGCGAGCAAGCATGCTTAGTAGTGTTAATTTGTACGTCCAATGGCGGCAGAGACCTCGATCGCACGGTAGAGCCAGAGGGCATTGCCAGATTCAACCCGCTGATAAGTGATAACAGCCTCCACCATTGCCCATTGCATGGCGACCTTGACTTGAAGTTGTAACAGATACGAACGATTGGCCAACTTAGCTTGTATATATTATGGCCCATGATAAACGCTATGCTTCCAATCGCTGATAATAGCCTGCACCACATTGGTGTCCTTGACTTTGTAAAGTTGTAACAGATAGTGTTGATTGGCCAACTTGCATGCACATGTAGAATATAGCTAGCCCATGATCATCGCCACGTCCCAAATATACACCATGTAAAGGGATGAAAGTGGTGGCATAAATGGATATTTTTAGGACACTTTGTTAGTTCATTTTAATCATATTTCATTTGGGCTGAAATCCAAATTGTATTCCTAGTAAACCATGATTGATCAGCACAAAAACCGTACTTTCTTCAGTCACAAATAAAGAAATATCATTTCGAGAACATTTGAAATTGACTAAATTAAACTTTAATTAATGCTTTTGGTTATAATATAACTATAAAATACTCACCCATTCTAAATTATAAGTCAGTTTAGCTTTGTTCAAAGCCAAACTCTTTTAAATTCGACCAAGTTCATAAAAAACCACTAATATCGACACCATCAAATTAATTTGATAGTTTCATTGTTTTTTATGGAATGTCTTCATGTTATATTTAGTTGAACTTTTGTACTAGATGTTAATATTTTTTTCTAAAAACTTAGTCAAATGAAAAGTTTGACTTGAGACAATGTAATGGAAAAGAACACATTCGGAATATAGGAATGCAAAAACAATAGAACACGTAAGTGTAAGAATTTTGAAGCAATGATCATTTGGGTAGGCCAAAGAAAAAAATGTAAGAATCCCAAAGGGTTTTTAGCCATGATATCATGATACAATTTTCCTTTCTCAGTAGTACGATGAAACAAGGCTAAACATCTCTTCTATTACCAACTGACAATTGGACCCCACATACAAGACCCACCATTAACTAGTAGTGTGTAACACCCCACGTCTAAAAAGTGCTTATATGCCCTAGCTTCGCACGTGAAACGAGCTTGCGTAAGTGTAGGACCTCTCTTACACTTTCATCCTCTTCCTCGCTTTGTGTAAAAGGGTTAACCAGGAGGTAATACGTTTGAAACGACAAGGACTATATGATGGATCTCACCCTTCTAAACTTCCAAGGTAATACAAACCAACCAACTACAACCACACATTACTAGGGGCTTCTAACGTCATCCTCCTAAACCTCCTAAACTTCCAAAGTGGTATTGGACCCACCAACTACAGTCACACATGCTATATGGGCCAACAACACAACTACAACAGGCTTCTAATGGGTTGGTGTGTTACATTCACCACATCCTTAAGGGGTCTAAATACCATCTATAACACTCTGCATCCAAAAACTACTTATATGGCCAACACTGGTCATCCAAAAACTGCTTATATGGCCCAGCTCTGTAGGTGGAACGGAGCATACGCATAGCACCTCTCTCACACTTTTGTCCTCGCTTTGTATAAAAGGGTTAACCCAAATGTACTACTTCTGAAACGACAAGTATTATAAGCTGGCCTCATCCTCCTAAAATTTTCAAGATGCTACTAAACCCACTAACTACAACCACACATACCACATAGGCCACACAGACCAATAACCTAATTACTATGGGCTTATAACAGCCTAGGGTGTTCCATAGTGGCAACATTTTTTTTATACGAATCAGGTAGGAGAGCTATCAATTATATTAAAAAGAAGAAACCCAGACTGGGTGGTACAACAACACAACAAAGCAACAACAACACAACTGGAGCGACCGAAACAACTAAAACAAACACTGTTGTACACCAAAGATCCGATCCCCCACAACCTCCTCTGTAGTAGCCAACCAAGTGACGCACATCACACGGACAACAATCGTCGTTAGAACACCAAAGTCACACTTATGTCGTCGTTCATGACTCCTAACACAAATGTAGAGAGGCCTCCGCCACAAAATCCAAAAAAAAGCACTACCTTTTAAACTCATCAATGGCTTGAGGAGGTCTGGTGGCAACAATTCCTATAGACAAACTACAATGTCTTGCATTGCACCATCATTGAGCTTCCCGTCCTTCCCAACAACGCCCAAATCCTTTAACACGTTGCGATGTGCAATGCGGCCACTTCGACGAAGCAAAGATCTATCATAGGACTTGCGTTGGCGTCTTGCAAGTGTAGCCGATGGTGAAGGTGGTTGTATAGGAGGACATGCCAGATCATTCTCCTCCATAGTTGTGGCCATTGAAGAAGATGCTGCATTAATTGATGGGTCCTCTATTGACCTCTGATTGACCTCAGGCGTAGAATGCAAAGAGTTGTCTTCAATGGTGATGACTTCTTCCTTGGCGTCATCCATAGAATGTATAGGGTTGTCTTCAATGCTGATGAGAAAGATGGGGTCCTCAATTGTCACTTGTGAGAAAGCGTCCTCATCATCGGATGCATCATCCACCAGAACAATATCCTCAACAGGGGTGATGGTCTGTAGCAACGAGGTCATCGAGGGCACCCCAACAACCTTCTCTATGATTATCTCAGCATTGATGGAATCTGCACTGATCACACATGTGTCCTCACACACAAAGGAGTCAGCAAATGTGCAAGCCTCCATCGACGACACTGTTGAAAGCCCCTCATTGGCTTGCTCCATGGGCATATTTTGGTGAGTCTCTACGTCAATTGTCCTTGTGGCCACCTCCTTACTATTAGGGTTCAACACTATGTGAAACTCCAACTCATTTGCGAGAGGGTTTGTTGTGGAAAATAATGGAGTCGAAGACTGCTGAACTGGGGAATAAGAACCAAAAAGCCCTGCCAAGTCTGTAGTGAAATAGTCCTTGCTTGGTGGCCCTCTGCGCTCTAGATGATTGGCCAACCGTGCCAGCCACAACTTGATGGTTGATGTCTCAGCCCTGAAAGGACGCATGACCTCCTCAAGCCGAGATACAAAGAACTCCTAGAGATCTGAATAAAGCGACTCCATCAGAGGCCCAAACAAAGATTGAAGATCCGAAGTGGAGGAACCAGCATGTGCAGCGCCACAATGACAACCACAAGCAACACATCGAGGATGGCGATTAGTTGAAGCCGACAGTGGATCACAATGACCATTTAGGGGAGATGAAGCCACAACATCTACACATCTTTGAGCATTTTGAAGATGGTTATTATGGGAAGGAGAGCCAAATCGTGGTCAAGCCAGGGGGACCGGAGGCTGCAATGTTGCTCTTTATGGCCAGGGCGACGAACATCGAATGTAGCAGAAGGTGTCCCAACATGAGCTGACTTGGTGATCACGGGCAAGACAATGGTAGCATCTTCCATGAGCCCATGATTTGAAGGCAAGGCTGTGATCCTTTCTTGACTTGGACGAAGGTGACGATGACTGCACATCATAGCTGGTCGATGAGTTGTGTGAAGGGTGACTCTCTACACAATCCTTCATAGACTTGGACAATGGTGACGATGACCGCATATCATAGCGTGATGACGAGTTGTGTAAAGGGGACTCACGGAGGCCGACGATGATGGAGATGACATGACTCCTCACATGCCAACAGCAAAACTCCTACACTAGAGGAACGACAAGGACCTAGAGGCGGTGGCCAGCTAAAGACCTAGAGGTGGAGGACCTAGAGGTGGTGAACGGCAGAGGACCTAGAGGTGCGATAGACCCTCTGAGATGACGCATCGGTGGTGCCAGATACCGTAGCAGGCTATGTTCCCCAATTGTGACAAGTGGAGTAGGATTCGGCAGCGGCTGCAGCAACGCCCCCTTGAGATGGCGGCGGCGAGGACGTCGGAGGTCCCTCGGTGCAGTGGATGCTGACGGCGTGGGCATCGGAGATCCCCTCGGCTTCCTTCGGTGTGGATGCGGCTCTACATCTCTTCCAAGAGGGCGAGATCCAGATCTAGGCTACGTTAGGCATTCAGGATGAAGGTGGACGCTACACGAGGCAGCGGCGTCAGATGCATTGGGGTGCGCTAGCTTTAGATTTGGGCAGGGCAGCTTATGGTGGGGTGGCGGCAGCGGTCGTCTAGTCTGGGCGCCTAGGTGGCGAGGTGGCGATGAGACCGTCTGGCCTAGAGGTGGCGTGCGGCGGCGAGCGCCTGGCCCCTGCACCGAAGTGCAGGCAACGGGCTTCCGGTGGGTAGGCAATGGGGGTGGCTGGGGCGGATGTCCGCCGTGCGGCCGGCGGCCGGCCGAGCGGTGGCGGCGGCAGGCGTCGAGCAGGAGCTCGCTGCTTATGGGGTGTTCGTCTTTTCCTTTGGACATAAAAAACTTTGGAACTTTGTCAACTATATAGTAAGTCTATAGTGGCAGCATTGAGTTTTCATTCTTTGTTCATAGCAAATTTTTACCAATAAATAATTTGAGTGGATGCTATGTTTTCTACAGCTTTCCTCTAAAATAGCAAGCTACTCCCATGCTCATCCTTGAGAACCAAAGTTATAAATAATAACAATTCCCAACAGATTCTCAATCCTATGTCATTAACCATTTTTGTGGACCAAGGAGGCCTAAGGTGACCAACAATTTGGAAACTGATGGAGTACATCAAATGTCTTGTAGCATAAAACTATTATTCTAGACAAATATACTAGTACAACTTCCAAACACTTAAGCTTAATGCATGAAAAGTAAAGCTTAGTCAAAGTTGTAAAGAATTAACTTCAGAAAACTTTAAACTAAGGCATGTCAAGTTGTATATAAACCATGGCATCGGTGCAAAAAGTGACCAACAAGTAAATATTTGTAGTTTTGTCGTGCGTTGTGATCGGATGTGGCCTAGCACTCAATGACACAAGATTTATACTAGTTCAGGCAATGTGCCCTACATCTAGTTTCAGTCGGTCGGTGTCTTTATTCCTGAGCCCAGGTGCTCAAAGTTTGCTGTGGGGTTACAAACAAGTAGGAATGAGAAGGGGGGTGTTAAAGCCCCGGTCAGACTCTGATCCGAATGAAAGAGAGTGACGGGTGCTCTAACATGTGCTAAGTATTGGAGCATATGATCTATGTAGATGTCAAGTTCTAGAGCTATTGAGCTATTTGAGTCCTCAGGTCGTCGAGTCCTCGAGTCGTCTAGTGCTTTTTTGAGAGAGAGACTTTTAGGAGAGAGCTCATCCCCTTTTATAGTTGAAGGGGATAGCCTTACAAGTCAGAGAAAGAGAGAGAGCATATACGTGTGCTATCTAGACTTATTGCCCACGCTGTCGGGTATGAGATGGTCGTCGGGGCCCACAATATTGTTTATGTTCAGACACATCTGGAAGGCTCTACCATGTTTGCCTAGTACGGCAAACGTCGGTGCCTACAATACTGTTTGTGTTCTGACACGTCTAGAAGGTTATATAGTGCCCATCTAGCATGACCTATAGGCATCGTCCTATAGGTGCGCAGGGCATGGCAAGGTACGGTCATCGGTATGGAGGTTGACTTGAGCGCCTTACCTTATCAGCTCTGCCTGATCCCTAGGTCCTCACCGAGCGGGCGTCCCCGATCGGTCGTTCCTAGTCGGCCCCGACCGTGTCGGTCGAGAAAGAGTAGCGAGCAGAGGTCTGGCATATCCTCGGTCAAAGAAGGAAGTCAGAGCCTGACTGTGGTCCCACCTTGCCCAGGCCTTCTGGTTAGGAGCCGGATTATTGTCCTGGCCTATCATTATGTATCTGGGCTAGCCTAGGCGTGCATTGTCGCTGCGATGCCTCTTGGGCCTAGTTTTGCAGGGAAGCGGGTCCATTGGGGACCTTAGGTTTATGAACCCGACAAGAGCTCGCGAGCCCCTTTGGGACTTCTATGAAGTCATGATGGGGCTGCTCACACACAGAGCCCAAACCCGAGGGGTCGGGCGATATGGAGCCCGCGGCCTTGGGGTTGGACGAGACAGAGCGTGAACCCAAGGGTCGGGCAAGACAAAGCCCATAGCCGAGGGGTCGAGCGAGACAGAGCACGAACCCAAGGGTTAGGCAAGATGGAGTGTGAACCCAAGGGTCAGGCGAGACAGAGCCCGTGGTTGAGGGGTCGGGCGAGATGGAGCGCGAACCCAAGGGTCGGGCGAGATAGAGCCCGTGGCCTTGGGGTTGGGCGAGATGGAGTCCATGGCCTTGGGGTCGGGCGAGACAGAGTGCGAACCCAAGGGTCAGGCCAGATGGAGGTGGGCGTAGCCCCCATGCCTATAGCCGACTGGAGAGTCGGTCAGAGGCTGAGCACCTTGGTACTCTTTTCTAGGGCTATGGACTCTTATGTTCCTTCTGGTCGGGGTGTTCGCCCGTGTCTATTCTGACCGCAACCTGTGCGGTCGGTCAGGTTCCTAAGTAGGGACCTAGTAGCTTGAGCCCCCAAGCCCCGTTAGGCTTGGTAGGGGTCGACCGAGTTTTATGCGCCATCCCGTCTGTGGTTTCCACAACCGAAGGGGTTGAGCTAACGACACTTGCCTCAATGGCTCAAGTGTCGCGCTCAGCGAGCTTGCTAACAGGCATGTTCAAGTGGAATCTAGGTCCGTCGTTCATGATGGGGTCAGCATAGCCCTCATGTGGTATTCCACTGCTCCTTAACCTGCCTCCTAGCAGATGCCTAAGTCATTTTGAAGACCAACTCAGGTGGCCCACTGGCCTCCCCTCGATGGAGATTCTGTGGGCTTGGCTCAAGGTTAGGATCGAACGAGAAGGTCGAGATGACTCTGTCTGCTTCTGAACGGATCGAGCGAGGGCCACTAGGGCTCATCTACATTTTCTCCCCTGGCTCTATTTGATGTGAGGTGGCCTCGAGCCCTTTGCGGGCCAGCCTTTGAACCCCTATCGGTCATCGCTCATATCGAATGAGATGACTACCGCTTCATGATGCGATGCAAAGCGTTGTGATGCAACAATTGCATATGCAATGCTTGGATGTATGGGATGAATGTATGGATGAATATGTGACTGAATGTTTGAATTCATGTATGAGGATAGATGATTGAATGCTCATGCACTAGGAAAGTAGAATGGGGTTGGTAAAGTTACCTCGATGGCTTGAGTGATGGGTCCAGGGAGCTCTTATCGGATATGTTCAAGTGGGATTTGTGTCTGTCAGTCGTGATGGGGTCGGCATAACTCACATGGGGTATCCCACTGCTCCTTACCTGTCTCTCGACAGCCACCCAAGTTGTCCGATCGACTCGGGTGACCTGTTGACCTCTCCTCGATGAAGATTCCATCGGTGGGCCCCTCCAAACCCTACCTGGGAAGGTGGAGGGTCATTTGCGTATGGTTGCGCCTTGTTTCCTATGCCCGATTTGCTGTAGTGGTGGGGCCCCGCCTAGGCCACGTCCCGTTAGCCAGGCGACTTTTCATCGAGCAAGCCTCATCCCATCAGCTAGGGCCACGTCCCGCCGCATGCCTTTCCACATTAAATAGGGGGAAGGGAGAGGGGTTTCCTCCCGTTCTTTCGCCTTTCTTCAACTGTTGCCATTTCTCCTTCCTTCTTTTCGCCAAGCCTGTTCGTGTGCCGCGGTGGTTTCTAGGAGAGAGGAGAGCAGAGCGAGGGAGAGAAACAACTCACATATTCGTTCATAAATCCGAGGTGTGATGTCAAACTGGAGGCCTTCCAATGTGGATGAGGAGGTGCTGGCCACCTTCGCCGAGAAGGGGCTACTCCCATTGAAGGAGGTGGCACATTGGAGGGCTCCTACACTGGGGGAGGTTGTTTCACAACCTCGAGCTGATGAGGTCGTCTCCTTCCTTGCCTTTCACGAGCGTGGGCTTGGGTATCCCGCACACTGGTTCCTGTGTGGGCTCCTAAACGAGTGGGGCCTTGAGTTGCAGCACCTCCACCCGACTAGGGTACAGCACGTCATCGGCTTCATCACCATCTGTGAGGCCTTCCTTGGGATGGAGCCCCACATGGACCTCTTCTAGTGGATTTTCAGCGGGCAAGCCCTATCCGAGGGGAAGCTACCCAAAATTGCACCGGTTGGGGGGTTTGCCCTGCAAAAGAGGCCAAAGCCATCGGTCCTCTACCCCGCGTACTCCCCCTATGACTCCAACTAGGGGTGGCATGGTGAGTGGTTCTACATTAGGAACCCGATAGTGGTGCCATTCCTAATGTTCACCAAGGAGAGGTCAGAGAGGAGGAAAAGCCAGTTGTGGGGTCCCACCCATCGGCAGAACAAGCTAGAGATTATCAAGACAGAGCTTCAGAGGCTCGTGCAGCATGGCCTTGATGGGTTGTGGGTCTTCCATACCTTCTTCCGCCGTTAGGTTACCCCATTAGCGGAGAGAACATGGCCGATGTGGGAATACCCCAGCCCAGTGGATCTCAACCGCGCATCGCCGGAGGAGTTGCCAAAGCATGAAGTCTGGAGTCATCTCGATCAGGTGTTGCAGTTGAGGGATGAAGACTCCCTCGAAGGGACACCTGGTCCCCTTCTTGCCGCAAAGCTGTCCAATTTGGTATGCTTTTTTCCCATGACCTTTTCCTTCTTGGTTTAATGTTTTGATTGATTTCAAGTTGCCCGTTTTGAAGGGACTCGCGGGCTATAAATCCCTGCCGCATCTTCCAAGAGGGCCAAAAGGCGTGGTTCAGCAAGCTACCTAGAGGGAGGCCGCGCTTGCCAAGAAGAAGAAGAAAACTGAGAAGGCCCAGAGGAGGTTTGATAAGGAGAAGGAGATCAACCAGCGGGTCCCTAGTGGCGAGAGCCAGAGCGACGTGGAGGCAGAGGTTGAGTCAGAGGAACCCATAGAAATGGGTGATAACGCGAGTTCCTTGGAGGATGAGGAAGATAGGGGTGTTGTTGTGACCTTGGTAGAGAGTTGTAAGCCCGCGGTTACACCCGTCAGCGGCGAGCATGGTATGGAGGTTTGCGGCGATGTTCTTGAGTCGAGGAAGCATGCCGTGATTGAAGACGCCACCCTCGAACGAGAGGCGAAGCGGGCGCCGTCGCCACTCCCTTCGGAGGCATCGTCGGCTTCACGGCCCCCTACCCTGAGTGTGGCAGAGCACGTCGGTCGGTTAGCGGGACATGATCATTCCCCTATGTCTCTAGGGTCGACGCATGTGCGCGCCCCCCAACAAGGAGATGCCTCGCCAGTTGCTCCGATGGTTTTGCCACGAGCTAGCGGTCGTGGCCGTTCGCAAGCCGATTAGGGACCAGCCAGGTCACCTCCTCCCTCAGTTGATGCGAGGGGGCACGGGTTGCGACCCCCGAGCGATCCTCATTTAGTTAGCTCGTCGTCAGCCGGTCGGGGCTTCAGGGTTCTGCCACTTTCGTCTGGGTAAGTATTCATGCTCCCTTTTGTTCTCATAGTTGAGTTTTTTAGTGTGACAAACCTACACTTGTTTGACAGTGGCCAGGGGCTAGCAGGACTAGGGATCTCCCCACCTCCCATGCAAGAAGAGTGGAGACCCAGCCTACAGTGGGTCGCGATGAGCGGGGGAAGCAGGTTGGCGGTGGCATGACCTTTGTTAATGGGGGTTGCGTCTTCCTGGCCGGTTGTAATCATGGCGGCAGTGATGGTGGCAATCCTCGTGGTGACGGCGGAGGTCGGGTTGAAGGTGACTCTTGCGGTCCCTCCCCAGATAGCTGTGGAGGAGGAGAGGAGGGAAACTAGGCTCCCGGTCTTACCTGGTAGAGGAGCACATGGTTCGCACGCCTTGTTAGTGCTGGAGGGGTTCGAAGGAGCCATGGCCAGGCCATAGGTAGAGCAGCCACCGGTGAGCCATGGCGCCCTGGTGGCGAACATCCCCTTCGACAGCGAGGAGGACACCGGGGTGGAGCCGCTATGGCAGAACCATCCGAAATAGCACACTTATGGAGGCGCTCATCTTCCACCAGACACTAAGCACCCCGAAAGCAGGTTATAGCGGGCGGTATCCGTCGGGCACACCCCGAGGGAGAACCCAAAAGATCCACATTTTTCCAAGGATCCAATAATGAGAATGAGTTACAATACAAGTCCATTTCATACATCAGAGTTTCTTAAAAAGTATATTATTACAATACCAAATACCAGAGTGCGGAATGATAAACAATGGAATTTAAAAAGAACATCTAGCGATAAGGGGCGACGATTCCGTCTAAGCCCACCAGAAGGATCCTCCACACAAAGGTACTCTTCAAGCATCACCTGCAATAGGGGTAAATAAACCCTGAGTACACAATGTACTCACAAGACTTATCCGACTAGTGGGAATAATTTTCCAACTCCAAGGAATATGATAGGCTTTATGGTTTGCTAGTTTCTTTTGGCAGAAAGCAATACTAATAGTGAGTCCTTAGTCATGTGTTATTATTAGCCGTATTAAGTTATCATCTAGCCAGTCTATATAAGCACCTGTTCTACTTTCAAGCAAAAGTTGAGCAATCAGTTCCAATTCTTTTCCTTTCAACTTTCAGTTCTTACTATGGTGCTAAACATGAGACAAGCCGTACTAGATCGCCCGGTGATTCGTGAATCAATGTGCCCAGCTGGGTGCCCCAAAAACACACACCCCGCTTGTACCCCAGGCACAAGCAAGACTAACCCATCACCCTCCTGTCCCGGGTGTCTAGGTCCCCGTCCAAACTTGGAATCCAAGCCCCCACTCCTCAGTGTGGTACAAGGAGCTCCACCACCTCCCCTTCCCATTAGTCGGTCCAGAAAGAGCTAGATCCACGATAAGAGAGCAACAAGTCTTCCCTGCGCCCATACCCAAGTATGCGCTCGGGACAATAAATCTGTGACTTACCCACGATGCCTTATGCAATGACCGGTCCTTAATCGACACAGACAGGGAAAAAGTGTAACCGAGCTATGCCCTGTTAGCCGCAGGACACAACCCTTTACACCCACCAATACCCAAACCACATCCCTGTCCGGTCACCATTTACCTTTCCATCATTTTATCATGAGTGATCATATTTTATCTCCTATGTGCGAGTAACTGCAGGTTACTCACGCTAACGATATACTGAGCATAGCAGCTACTCGACCTATACTAGGACTCATGGGTAGATATATTTATGCATGTAGTTTCCATAAAATGCCTATAACGTAAATGCACATCATATATATATTCAGTGATCATTAAAAATAGGGGTTATGCACTGGGGCTTGCCTTGGGTAGGCGCTGGGTCAGCAGGGTTAGTACCAACAGGCTCCTAGGCTTCCTCCTGCACGAGGATCTCCTTCTCGTACTCCTCGATCACCTCGTCGTACTCTGGCTCGCCAACGGGCACAAAGTCTACCAGTTCGTGATCTACATGAAATGATGATGCAATGATTAACAATATGACAACAACAACTCTTAAAATAAAAGTACATCTATTTAACTACTAAGCTAATGCTACTGACCACGGTACTAGGCTACCTATTGTTACCGATAACCATTTTGACATATGATGTTCATGATTATTATAGCAACTACATATATTCTTACTCGTAATGCTAATTTACGCAATATACGATAAAGCAAAGGTAATAGCTACTCTATCTAACAACTCATTCTAAGGCTACAAAATTTATAGCAAGTACACGATGGCCTAGGGAACCTACTGTAAAATTTTTATGTCGATAGCTATCACCAATTGTCCACAAATATTCCTACAAATATGAATCTACATAATACCAAGCTTTCTAATTAGAATTTATGAGCCTATCATCATAATAGCTAACTGTGAGCTAACTACACTAGCAGATAGATGGTATTTTTGTAAACCTAACAAACTTGGTTTTACTATTTTTGGACCACTACACAATTTACTATGGATTATCAAAGTTCAGCTAAAAACTTTTATTGAATAAACACTTCCTATCTTACTGGAATTTGGGAAAAACCATTCTATTGCGCGGCCCACAGGCAGCGCGGGCGCAGGTGCAAGCATGGCCCAGCGGCGAACGCGCGCAAGCGTGGCCCAGCAGTGGGCACGGACGCGAGCGTGCGAGCACGGACGCTAGCGCGTGGCAGCGTTGCCCAGTAGCGGCAGCGGCCCAGCAGGCGGGCGCGGGCGCAACAGCGGGCCGAGCGCGGCGCGGCAGCCGGCCCACGGTGGGGTGTAGCACTAGCGTGCGAGCGTGGCCTAGCGCGGCAGCGAGCGCGCGGCAGTGGTAGGCCGGCCCACAGCGGAGCACGACGCGAGCGTAAGCTGGCGCAGGCGAAACGCAGGCCGTGGGCGCCATCGCTAGCTGGCTAGGCGAGGGCATATTTCAATGTATTCACGGATTTCTTTTCCTACACGAAAATGGCCCTAAAACACAAGTGACGACGGGATGATGTCATGCTAACGTCAACAAGCTAATAACAGCAGTACGCACCGCCGACTGCTCTCCTTGCTCTGCTCGTGCGTGGTTCGCCGGCCGCGGAGAAAACACTATATGTCGGTGGAGCTTTGAACGAGGTGGGCAGTGCGATGAGCAGCTAGAGGATAGGCTAGCAGTGCGGTGAATTGAAATGGCAAGCTTTGGTTGACGACGGTGCAGGCCACCTCGGTCTTATGGAGCAGGCGGAGCTGCACTTCCAAAATTGAGACACAATGAGGCGCTACAAATGGCGAGGTGGGGTCAATCGAGCTGCTGGCTATCTAGCAGAGCCAAGGATGCGACGAATTTGATCAAAGTGCTGCAGTCACGACGAATTGAAGGAAGGAGGTCCCACCGGCCAAAACGACAGCGGAGACAGGGGAGTCATGGTGGCTTAGCTTGGCACAGCCATGGTCGTCAATGCATGGTATGCGTGCACATGACGATGGGGAACAGTGAGGCGTGCCCAGGCGACTGTCCGCACGGCCGACCCGCAAGGCGACAAAGCTCGGGCCTGCGTCACCGCGGACGGCGCCAGACAAGGAACCAGAGCGCGACGCGACGCCGAAGTGATGATGGCAGCAGGCGGTCGTCCCACGTGAGTGCAGCCGCGACGAGTCAACGGGACCAGTGCTGGGCACGGCGACGGGTGGCATGTAGCGCGACCAAGGTACCGCGCGACGTGACGGTGAGGCAGAGCTGATAGGACCTGTGCGTAGTGCGCTTGCATGCGGTGGCATGCAGCCGTGGCAGCAGTGGTGACCGCGGACAGCGTAACATTCTTCGAAATAGGTGACATGCACGGTTTTTAAAGCAGCTGCAAAACTCTCTCCGAAGGTCCAAACGCCAAACCAATTCTTTTAGACACAAGAGGCTATGTAGGACTACCGACCCATGCCACGACACCATGCTACTTCTTAAGCCGATTGCTCTACAAAAATTACTAAAAGTGGCTTCGTCGACCCATTTTTAAATTTATGCGGAATGACGTAACTCCAAATGGTTTCGCGTTGAATTCCAATTCCGACCTACTAGATGTACTAGCTAGATATCCTCGTCCTCGACCACACCATCGTCGACTACGAAGCACGTACTACAAATTTTATTAAAGTTCGCATAAACTTTCTATAGCATTTTCGCTCGATAAAAATTCGCTCAGAATACTACACAATATTAAATGACATGAAATGTAACATTTGTTTCACGTTTAGGATAAACGTTTCAAGTGCCGTATTTAATTTATACTCCAAATTACACACATGTACAAACAAGTATGATGCGCATGCAGTGTATTAGCAAAAACAGTACAATGTAACACCGAGGGTGTTATAAATCTACCCCCTAAAACAAAATCTCGACCCGAGATTTCGTGTGCCTAGTGTGAGAAAGAGATAGGGAGTACATTTTTGGCACAATAACTAACTATCCGAGCCAGCGAGAAGGTGGGGGTAATGCTGCAATAGGTAACTCTCTTGTTCCCAAGTGGCTTCAGCCTCTGAATGATTTTGCCACTGCACCTTGTAGAATTTTACCACTCTATTCCTGGTCACTCTCTCCTTCTCATCCAAGATTTTGATAGGGTGCTCCACATAAGTTAAATCTAACTAGAGGGAAAGTCCTTCCATTTCCACCGCTTCATTAGGAACCCACAAATACTTCTTTAGTTGTGATACATGGAACCCATTGTGTACTATAGATAGAATATCTGGAAGCTATAGACGGTAAGCAACTGGACCACATTTCTCCAACACCTGATATGGACCCACATATCGAGGGGCTAGCTTGCCATGAATGCCAAACTGATGCACCCCTCTCATAGGAGACACCTTGAGATATACATAATCTCCAGCTACAAACTCCAAGGGCCTTCTCCGCTTATCAGCATAAGTTTTCTGTCGGCTTTGAGCTGCCTTCAAGTGACTCCGGATAATGCTCACTTGATCCCGAGCCGCTTGGATGAACTCTAGCCCAAAGTATCCGCGATCTCCCACTTCAACCCAGTTGAGTGGCGTCCTACACTTTCTTCCATATAATGCTTCAAATGGTGCCATGCAGATGCTTTTCTGATAGCTATTATTCTAAAAGAATTCAGCTAACTTTTGGCATTCATCCCACTTCTCAGGAAAAGAAATGGTACAAGCTCGCAACATGTCTTTGAGCACCTAGTTCACCCTTTCTGTTTGACCATCAGTCTGGGGGTGATAAGCTGAACTGTGGAGGAGACTTGTCCCAAGGCACTCCTAGAGTCGCTCCTAGAAACGAGAAATAAAAACCGATCCCCTATCAGAGATGATAGTCAGGGGAACTCCATGTAGGGTCACAATCCGATCAAAGTATATCTCCACATACTTCTCGGTAGTATATGAAGTCTTCACTGGAATTAAATGAGCCAACTTGGTGAGGCGGTCCACAATACCCAGATAGAGTTATAACCTGCGGATGTGCGGGGTAAACCCATAATGAAATCCATGGAAATATCCTCCCATTTCCACATAGGAATGGGCAAGGGCTGCAGATATCCTGGGGTACGCATATGATCTGCTTTAACCCTGCCACAAGTGTCACATTCCGTGACGTGCTGGGTGATGTCCTGCTTCATGTTAGACCACCAGTACAAGTGGCACAGATCATGATACATCTTGTTACTGCCAGGATGAATAGACAACTTTGAATGGTGAGCTTCACTCAAAATTTTTCTTTTCAGCTCTTCATTGGATGGAACCACTAATCTATCCATGTATCTCATGACCCCCTGCTCATCAATGCTAAAGTGAGGGCCACGACCTTCGGCCATCAATTTCCTGATGTGAGGAATCTCTTTGGGGTCTTCCTTTTGCTCCCGAATAATCTGCTCCAGCAATTCTGAGGTCAAAGCAATATCAGCTAACACCTTTGTGTGGTTGAGAGACAAAGGTATTTCCTCAACCTAATGTGACTTTCGGCTCAAAGCACCTGCTACAACATTGGCCTTTCCTAGGTGATAATGGACTTCCAAATTATAATCCTTTATCAACTCTAATCACCTCCTTTGCCTCTTGTTTAGCTCAGACTGAGTAAAAATATACTTGAGGCTCTTGTGGTCTGTGAAGATGTGCACTTTGTTTCCCAATAGATAATGCCTCCAAATCTTTAGAGCATGGACCACCGCAGCCAGCTCTAAGTCATGAGTAGGGTAGTTCACCTCATGCTTCTTCAGTTGGCGCGAAGCATAAGCTATCACATGCCCATCTTGCATAAGCACACACCCCAACCCCATCTTCGAGGCATCACAGTATACATCAAAGGTGTGACAGAACCGCCCAATTTATACAAGATCAAGTACGGTTGTCCCCGCTAACACGTTGACACACCCATACTTCCACTCATATAAACCCGGTAGTCCGCCGAGTGTCCCGAAAGACCTCGGTAAATCAACATCACAACCAAGATCGCGTGATTAAGCAAATACACATCACATACATCGAGTTGCAGCGGAAATAATATTACAAAGGGGTTAACAAATAATAGTACAAGTTTGGGTTTCAAAACCGCTTAGTGAAAACAACATAGCTTTCAATGATTACATTAATATAAGTTCCAAATATAGTGCTAGCATAAGTGACATCATCCGACAAAAGCATATAGATGAGAAGTAAGTATAGAATCACCGAGCCCACCGGTGGTTAGCCACCATCATCAACAGGTCGAGAACATCACCTGCAACAAGGTGGGATAAACCCTGAGTACTTGAATGTACTCAGCCAGACTTACCCGTCGAAAACCAAAACAAATGACACCAAGGATCATGCAAGGCTTTCTTTAGTGGGCTAGCTGACTTATTTGCGAAAAGCATAAGCTATCATGAAGAAACCAATTTAAGTACTTTGCATCATCTTTATTATGACCTATCCATCTAGGTAAGCACCTATACTATAGCAATCACTTGATTAACCAATAACATTCAGTTACCAATTTAGATTTAGCATATCCCGTACCATCCAGATAACCATCATTGTTCCATAATAATTACTACGATGAAGTAACTTGAGTCAAGTGCTCACTATCCAGGAGCGATGGCGATTCGAATCGATTCCTAACCAGCTGGTGATTTATTCCTTACACAAACCTCACTCACCCGCTAAAGTGAGATATTGATCACCGAGTCAACTTTCCAGGAAATCTCGAGTTTGCCAGGAACCACATGTACCCGGGGGCCGACCGACTGCACTTTGGTCTTATCATCTCGCCCCCGTGTCCTACCACACCTGCTCCGGCACAGTGCGTTGCGGGCAATCTACTCGGCCCGAAAAATCTCCCAGCTTCGCGGTCGGAAGGTACTTTATCCGGCCAGCTAAATGTAAGGCATGCGTTCAACATGACTCGAGGCCCAACAACGGTCGGTCCTTAATCGACACAGACGGGGATAGATCCACACCCAAGACCTCCATGTCTTGTTGCTTCTCTATCGACATCCCGTCCGGTCTCCATTTACATTACCCCATGGTTACTTCCAGGATATCATTCTTTCCATAGCTAAATTCTTCCAGTAACCACCTATAATGTAGGTGACCGGATATCACCGATCGCTACCGGTCTAAGCAAGGCTAAGCAGTTATTCGATCCTGACCTAACAGGGTAAAAAGGTAATAAGGTAGGCAAGGATAGTAATAAATGCATCAACGGTTTCAACCAACTCCTACAACTTAATGCAACAATATATAACTCATATATAGAAAGAATTGCTTTTATAAATTAGGAGGCTTATAATGCTCCGGGGCTTGCCTGGGATCCGACACAAGTCAGTTCAGTTAACTTGCACCATCCTGGTGACATCTCAGATCCTAGCACTCGCTTAGTCCTTCCATCTTCGGGACAGATTCATCAAACACCGTCTTCGGGTTTGGCTCTAACATCATATTCTCCACGTGGTTCATCTAGCGTACCTAGATGAGATGCAATATGCAAGTGTATAAATATGAAGAATAGTACCATGAGATGCATCACAAAATAGCAAGCAAGGACAAGCATAGTTTACACTCACACTTAAGTACTTTGCGATGCTTAACTTAAACATCACACAATCTATCATGCTAAGATGGCAAAGAAGACGACAACACCAAGCATGACACAAGTTTCCCAAGATCTCAGGTGCTCTAACTCAGTCATCACTCAAGGCATAAGTCACACTTAACAATATGCAAGCAAACACTATAATTGGAATCTGCCAATTTCTGGACATACAAACAGCAGCTACAAGATTTAGCTATAACTGGAGTTACACAAATCCAAATGACTTGCAAGAAGACATTATGGAAAGCTTATGAAATTGTCTACAATTCATATGTAAACCTATCAGCATGATTCCAAAGTTAACCAGGTTAAACAGGCACATTTATCAAGGCTGGTCCAGCAATTCCAGAAAGCTACAATTTCTGAAGACCAACTTAGAACAGTCATAACTCACAAACTACTTGGCCACATGCCATGAAAATTTAACACAAGCTAGTTAGGTGAGTTATCTACAACTTTCTTATTATCATCTTAAGATGATTCTACAGTTAGAAGGGTCAATTAATCCAATAATTGCATCGCTATCCAAAACATAGACAGAAACTGACATGCCACTTTAAACAACTATAAATGGAGTTATACAGGTCCAATAAATATGGTTCTAGACTTTTTAGAAAGCTTGTCAAATTCTAAACAACTTGGTTGTAAACACCTAAAGCTAATTATACTATTAAGAAGGCCCCACAACACCAACAATGAAACCCTGTCTGGGTTTGGGCAGAAACAGACACAGAGATTTAAGCAAGTGTAACTCAAGATCTACTTAACCAAAAATCATGATATTTAACTTTTTGGAAAGCTTAATAAAAGTACTACAACTCATGTATTTTCACCAAGTCATGATTCATAACCTAACTAGGCCAATTAATTTAATCTTGCAGGCCTATTCAGAATAGGGTTAAGGCAATACAGGCAATTTGTTATTTTTATAGATCTTAAACTATCAAGCCTAAAATACTGAAATTTTTACCAGACATCACTAATCACATCAGTAGCACTCCACAAAAATTTCACATTTATTTGAGCATAAAAACTACAGTTATGAAAAAGACAAGACACCACTAGTAGTACAAACCTAACTGCATCAATTGATTTTTACAGCACAAACTTTAAACTAAATACTGACATATTATAGATCTACTGCATAGAGAATTTCACAAGGATTCCAAAAAGTCCTAATTTTCTATTTTACGATTTTTGTACGAATTACTATGAATTATCAAAGTGGAGCATTCAAATCTGCAAAAATCAGAAAGAAAAGGAATCTAAATCTTGCATCGAGGACCCTGAAGTTTTCACAAATAAAACTCGAACGAACGGATCCTTTACTGCACTATTCATATGAGTCACTGTCTATTCACTTAACCCCCTGGAAAAACTCCTATTCATGCGCGGAGTCCTCTTTCTTCTTCCTCCGGACGGCAGCAGGGAGTGGCCGGCCGGCTCGCGGCTCCGGCCGGCTGAGGCAGCGTCGACGGCGGGGAGTGGCGGCGCAGCACCTGGGGGACCGAGCGCACTGGTGCAGGACTTAGTCACAGGCCGTGGCGACCTGCAGTGGCCCAGCCACGCACGAGCGGGCGGCCGCGATGGCAAGGCGCGTCGGCGGTGGCCCGAAGGCGGTAGCAGCAGGCTGCTACGGGCTAGGAGGAGCGGCGCGCGATGTCGAAGGTGGTGGCGCACGCAGAAGCACGCGAGGGAACACAGGGCGGTGGGGACGCGGCGGCGGCAAGCTCAGCGGCGGCGCCCATGGCGGCCGCGCTCTGGCACTCGCGCGCAGGCTCTGGAGAGCGAGAGGGAGAGGTCAGAGAGAGCCAGAGGGAGCTCGGGCACTAGGCTTTCACTACATGAGGGCGCAGGGACGCGACAGGGAGGCAGGACACGCGGCAGTGGCGCGCGGCAATGGCAGGGTGCGAGCTCGGCATGGCTGCCACGGCGCCCTTTCGTCGAACACGTGGTGGGCGTCACTGTGCCCGCCTTGGAGTTCGTTTTTCGGCATATTCCGTGCATATTCGGACCTTGGCGCCAGTAGCAAAGTTGTTCTACTCTGGATGCTCTACAAACTTGATTAAGGCGGTATGGTCGTTAGAGCTCTTCATCAGCAGATAATTAAGCCATAAAATGACAGTGTCAGCGCCTTGCTAACGGTCACGGAAGTTCACTTTCGGAGGTCGAAACTCGGTCAAACTCAGTGCAACTTTTTGCATGCTCTTCTCCATAATATAACCTTCAACTTTTATTTTTGGACCAACTCAAGTTGCTTAACGAATTTCGGAGAACGCGGAATGCCAACAGTGATGACAATGGATTCCAGACTTAGAAATTTTTCTAAGTGCTGAAATCAGCAGCAAATTTGATCTTGTGACCTTGATTTGACTTACTTCCAAGCTGATCTAGCTCTTAGTCCAAAAACAAAGTTTGTTCTACTCTACCCAATCTTCAACTTTTATTTAAGGTGCAACTCCATGCAAGCACTGTAAGTGGTTGGTCAACATAGGTCAAAGTATCGTCACTATAAAGCTTAAATTAGAGTTATTGACCGATTGCGGCATTTTCTTGACTTCTCCTCAACATGAACCTTTCATGACTTTCGTTGTAGAGTTCATCTAGAGTCATTTGGGCAAGGTTGCAAGATTTGGTTGACGATCAAGAATTCCATTCGCTTTATAAAATTATTCAAGCAAGGACATAACTCGTCATTTCATGTGACTTCTTGATTCCAAACTTCACGAAACTTTTCCATGGATCAATATAGATGGGTATTGATGTGAGACACATGAAGATATTCCAATCACACCACCCAAGCATATATCTTGAAAAGGGGTCTATAGGTGAGCACAGGTGCAATATCCAAGTTTAGGTTGGGGCTCGTTTCTATAGGTTTGATCTTGACATCTCCATCGTCACTTAATATTCCATGTTTTAGCTCAAACCCATTGCTTAACTGGTGGCAAACACCTGGGGTGTTACAGCCCTCCCCCCTTAAAGGAATCGCGTCCCGAGATTCGATGCGAAAGACTTTTAAGGGAAGAGAAACATGTCATCCAGTTTCCAACATTAGTGATAGCATTAGGCTACTTAACTTCGGAGCATCAAAGAAGCTAATTTGGTCATGACACTTTCTGATACTTGCTCTTCATCGTAAGCTGTTGTCTGAATAATTTCCTTCTTTGGCCTTCATGAAATATTGTTAATTTGGGAGGAATCCAAGATAGCAATGTCCTACGTACTTCGTCCTTGATGTACGAAGAGCGATACAAACGTAGACTAAATACTTGCAGCATCTACTTCCCAAGTGGATATAGCACAGACCTTATGGACTTTGTACTAGATGATAATCTTCTGAAGGATACTCGTTGCAATGGTTCCATGTGTGTAGTTCTCTTTCTCTGATAACAATATTGTATGGTTTGAGTCTGCTGAGTGAGTGGTAAACATAGTAGCTGACTCTGTCGGCTCAACGTTCTCGATGATCATTCCTTAGGGAGCCCTCGTATCCAAGTTGCAATAGTGATCTAGGTTGGATCTGATGCAACCTCTTGGGTAAAAACACATATAAGGTACCAAAGGCATGTCAGCATTGGAGAACCATTGACGTAGAAGGATGTTAGCGAGTCTTGGAGGACAATACAAGTTGCAAGTAATCACAAAACTAAGGACTAGTTCACTACCAAGCAGGTTGAGCACAATTTTGCCTTCGTGGTGCAGTTGCACAGCAAGTTAGGTTGACTTGCATCGTAGCAAAACCAGCTTTCTTACTACATTTGTCGTCGAGGCTTCCATTCTAAGGCCAATCAATATCTCAAAAAAACCATAATCCAAGAAAATATATGGTTAGACACCTTTCCAATCGCTTTTGAATTGCAAGGGCACAATTTTGACTTCTAGAACACCTTGACTGCTCATGCATTGCTGATCTAAGAGGGCAAAGGCAAGGCACATAGGGGTGCAATTAGTCTTCTCAAGGGTATGGAGGGTTGTCTAATCAGCAATACACCTACAAGTTGTAATTTCTTGGCATGAATTACAAACACAACCGTTTAATGCAAATGATGATCGCAGTCACAGCGAAATTGCAGATTCTGTACCCTTTTGTTTTCTATTCATATCTCACAAACTACTGCTCCAATATGCACAAATTTTTGTGGACATGTAGATCCATGGGTCTTCTAACTACTCACCAAAATTCAACTCAAATGGGCACCGTTTGACCATCCAAACAATTCATCTACCAAAACTGCTGTGTTTGAAAATGGCAGCAAACCAAGCCGACAAGATATCTCTCTAATCCGATGTTTTACTCAACCAATACTCAAACTAACTTAAGACATTGAAGGGTCCTAAGCAATGAATGAGATCACCAAGTTTGGGGTCAATCCAGCTCCGTTTGAGTCACTAACCGCCGGCTTGAAGATAACCGGTTTAGTGCCACAAAATCTGGACAGATTTCGTGTCCTCCCTTTTCTTCGCTCCACACGTTGAGGTGTGTGTTTGGCACTCTCTAACCTTTCTCATAGCAGCAGCAGTCTTTCTCTAGCTGAGGATGGAGGCTAGAGTTTTCCTTACATGCTTCTCTGGTAACACTTCAACCATCGTTCTAGACACCAACTTGACTATGCACAAGCATTTAACTGGTGGGATGTTTTCGCAGGGCATAAAACATTATTCCACATGTAGGGCATTTCTACATTGACAAGGAACCATTCCTATATATCCTTCGGCACTTCATCCAATAGAGTCCGGACACATGTGTAATTGGCACCTTAGGGCATAAAGATGCTGACTAAAATCAGGGACGTGCTTTCACTAGCTCATACCTAGCCGATACAACGTCTTGTACTATCTACGTGATTGTCCAAGATGGATTTGACTTGATAGCACATTTGGAGAAGAAGTAGCACTTGCATCATGGGGCCAGGTTTGCTATTTCCTTGATCAACATTGTTCTGTGAAATCTGGCCTTCATAGTTACCAAATAGTCGTTACCTAACTAAAGACTAACTTTCCTACTGGTAACAAATCAGTTGTTTCTCAACACTAAAAGTTCTAAATCTGCACTCTTGCCAACAATAGTTGTGTTTGATGCATAACTGATGGTCGCCATCGAAGTCAGCAGGCAAGGGGTCACACTAGCGATGGTTGATCTCGACTGTGCGATCCGCATGCACATAATATCTCGGTCCATTCATCATCTGACTGAGAACTTGCTTAACCTTAAGTGTGGTGCACCTTTCTGATCCAATGAAAATGACATAAGTTGCTCACTAGATGATCGACGTCATTATAGGGACAGTCACGTCGAGTAGAGTCACTTGTCTACCACCTCTTGCAGTCTATTTATGTTCCTGTTAGTGACCTGTTCTTCAAAGGTTAACCGTTGGACTACTCCAGAAGGAAGTCCTATTGCATCTAGTTCTGCATATAGATCTCTTGACATGATAAGGAGAGATAACCAAGGAAGAGCTCAAGTGAGAATAACATATTGGTGTAGTTCTGCAATGGATCATGACTAGAAACCTCGATACCAGCGCGTGCCGAGCAGCACAGCCTTGTGTGTGCACCCACAGGAGGCTCTCGGTTTCGTCGTGGCACCATAGATCGCTAATCGTGGCACCATTACTGAACATACAACCCACAAGAAATCTCACATGGCATAAATTGGGTTGCATAGGAGCAAGCACTATGTGAAGGAGGGATAGCAAACAAAGGTAGTCACAAGGTTAGGAGTCAACAAGCAGGGGATCCGAAAATCAAAACACAACGCAAGAGAGCATAGCTTAATTTCCAAGGACAACTGAGCAGGGGACTTCTTGCCGAATTTCCATATACGTCTTGTGTCCACCAAGTGATTACCAAAACTTGGACGTGGTTCTAGGATAGCGCTCTTCAACACTCGTACGCTTACCGAGGACAAAAGGGTGACAACTACGGCACTACCTAAATAACAAGCATACATACCCACCACTTGGCTAAACTAGAGGACATTACAGGTTTAAGCATGTAACCACAATTATTTCTAGCAAGGCTAAGCACACACTTTTCTCAAGCACTTCCTATTCAAGCAACAAGGAACAAGGCATTCTTGTTTAACTTCACACAGAGAAGATAGTAACATCACATTGATCACAAGTTACTTAGTATTAGAACAAGGTGAGGGAAAGCATATTTATGCACAAGCACAATCATGATGCATGCTCGTCCTATTCGTCCTCACAAAATTGCCAGCCTAAGGCGACAATCACGTTTTATGTCGGTGGCATAACACGTACTCTCTCGATATATAGCTAGTCGTCAGCTACATTCAATCTACGCATTCGTGGTTAGCGTACCTGCAGGCAAATTCATTGCAGCCCATCCCCACAAAAAGATAAATAAGCGCACAATGAAAGTAGTAAACTAAGATACTCTCCATATATACATCCCCAGATGTATATACTTCGATATCCATAGCTACCCGACAGATATACCCACAATTAAGTACCTTCATATATACATGTGTGTAACATGTAAATATTCCAGTAGCCACAGCTAACTCTCCCCTAGACCGATAGTTGGACGGTCATACTCTCACAACTCACACTTACCTGGGCGTAGAGGCAATTGATCCATACAGTACCATTCAAGCGAATGGCATCCATACAATAGCACGCCGTATGGACGACGAAAGTAAAAATTTCAAGAAGTGAACTCCCCATGTTAGTACTTAGATAGCCACCTAATAGTCCTCAATTGGGCATAAAGGAGGATGTCGCTAGCATAGTTTTGCAAATAAGTTTTGACAAATTTGCTTGTAGCAAAAGTTTTAGTCAAAATAGGAGTTTTAAAACCAAAACTTTGTTTTTAAAACTATGTACATGATAGTATTATGCTTAATCTCGCTCTGATACCAGCTGTGACAGAACCGCCCAATTTATACAAGATCAAGTACGGTTGTCCCCGCTAACACGTTGACACACCCATACTTCCACTCATATAAACCCGGTAGTCCGCCGAGTGTCCCGAAAGACCTCGGTAAATCAACATCACAACCAAGATCGCGTGATTAAGCAAATACACATCACATACATCGAGTTGCAGCGGAAATAATATTACAAAGGGATTAACAAATAATAGTACAAGTTTGGGTTTCAAAACCGCTTAGTGAAAACAACATAGCTTTCAATGATTACATTAATATAAGTTCCAAATATAGTGCTAGCATAAGTGACATCATCCGACAAAAGCATATAGATGAGAAGTAAGTATAGAATCACCGAGCCCACCGGTGGTTAGCCACCATCATCAACAGGTCGAGAACATCACCTGCAACAAGGTGGGATAAACCCTGAGTACTTGAATGTACTCAGCCAGACTTACCCGTCGAAAACCAAAACAAATGACACCAAGGATCATGCAAGGCTTTCTTTAGTGGGCTAGCTGACTTATTTGCGAAAAGCATAAGCTATCATGAAGAAACCAATTTAAGTACTTTGCATCATCTTTATTATGACCTATCCATCTAGGTAAGCACCTATACTATAGCAATCACTTGATTAACCAATAACATTCAGTTACCAATTTAGATTTAGCATATCCTGTACCATCCAGATAACCATCATTGTTCCATAATAATTACTACGATGAAGTAACTCGAGTCAAGTGCTCACTATCCAGGAGCGATGGCGATTCGAATCGATTCCTAACCAGCTGGTGATTTATTCCTTACACAAACCTCACTCACCCGCTAAAGTGAGATATTGATCACCGAGTCAACTTTCCAGGAAATCTCGAGTTTGCCAGGAACCACATGTACCCGGGGGCCGACCGACTGCACTTTGGTCTTATCATCTCGCCCCCGTGTCCTACCACACCTGCTCCGGCACAGTGCGTTGCGGGCAATCTACTCGGCCCGAAAAATCTCCCAGCTTCGCGGTCGGAAGGTACTTTATCCGGCCAGCTAAATGTAAGGCATGCGTTCAACATGACTCGAGGCCCAACAACGGTCGGTCCTTAATCGACACAGACGGGGATAGATCCACACCTAAGACCTCCATGTCTTGTTGCTTCTCTATCGACATCCCGTCCGGTCTCCATTTACATTACCCCATGGTTACTTCCAGGATATCATTCTTTCCATAGCTAAATTCTTCCAGTAACCACCTATAATGTAGGTGACCGGATATCACCGATCGCTACCGGTCTAAGCAAGGCTAAGCAGTTATTCGATCCTGACCTAACAGGGTAAAAAGGTAATAAGGTAGGCAAGGATAGTAATAAATGCATCAACGGTTTCAACCAACTCCTACAACTTAATGCAACAATATATAACTCATATATAGAAAGAATTGCTTTTATAAATTAGGAGGCTTATAATGCTCCGGGGCTTGCCTGGGATCCGACACAAGTCAGTTCAGTTAACTTGCACCATCCTGGTGACATCTCAGATCCTAGCACTCGCTTAGTCCTTCCATCTTCGGGACAGATTCATCAAACACCGTCTTCGGGTTTGGCTCTAACATCATATTCTCCACGTGGTTCATCTAGCGTACCTAGATGAGATGCAATATGCAAGTGTATAAATATGAAGAATAGTACCATGAGATGCATCACAAAATAGCAAGCAAGGACAAGCATAGTTTACACTCACACTTAAGTACTTTGCGATGCTTAACTTAAACATCACACAATCTATCATGCTAAGATGGCAAAGAAGACGACAACACCAAGCATGACACAAGTTTCCCAAGATCTCAGGTGCTCTAACTCAGTCATCACTCAAGGCATAAGTCACACTTAACAATATGCAAGCAAACACTATAATTGGAATCTGCCAATTTCTGGACATACAAACAGCAGCTACAAGATTTAGCTATAACTGGAGTTACACAAATCCAAATGACTTGCAAGAAGACATTATGGAAAGCTTATGAAATTGTCTACAATTCATATGTAAACCTATCAGCATGATTCCAAAGTTAACCAGGTTAAACAGGCACATTTATCAAGGCTGGTCCAGCAATTCCAGAAAGCTACAATTTCTGAAGACCAACTTAGAACAGTCATAACTCACAAACTACTTGGCCACATGCCATGAAAATTTAACACAAGCTATTTAGGTGAGTTATCTACAACTTTCTTATTATCATCTTAAGATGATTCTACAGTTAGAAGGGTCAATTAATCCAATAATTGCATCGCTATCCAAAACATAGACAGAAACTGACATGCCACTTTAAACAACTATAAATGGAGTTATACAGGTCCAATAAATATAGTTCTAGACTTTTTAGAAAGCTTGTCAAATTCTAAACAACTTGGTTGTAAACACCTAAAGCTAATTATACTATTAAGAAGGCCCCACAACACCAACAATGAAACCCTGTCTGGGTTTGGGCAGAAACAGACACAGAGATTTAAGCAAGTGTAACTCAAGATCTACTTAACCAAAAATCATGATATTTAACTTTTTGGAAAGCTTAATAAAAGTACTACAACTCATGTATTTTCACCAAGTCATGATTCATAACCTAACTAGGCCAATTAATTTAATCTTGCAGGCCTATTAAGAATAGGGTTAAGGCAATACAGGCAATTTGTTATTTTTATAGATCTTAAACTATCAAGCCTAAAATACTGAAATTTTTACCAGACATCACTAATCACATCAGTAGCACTCCACAAAAATTTCACATTTATTTGAGCATAAAAACTACAGTTATGAAAAAGACAAGACACCACTAGTAGTACAAACCTAACTGCATCAATTGATTTTTACAGCACAAACTTTAAACTAAATACTGACATATTATAGATCTACTGCATAGAGAATTTCACAAGGATTCCAAAAAGTCCTAATTTTCTATTTTACGATTTTTGTATGAATTACTATGAATTATCAAAGTGGAGCATTCAAATCTGCAAAAATCAGAAAGAAAAGGAATCTAAATCTTGCATCGAGGACCCTGAAGTTTTCACAAATAAAACTCGAACGAACGGATCCTTTACTGCACTATTCATATGAGTCACTGTCTATTCACTTAACCCCCTGGAAAAACTCCTATTCATGCGCGGAGTCCTCTTTCTTCTTCCTCCGGACGGCAGCAGGGAGTGGCCGGCCGGCTCGCGGCTCCGGCCGGCTGAGGCAGCGTCGACGGCGGGGAGTGGCGGCGCAGCACCTGGGGGACCGAGCGCACTGGTGCAGGACTTAGTCACGGGCCGTGGCGACCTGCAGTGGCCCAGCCACGCACGAGCGGGCGGCCGCGATGGCAAGGCGCGTCGGCGGCGGCCCGAAGGCGGTAGCAGCAGGCTGCTACGGGCTAGGAGGAGCGGCGCGCGATGTCGAAGGTGGTGGCGCACGCAGAAGCACGCGAGGGAACACAGGGCGGTGGGGACGCGGCGGCGGCAAGCTCAGCGGCGGCGCCCATGGCGGCCGCGCTCTGGCACTCGCGCGCAGGCTCTGGAGAGCGAGAGGGAGAGGTCAGAGAGAGCCAGAGGGAGCTCGGGCACTGGGCTTTCACTACATGAGGGCGCAGGGACGCGACAGGGAGGCAGGACACGCGGCAGTGGCGCGCGGCAATGGCAGGGCGCGAGCTCGGCATGGCTGCCACGGCGCCCTTTCGTCGAACACGTGGTGGGCGTCACTGTGCCCGCCTTGGAGTTCGTTTTTCGGCATATTCCGTGCATATTCGGACCTTGGCGCCAGTAGCAAAGTTGTTCTACTCTGGATGCTCTACAAACTTGATTAAGGCGGTATGGTCGTTAGAGCTCTTCATCAGCAGATAATTAAGCCATAAAATGACAGTGTCAGCGCCTTGCTAACGGTCACGGAAGTTCACTTTCGGAGGTCGAAACTCGGTCAAACTCAGTGCAACTTTTTGCATGCTCTTCTCCATAATATAACCTTCAACTTTTATTTTTGGACCAACTCAAGTTGCTTAACGAATTTCGGAGAACGCGGAATGCCAACAGTGATGACAATGGATTCCAGACTTAGAAATTTTTCTAAGTGCTGAAATCAGCAGCAAATTTGATCTTGTGACCTTGATTTGACTTACTTCCAAGCTGATCTAGCTCTTAGTCCAAAAACAAAGTTTGTTCTACTCTACCCAATCTTCAACTTTTATTTAAGGTGCAACTCCATGCAAGCACTGTAAGTGGTTGGTCAACATAGGTCAAAGTATCGTCACTATAAAGCTTAAATTAGAGTTATTGACCGATTGCGGCATTTTCTTGACTTCTCCTCAACATGAACCTTTCATGACTTTCGTTGTAGAGTTCATCTAGAGTCATTTGGGCAAGGTTGCAAGATTTGGTTGACGATCAAGAATTCCATTCGCTTTATAAAATTATTCAAGCAAGGACATAACTCGTCATTTCATGTGACTTCTTGATTCCAAACTTCACGAAACTTTTCCATGGATCAATATAGATGGGTATTGATGTGAGACACATGAAGATATTCCAATCACACCACCCAAGCATATATCTTGAAAAGGGGTCTATAGGTGAGCACAGGTGCAATATCCAAGTTTAGGTTGGGGCTCGTTTCTATAGGTTTGATCTTGACATCTCCATCGTCACTTAATATTCCATGTTTTAGCTCAAACCCATTGCTTAACTGGTGGCAAACACCTGGGGTGTTACAAAAGGGCATATCAATATCTGGTTGAGCCAACATAGGAGCAGTGGTCAGAAAGGTCTTTAGAGATTGAAAAGCTTCTTCACAAGCTGGACTCCAATCAAACTTAGCTTCTTTCTAGAGCAGCTTGGTCATGGGCTGGGCTATCTTGGAGAAATCAGGAATGAAATGCCGATAGTACCTAGCTAGACCAAGGAACTGATGGATTTGGTGCATAGACTTGGGAGACTTCCAATCCAATATATCTTGCACCTTGCTGGGATCTATAGAAACGCCTTTAGGTGTCAACACATGCCCCAAAAACTGCACTCGATCTAACCAAAACTCGCACTTGCTGAATTTAGCATACAGCTTGTGCTCCCTTAGTCGAGTCAGTACTATCCAGAGGTGTCGGGCATGCTCTTCATCATTCTTGGAATAGATCATGATGTCATCAATGAAAACCACCACAAACTTATCCAGCTCTGGCATGAAAACTGAATTCATTAGGTACATGAAGAAGGCAGGAGCATTGGTAAGACCAAAAGACATCACTAGGTACTCATACAACCCATACCTAGTAGAGAAAGCTATCTTTGGTATATCATGTGGCCTGATCTTGATCTGATGATAGCCTGATCTGAGATCAATCTTCGAGAACACCTTAGCACCAGCTAATTGATCGAACAAAGTATCTATGCGGGGCAAGGGATACTTGTTCTTAACTGTTACTGCATTAAGAGGGCGGTAATCCACACACATCCGCAAGGTACCATCCTTCTTCTTCACAAAAATAGCGGGGCAACCCCATGGTGAAGAACTAGGACGGATGAAACCTTTATCCATCAACTCTTCCATCTGCTTCTTCATTTCAGCTAGTTCTCTTGGAGCCATGTGGTATGGGCGTCTAGAGATGGGAGTAGTACCAGGCTCAAGCTCAATGGAGAATTCTACCTCACGGTCCAGTGGCAACCCAGGAAGATCTTTAGGGAAAACATCTAGGAACTCACATACTACCAGAATGGAGGTAAGATTAGGAGCAGCTTCAGCATGAGCAGCAACAAGTAAGACTGGTTTTGAGGGTACAATAAGAGACATCCTATCCTCAGAAGAAGGAAGTTGTAACTCCACACTTCTCCTCTTCATATCTAATACTACCCGATACACCTGCAACCAGTTCATTCCAAGAATAGCATCAATGCCTTGCCCAGGCATTATCATGAACTATAGACGGTAAGTGTGGGTGGCTAATACCAAACTTACTGTATCCATGTGGGTATTGATGAACATTTGTGAACCCACAGTATGGATCTTATAGGCATATGGTATAGCCATAAGTGGTAAGTTGTGCCACTCTACAAACCCCATGCTCATAAAGGAATGTGATGCACTAGAATCGAACAACACCAAAGCTGGATGGGAGTCAATGGTAAACATACCAGCCGTAACTGCCTCCTGCTGCACAACCTACTCAGCATCTATGAAGTGCACCTGGCCAGACCTGCTGGGCACTTTCTTCTTAATGATGGTCCTCTTGATAAGCCTAGAATTTGCGAACGGTTGAGTTGACTGAACTGGCTGGTTCTAGGGACAGGCCTGGGCATAGTGGCCATCTTTGCCACATTTGAAGCAAGCTCCTGGCCTGTTCCCAAACCCCTGATGAGGTGGGACCTATTGTCCCTGAGACTGTTGTGGCTGCACCCGCTATGGAGGTGCACAGTACTAAGTAGAGGAAGCTTGTGAAGTCTGCTGGGGTTGCTGGAACAGAGGCCTGCCAGATGGTTGATAGGGCCCCCACCGGACAACCTAAATCTTCTATGTGTGAGGGTGGCTAGAGGATCCAGATGCCACCCGCTTCCTCTTCCAATCAGCCTAAGATTCCCGCTAAAAACCCTCTATGGCAATGGCGACGTCCATCAGAGCCCCAAAGGTCTGATAGTTCGCCATGTAAAGTTTTTTCTAAAGGAGGGGAGCCAAACCACGAAAGAAGCATTCCCTCTTCTTGTCATTAGTATCCACCTGACTGCCAGGATACTGAGCCAAGTGATTAAACTTGCTCACATATTTCATCACTGTCCTATTCCCCTAGCGTAGCTCTAGGAACTTGGTCACCTTCTGGTTGATGACACCAGCAGGGATAAAGAACTCTTAGAAAGCGGTGGAGAACTCCTGCCATGTTGTCGGATGATCTAGCTGCTCCGTGGCCTGGAAGATTTCCCACCAAGCACCTGCGGACCCCAAAAGTTGTTGCTCCGCAAAGTACACCTTCTGCTCATCGGTCACTCCGAGTAGCCAAAATTTCTGCTCTAGAGTGCAAAGCTAGTGCTTTGCCTCTAAGGGCTCATCAGATGGCATGAACATGGGTGGGTGAGTCTTGAGGAAGTCCTGGTAAGAGGACTGTCCCTCAGGGCGGAGGGCACCACCCCCATTCCCACCGTTGCCCTCGTGGCCTCCATGGGCGAGGCCTGCGATAGCCTGTGCCATAATCTCCATGGCACGAGTTGTTTCCTGGCAAGCAGCCAATAGGTCTGCCATTATCTCTATGGGAGTCATCGGCGGAGGCGGTGACAGCGGCGGGAAAGGATGAGGAACCAGAGGTGGAACCTCCTGAGCTCCCCCGCTGCCGTGCTGAACGGCCCGGCCACTGTCACCTTGGCCCTCGTGAGCCACCCTAGAACTAGTGCTCCCATGTCTAGACCTTATATTCATCTGTAAGAGATATGAACCATCCATTAGAACACCCTTCCCGAATCAGAAGCAAGGAATCAGAGGGATGACAGCACATTTATTAAAGCACTTCATTAGTTAGTCCTATCAATTTACTAACTCAATTATACATGAAGGGGGATTTTAGTTGAAGTAAGATGCTATTATCATGATGCATGCTTCGACCTATACGTTCACTCAAGCCAGAATATAGCGGCATTTGTAAAATTTTTGGCACATCGCACACTCACTTTCCACGATACTAAGCGATTTCTTATGCAACGTACGTCAGTGTACCTGTAGAAAATTGATTAGATAAACCAGTGCCACTATCCTAGATAGACCATATTGCTAGGGCTTATACTTATTTACATAATATAATCGCATCCTACTTTTCGCAAAACTTTTATTGGTCAAATTTTTAAGTTTTTGAAAAGGGTGATGAACTCGTACCATTATTGGCTCTGGTACCAACTGTGGTAGAACAGTCTGAAATAGCACACTTACGGAGGCGCTCATCTTCCACCAGACACTAAGCACCCCGAAAGCAGGTTATAGCGGGTGGTATCCGTCAGACACACCCCGAGGGAGAACCCGAAAGATCCACATTTTTCCTAAGGATCCAATAATGAGAACGAGTTACAATACAAGTCCATTTCATACATCAGAGTTTCTTAAAAAGTACATTATTACAATACCAAATACCAGAGTGCGGAATGATAAACAACGGAATTTAAAAAGAACATCTAGCGGTAAGGGGCGAGGATTCCATCTGAGCCCACCAGAAGGATCGTCCACACAAAGGTACTCTTCAAGCATCACCTGCAATAGGGGTAAATAAACCCTGAGTACACAATATACTCGCAAGACTTATCCGACTAGTGGGAATAATTTCCCGACTCTAAGGAATATGATAGGCTTTATGGTTTGCTAGTTTCTTTTGGTAGAAAGCAATACTAATAGTGAGTCCTTAGTCATGTATTATTATTAGCCGTATTAAGTTATCATCTAGCCAGTCTATATAAGCACATGTTCTACTTTCAAGCAAAAGTTGAGCAATCAGTTCCAATTCTTTTCCTTTCAACTTTCAGTTCTTACTACGGTGCTAAACACGAGACAAGCCGTACCAGATCACCCGGCGATTCGTGAATCAATGTGCCCAGCTGGGTGCCCCGAAAACACACGCCCCGCTTGTACCCTAGGCACAAGCAGGACTAACCCATCACCCTCCTGTCCTAGGTGTCAAGGTCCCTGTCAAAACTTGGACTCCAAGCCCCCACTCCTGAGTCCCGAACTCAGTGTGGTACAAGGACCTCCACCACCTCCCCTTCCCATCAGTCGGTTTGGAAAGAGCCGGATCCACAACAAGAGAGGAACAAGTCTTCCCTGTGCCCATACCCAAGAATGCGCTCGGGACAATAAATCTGTGACTTGCCCACGATGCCTTATGCAATGACTGGTCCTTAATCGACACTGACAGGGAAAAAGTGTAACCAAGCTATGCCCTGTTGGCTGCAGGACACAACCCTTTACACCCACCAATACCCAAACCACATCCCTGTCCGGTCACCATTTACCTTTCCATCATTTTATCATGAGTGATCATATTTTATCACCTATGTGCGAGTAACGGTAGGTTACTCACGCTACCGATATACTTAGCATAGCAGCTACTCGACCTGTACTAGTAGGACTCATGGGTAGATATATTTATACATGTAGTATACATAAAATGCCTGTAACGTAAATGCACATCATATATATATATATTCAGTGATTATTAAAAATAGGGGTTATGCACCGGGATTTGCCTTGGGTAGGCGCCGGGTCAGCACCAACAGGCTCCTAGGCTTCCTCCTGCACGAGGATCTCCTCGTCGTACTCCTCGATCACCTCGTTGTACTCTGGCTCGCCAACGGGCACGAAGTCTACCAGTTCGTGATCTACATAAAATGATGATGCAATGATTAACAATATGACAACATCAACTCTTAAAATAAAAGTACATCTATTTAACTACTAAGCTAATGCTACCGACCACGGTACTAGGCTACCTATTGTTACCGATAACCATTTTGAAGTATGATGTTCATGATTATTATAGCAACTATAGATATTCTTACTCCTAATGCTAATTTACACAATATACGATAAAGCAAAAATAATAGCTACTCTATCTAACAACTCATTCTAAGGCTACAAAATTTACAACAAGTACACAATGGCCTAGGGAACCTACTGTAAAAATTTTATGTCGATAGCTATCACCAATTGTCCATAAATATTCCTACAAATATGAATCTACATAATACCAAGCTTTCTAATTAGAATTAATGAGCCTATCATCATAATAGCTAACTATGAGCTAACTACACTAAAAGATAGATGGTATTTTTGTGAACCTAATAAACTTGGTTTCACTATTTTTGGACCACTACATAATTTACTACGGATTATCAAAGTTCAGCTAAAAACCTTTATTGAATAAACACTTCCTATCTTACTGGAATTTGGAAAAAACCATTCTATTGCGCGGCCCACGGGCGGCGCGGGCGCAGGCGCAAGCGCGGCCCAGCGGCGAACGCACGCGAGCGGCTCGAGCGTGGCCCAGCAGCGGCAGCGTGGCCCAGCAGCGGGCGCGGACGCGAGCATGTGGGCGCGGATGCTAGCGCGCGGCAGCACGGCCCAGCAGCGGCAGCGGCCCAGTATGCAGGCGAAGGCGCAGCAGCTGGCCGAGCGTGGCGCGGCGTGAGTGTGCGGGCACGGCCCAGCGCGGCAGCGGCAGGCTAGCCCACAGCAGGGTGCGACACGAGCGCAAGCTGGCGCAGGCGAAACGCAGGCCGCGGGCGCCATCGCTAGCTGGCCAGGCGAGGGCGTATTTCAACGTATTCATGGATTTCTTTTCCTACACAAAAATGACCCTAAAACACGAGTGACACCAGAATGACGTCATGCTGACATCAACAAGCTAATAACAGCAGTATGCACCGCCGGCTGCTATGCTTGCTCTGCTCACGCGTGGTTCACCAGCCGTGGAGAAAACGCTATACAGCGGTGGAGCTTTGAAAGAGGTGGGCAGTGCGATGAGCAGCTGGAGGATAGGCTAGCAGTGTGGTGAATTGAAATGGCAAGCTTTGGTTGACGACGGCGTTGGCCACCTCGGTCTTATGGAGCAGGCGGAGCTGCACTTCCAAAATTGAGACACAGTGAGGTGCTACAAACGGCGAGGTGGGGTCAATCGAGCTGTTGGCTAACTAGCAGAGCCGAGGATGCGATGAACCTGATTAAAGTGCTATAGGCACGACGAAAATTGAAGGAAGGAGGTCCCATCGGCCAAAATGACAACGGAGACAGGGGAGTCATGGTGTCTTGGCTTGGCACAACCACAGTTGTCAACGCAAGGTACGCATGCACATGACGACGGGGAACAGTGAGGCGTGCCTAGGCGACTGTCCGCACGGCCGACACGCAAGGCGACAAAGCTCGGGCCTGTGTCACCGCGAACTGCGCTAGACAAGGAACTAGAGAGCGACGCGACGCTGAAGTGACGATGGCAGCAGGCGGTCGTCCCATGCGAGTGCAGCCGCGGTGAGTCAACGGGACCAGTGTCGGGCATGGCGATGGGTGGCGTGTGGCGTGACCATGGTACCGCGCGACACGACGGCGAGGCAGAGCTAATAGGACGCGTGCGCAGTGCGCTTGCATGCGGTGGCATGCAGCCGAGGTAGCAGTGGTGACCACGGCCAGTGCAACATTGTTCGAAATAGGTGACGTGCACGGTTTTTAAAGCGATCGCAAAACTCTCTCCGAAGGTCCAAACGCCAAACCAATTCTTTTAGACGCAAGAGGGTACGTAGGACTACCGACCCATGCCACGACACCATGCTACTTCTTAGGCCGATTGCTCTACAAAAATTACCAAAAGTGGCTTCGTCGACCCATTTTTAAATTTATGCGAAATGACGTAACTCCGAATGGTTTTGCGTTGAATTCCAATTCCAACCTACTAGATGTACTAGCTAGATATCCTCATCCTCGACCGCACCATCATCGACTATGAAGCACGTACTACAAATTTTATTAAAGTTTACATAAACTTTCTATAGCATTTTCACTCGATAAAAATTCGCTCAGAATACTACACAATATTAAACGACATGAAATGTAACATTTGTTTCACGTTTCGGATAAACATTTCAAGTGCCGTATTTAATTTATACTCCAAATTACACACATGTACAAACAAGTATGATGCGCATGCAGTGTTTTAGCAAAAATAGTACAATGTAACACCGATGGTGTTACAGCTGCTAGCCATCCTGTTGTCCCAGGAGTTGGTGATGATCCGGTCGTCGCTTGATATTGCGATGGCTGGATCTTCCAGTGGGTCAGGGGCGACCCATGAGCTGGTGTAGCCTTGCCTCGGCAAGCCGAGAAAGGCTTGGTTCATCCTTCATGATTTGGAGGTGAAGCTTTGCACCTGCTCAGGGAGAGAGAGGACTATCGATGAAGTCTGATCTCGCCCTTACCAAGGTGAGGCTTAAGGAGGCCTTGGAGAGGATTGAGCTTGTCCATCAGGCCATGACTATGGACCTACCATGCATTATAGAGGTAAGTTTTATGTGTCTTGGTGTTGCCTTTGATTCCTTGGCTTTTAAATGGTTGTCTTAGCACGCCTGCTTCTTGTCTCGTAGGACCTGGAGATGATGTCGATCCGTAAGTCCTGATTTCTTTGGGAGGAGCCTGGTCGGATGGAGAAAGAAGTGGTGGCATCACGATGGGTCAACGATTAGACACCAGCTATAGTCCGCCTGTCATGTGTCCCAAGACCAGGCAACCAAGGCGACGGGAGCACAGGTGGTGGAGCTGCATGCGGTCGAGCGGGCGACTGCTACCGAGTGGGAACTCGATGCGGCGAAGGCCCACTTGGTGGAGACCAAGGTGGCACTCTAGAAGTCTTTGGAGGCTCTAGAGGCAGAGCGGAAGGCCTAGTTGGATGCCGAACAAGAAGTGGTCGTGCTCCTAGGGCAGATGCTCGGGGCAGAGGAGTTGAACACTCAGTTGCTTGAGAGGGTGACCCAGCAAGAGGAAGGGCTCTCCATACTTGAAAGCACCGACCTCGATATGTACTTGTTCTATCTTGAGTTGATGCCTTGAACTTTTCTTTTCCTTGCTCCTGAATTTGTCGTCCGTTTCCAGAGCTAGGTGGAAAGATCGGTTCTCTAGAGCAAGAGCCGGAGATGGTCAAGGCGGCATTTGGTCAGGGCATGAAGGCACTAGCCTAGTCCCTTGAGGAGCAACGTGCTCTCAAGGGAGAGCTCGACCAGATTCGCAATATTGAGTAGGAGGTGGTCTCTGAGGTGTTTGGGTCAAGACCGAGCATGAGTATGCCCGCCGTCCAGCTGGCGGAGGCCCCGAATGAAGTTCGAGCACTCATCTCCGACAGCATGTTCTATGAGATGTTGGGGTGCTGACCTCGGTGGCAACCCACCACCCCGATCTAGACTTCACAACCATCTGCAGAGGATACGACGATGGGTGAAGCGTAGACGAAATATATGCGCTGGGGGAGAGTTTGGTGCCGCATGCATAGATGGTCACTGAGCAGGTCACCGCACAGTGGGTGATGGAGGCTCGTCGTTCGACCATGGCCGCAGACATGCGCGGGGAAGATGTCATCCAGCCCACGAAGGCAGCAGAGGCCGGGTCAGAGACGAGCGTCATCCCACCACCAACCGAGCCGAACGTCGTCCCGACCAGAAGCGAGCTGCCTTCGTCCTCGTCAATCGTACCATCAGCCGATGCCACCGGGGGGTCATAATAGAGTTAGAGTAGAAATAGTCAGTTTATGTAAAAGTTGAATTCATGGGGGAGCCCCTGTGTAAACAGTTTTACATTCATGAACATTTCAAGTTCATTTTTGTGATGAAATCACTTGTGAGGGGAAGCTTGTCCTGTCCGCTCTTGTTTTTATCCTTGCGTAACTTTGTTTTTGTCCTTTCCTTTTCGCACCTACCAGTTGACCCGTAGGCTGCAACCTTAAGAACCCGGGCATGGCCCACGAGGTTCAGCTGCTCGTAACCATAGGTCATGGCGGGGTGCGATCGGTCGGGAGGTTAAAGCGCAAGTTGTGTAGGGTAATCAAAGGAATGGAATGCCCTTTCGTTTGGGCGACGCCCTTTCATTTGGACGAAAAGTATTACTACATGATAGTAAAAAAAAGGAGGGTGGTATCGCACCCCCATGGGACCCAGGGCAAGAGTGCTTGGGCTAGGGCACTGTAGGAGCAAACGTTGAATGGAAATAAGCGATAAGACTGAGCTTTAGGGAAAGAAACAATGTAACTGTTCGATGTTCCATGTGTTGGTGAGAACATTGCCGTTGTCGTCCTTCAGCAGGTAGGTGCCCGGTCGGATCACCTCGGCCACCGCATTTGGTCCTTCCTATGGTGGAGAGAGCTTATGTTTGTCCTTGGTTGACTGGGTCCTCCTGAGTATGAGATCATCGACCTCGAGGGTCCTCCCCATGATTTTTCTTTCATGGTACCTGTGGAGAGTTTGCTGGAAACGAGCGGAGCGGATGACGGTCATCTCACGAGCCTCCTTGAGCAGGTCGACCGCATCCTACTGAGCCTCCGTGGCTTGGTCTCAGTCGAAGGCCTTTACTCTTGGGGCGCCATAATCGAGGTCGGAGGGCAACACTGCTTTGGCTCCGTATGCAAGGAAGAAAGGGGTGAACCCTATGGATCGGTTTGGGGTCGTTCTTAGGCTCTAGAGGATTGCTGGGACCTCTGCAACCTATCGTCCGGCATACTTTTTGAGTCGGTCAAAGATGCGGGGCTTGAGTCCTTGGAGGACCCTGCCATTAGCCCGCTCCACCTGACCGTTAGTACGCGGGTGACCGACCGAGGCCCAATCGATCCTAATGCTGTATCCATCATAGAAGTCCAAGAACTTCTTCCCTGTGGGTTTGTTCTATGGTCAGTGATGATACAGTTAGGGACACCAAACCAATAGATGATGTCGAGGAAGAACTTGACTGCCTCTTCTGAGCGGATATTGGTGATGGGCTTCAACTCTATCCACTTAGTGAACTTGTCCACCGCCACGAGTAGGTGAGTGAAGCCACCCGGGGCCTTTTTGAGGGGTCCAACCATGTCGAGGCCCCAGACCGTGAATGGGCAGGTGATGGGGATGGTCTGAAGTTACTGCGCCGGCAGATGAGTCTGTCGAGCGTAGAAGCGTAGAACTGGCATCCTTCACACCTGTGGACCACCTCCTCTGCATCTCATAGCGCAGTGGGCCAGTAAAAATCTTGGCAAAAGGCTTTCCCGACTAGTGATCTTGGGGCCACATGATGTCCATAGATTCTGGCATGGACTTCAAGGAGAAGCTGTTTCCCCTGGTCGGTTGGGATGCACTTCATGAGCACTCCTGATGGACTTCACTTGTAAAGTTCGTTACTAATGGTGACATACGTCTTGGCACTCCGAGTGATTCATCGTGCTTCCATCCTTTTCAGTGAGAGAACCTCCTCGAGGAGGTAAGCGAGCAGTTGTGCTCTCCAGTCGACCAGATCGAGTGCCATCATGGCGATGTCGCTGGGCGATGTTGCCATGGAGGCGCCAAGGTCGGAGCCCCAAGCACTTGGTCGGGGACGGGGCATGTCGGGAGGTCGGAGCCCCCGAGTGCTAGATTGGTGTTGGAGTGCGTCTAGGTTGGATCCTCCAGAACGCGGGCAGACGACTCATGGAGATCATTGATGAAGACCCCATCTAGAGACATGTGGGGGGTATGACCCTGGATACCCATGATAGACTACATGGGCTGCGCTTCTAGGGGCGGTCCAGCCCATAAGACGAAGGCCTATGGTGCACGGCACTGCTCGGCGTGCACCGCAAGACATCAAAGGCGATATCCTAAAGATACTATGAGATCTGTTAGGATACGTTTGATCCCATGATTCATGTAATTTGTTATTACTTTTCGGTTATCTCCTAGATCTAACCAACTTATAACCCTACCCCCAGACTATATAAGGCGGGCAGGGACCCCCTCAAAACACACGCAATATCATACGAAGCCAATATAATCCAACAGACCACAGAAGTAGGGTATTACGTCGCGCTGATGGCCCGAATCTCTCTAACTCTTGTGTCTCTGTTGCCTCGGAGGACTGCCGACGATATTCTGTCGACAGTTAGCACACCAGGTAGGGGTGTGCGTGCTGTTTCCATATCGAATAAGATGGTACGTTTTGCAGGCTCTTCGTCCCTCCCACAGCTCGACCAGATCTTTACGATTGGATCGATCTTCTGGGTCATCAACGCTGACGGAGACGGAGAGCTCATCGAGCTGGTGCAGATCGATTCTGCGCCGACCACCTCAACACCTACGACTGCAGATCCGATCTAGGAACCACCTCCGAGGTCATCTTCATCAACAATTCGCCGCCTGCTCCCCCGCTACTCGAGGAGGCAGATCAACAACGACGATCTAATCGCATCCATCGATCAGGTTGGCCAGAAGCTCGCCGACTGTCTCTCTATCACGGAATCGGCTCTGACCACTCTGGTTCAGCACCAACCACCCTCTGATTCCGATCTATCGGAGGCCGATCCAGAAACTCCAGAGGTTACGGCCCTACCCTTTGGGCTCACCAGCATCGCCGCCTCCTACCAAGATGTCCTAAGGGACAAATTCGCCGACTAGGTGGGAGACATCAATCCTCTCGTCGATCAGATCGCCGAACAGCTCTCGCCAACTGTCAACATGTTGCACATCGGCCGATGCCCCGAAGCATCCCTCCACACTATCCTAGAGGAGAATCCAGACTCTGAGTCCTAGGGCTCCACAGAGACTATCGCCGAAACTGCCGCCGTCCAATCTCCTTTCCCACCCTTCCGAGGTGGTGGGATCTTTAACGTCAGCATCGACAGCCCTCCACGGATGGAGAAACTGATGAGGACCGCGCCGCTCGTGTCAACAGGAACGCCAACCGTGCGCAGCGCCGAGCAAATGAGGCCGCCATTGTGCTAGCCGAGGCTGCTCGCAACGAACAGCTTGACTCGCAAGGGAGGCCACGCCCACTCCAACGCAACCTCGATGACGAATTAGTCCGTGTTGACGTCCACGACAACTACAAGACCACAAGCGCCAACTTGGCCGTGGCCGCCAATGAGCTCGCCCGACTCGAGCAAACACCAGAGGTCGCCAAGGTCACGTCCATGCATAAAGCGGCGCACTGCCAGGTCAACGAGATCCGCCAGGATGAGAGACCTTCCTACTCGACAAGCTCGATTCACCGATCGGCCGCGCCAAGATCTGATTCAGACTATTATGTTTCAGATCTGATTTCCATGGATAGTGGTGCTATATCAAGGTGAAAAGGACTATTTTACTAAGTATAATTCTGTCAAGTGCTAAATTTAAACATGTAGTAGTACAGCGCATGGAGTAAAACTTGGATTAAACTTGAACCGACAGATCTGAATCGAATTATTGTACTCTAAACATGATAGGCTCCAGAAAATGCAATGCAAGCGCAATAGGCTCCAGAAGTCGAGAGGCTGTGTGTGTCCGAAGACTGAGCATGGTTTTTACCTGCGAAGGAGAGAAGTGGCCTGTCCGACACTCGATCCCATTGATCCCCAATCATCTTCAGCAAGCCTTGCCTCTCGAACCCAAGAATTCAGTAGGCAACCAAGACGGAATTTTGGGAATGTGGAATCAAGATTTGCTTGAAATTTGAAGAAGTGTTTGGATTTGGAGAGGAGGAGCAGTTGAATCGAGGGGGGTGGGGAAGAGATTAGAACATGTGATCAGGGAGTAAGGGTACGAGGGCGCCGGCTGGGCACGGGCTGGTAAATTTTCAGCCATCTCGATTTGGTTGGAGATCTCGACTTGAGTGAGCGGGGCCAGGCAGCCGAGGGACGGAGGGAGTGTTACGCCAGGTGATCTGCTCCCACGTGGCGAAGGAAGCATTGGACCTGGACGCCGGCAGAGCGGAGGGCTGCCATCAAGGACATGAATGTGTAGATGGCCATGAGCCATGACGAGGTGATCGTCAGGTAGGTGGAGTCGTGGAGGTCTGGAGGAAACTCGACAAGTAGGATCCCGAGCCGGGGTTGCAGAAGCGATACACCACAGTCCACAGTCGCCTGATGGCCTGGCTTCGTCGCCGAGGTGGAGGACTAGATCAGTCGGATTAAAACGTTGTTCTGCAGTCAGGTCAAAATTTCATCAACTATGCAGTTCCATCAAAAACGTTATGTCTGCTGTGCAATCAAGTCGGTGATAAATAAATCATCCACAGTGCTGGGGGAGCGAGGGCTCCTTAGTCTCCACTCTCCACTGAACAACGCAATTACCTATTGCTCCTGAATTGAAGGAAATCGAGGTTGTTCCATCATCCATCCACAAGGTGAATCATTCAAACGGGCACAAGTTATTCAGCCCGTTCGTTTGGTCGTGTTTGGCTTATAAGCCATGACTCATCAGCCAATGAACAATATTTTTCTCTCACACCAAATCAGCCAACAGTACTTTCAGCTATGGCTTATCAGCCAAACAAGCCCAAACAAACAGGGCGATTATCCTGGACGTGCATAGTGTGGCAGAGCACTGAACAGAGAAGCTCGTCGCAAAGAGAGAGAGAAGCAGACGGAACTTTTTTTCATCAAGCAAAGTTTAGAAACTGAAGAAGTTAAAAGGACTCCGTTTCTAATTAGGTGAAATTTGCCGTTGTAATGCAGGAAGTACAACACCCTGTGTTCTGCAACCTTTTAAAAATCACTTAAAGTCTGAACTTTTCCCAAACTTGTTACAGACCATTTCAAATTCACTTAAATTAACAACCAGTTTCCTAACTAATGCTTGAATCCAATAAAGCTTTCTAAAAATAAACTTGGAAAACACCTCAAACAGTCAAACCTTGAAGCCTTGAATTGTATGTTTGTCCTGTTATGTGTTCAAACCGTGGTGGTTCCTTTCCATGAAACCCTTTTGAAATTCACTCAAAAGCCTTTGAGAAAAATAATCATTTTCCTTCCTGCCCTCATTCTCGGGCTCGGGGGCGAAGCTAGCACAGATATTACCCTGGCGCACTCCTCTACAACATATAGAAGAGCATGCAGGATTATATAGAAAGGAGCTTTGTTACTGTGCTTGGGAGGAACTACCGGCTCCTCCCTTAGACAATTAAATATTCTTATAAGGGTAGTTTAGTATTTTTTTTCTCTTTTTCCCAATATACACCCACGAACAGGGAGTCCGAGAGGAGCTCGCTGCTGCTCGATCTGCCGACGAGCTCGCTATTGCTTGCGCCCCCTTGCCCACCGCCGTCGTCCCATAATGTCAAGCCTCTGGAGTCCACCCTTCTGTTTACCTCACACACTAATTTCAAATATATCTGCAGGTCTCCATTAGCGCCTGTCCGCATGCTTTGCCTGTTCGTACTCTGCCTCGACTACACTCGGACTTGGGCCCTATCCGCATGCTCAGTGGCGGATCCAGGAAATATTTTAGGGGGGACTGAACAACACTGCTGCCCGATCTTAAGTCTCAGCCCCCTTACATTATAGAACTTTGCCTAAAAATTCATAGGGGCTCTACAGTAATTTGCACTGATTTGGTTTGGGTAGGGAGGTGCTGCATGCCTGCACTGTAGCCATGGCGATGTTGATTCATGGACCTGCTCTTTTCAGTCTGGAATTTTGTCTTTAGCACAAACTGCTTACTGCTCGATCCATGATACTTGGAAGACAAAATATAGGCTGCTGGAATGGCCACCATGCCTCTCTAACTGAACCCTGGCCAACGACCAATCTGACGACGTAGCGGCCAGCGGCGGCGGAAGCGGTGACGTCACACTACTGGAAAATTGGACTTTGCCAAGTGCCTGAGACTTTGTTTAGTGCTTTTTATCGGGGCACTCGGCAAAGCAATTTTTTTGCCGAGTGCCGCACTCGGCAAAGGTGGCTTTACCGAGTGCCAGCTGAGTGCCGTGGCACTCGGCAAAGATCCCACTCGGCAAAAGGTGGTCGGCCCGTGACGGCGGCCACCTGCTGTCAGATTTTGCCGAGTGCCTAAAGGCTGGCACTTGGCAAATTTTTTTTTTAAAAACTTATTTTGCCGAGTGCCAGCCCCAGGCACTCGACAATTTTTTTTTTATTTTTTAAAACATATTTTGCTGAGTGCCAGAGATAGGCACTCGGCAAATTTTTTTTTATTTTTTAAAACTTATTTTGCCGAGAGCCAGACCTTGGCACTCGGCAATTTTTTTTTTATTTTTTAAAAACATATTTTGCCGAGTGTAAGCCTTGGACACTCGGTAAATTTTTTTTTAAAAAAACTTATTTTGCCGAGTGCCGGCGCCAGGCACTCAGCAATGTTTTTTAATTTTTTAAAACAAATTTTTTAAAAACATATTTTAAAACTTATGTGGAGCAAGTTGTGATCACATGTGGAGATGTCTGGGTTTTTGGAATCCGACGTCACAACTTGCTCGAAACCTTCTCAATTTTTTACCACAGCCTCCACATGCGATAACACGACGCCTCGACAAGTTTCGTGATTTTCGGACTTCGTTTCCATTTTATATAATTTAAAATCACATTTCGGGCAAGTACCTCGACATGTTACGTCAACGAGATGCTCGAGATTTCATGTGAGTTCCTAGATACGGCCTAAACATACCCTAAATATCATGAGTATCAATTTTTTGATGACCAAAGTCCATTATTCCATGTACCTACAGTTCAAATTTGAAATATCTCGAAAAATTCGACGAAACGAAATAAACTAATGAAATATATCAAAAAAAGTCAAAATTGCTCCAAATTTTAAAATAGAGTTTGAAATACTGTCACAAGGCCCCAGAAAAAAATTTGGGCCCAAAATAAAAAAAATTTGCCGAGTGCCATGGGGGGCACTCGGCAAAGTGGCTGGGCTTTGCCTAGTGCCGGCCCAGGGGGCACTCGGTAAAGTTGAAATAAAAAAAACACTAAAAGCCCACCGGCCCAACCCCCGCGCGGCCCAACCCCCCAGCCACCCGCCCGCTCCCCCGCGCCCACCCCAGCCGCCGCCGCGCCCACCCCCGCCGCTGTCGCGCCCTCGCCGGTGAATCGTCGCCGCCGGCGAGCCCCGCCCTCGCGCCCGCGTGCGCCCACGCCCGCGCCCTCCGTCGGCCACGCCCGCCGCGCCCACCCCCGTCGCCGGCCCCACCCTGCCCCGGTAGCTCCCCGCGGCCCGACCCCCCTCGCCTCGGCCGCCTAGAGGTGGCTGGCTGGTGTCGGCCGGCCATTTCTGGCAGCGGCGGCCGTGTCCCGGGCGTCCCTTCCCTGGCCGCACCGCCCGTAGGAGCAGGGGAGGTAGGAGGAGCAGGGGAGGAGGGAGAGAAGGGAAGGGGAGAAGAGGAGGAAGAGAAGAGGAGGAAGAAGGGAGAAAGGAGGAGGAAGAAGGAAGAAGGAAGAAGGGAGGGAGGAGAGGAGAAGGGAGGAGGAAGAAGGAGAAGGGAGGTGGAGAGGAGAAGGGAGGAGGAGCCCCGGCCGCTGTCCACGCCTCGTTAGTGGCGGTGCCGTGCCCTCGGCGCCCCGCTCCTGACTCCGCCCACCATCGACGAGCACACTAGGTTCGCTCTTCCCTTTCTATTCAAATCGTGCAATGGATGTCAGCCATCAAGCCCTTGTTAGTAGTAATAGTTGTTGTATGTGGTTTTCGGCCATCGAGCCATTGTTTGTGGATGTTGGCCTTCGTGCCGATTTTTTGTAGGTTTTTCAAACCTCCCCGTGCAGGGGAGGTTCTACCGAAATTTTTAATTGTCACTAATGTATTGCCTTTTTATGCAGGAGGAGGCCCCGGCGGAGGGACCTCGATGACCCCGATTGTCTTCGTCAGCGTTGCGGGTCTACCTGCACCGCGTCGCGGTGCCACTGCACCGACTCGCCACAGGCCCGCTAGCCTGACCTCACTAGCACCCTAGGTATAACCCCTCTATCTGTATCATGGTCTTAGGTCGCTGATCCCAGTTAGGCGTCTCCCGTCCGAAAGAGATACAGTCGGAGTTATGCAGGTCTTTGCATATCTGCGAGCATTTCTGTTTCGGATTGTCCATGTTTTTTAGACAGCCCGTGGATGCGTAGATGGGTTAGTTTCCATGGTCCGCTCCGGTCCGAGACGGTGTTTCGGCATCACCCCCTGTTGTTCTTTGGATACACACTCTCCCTTGTAGGACGTGTATCGAGAGAACAGCGAGGAGGTGCTACCGAAATTCCGTCTCGGATAGGAGCGGAGCATGGAAACTAACCTCATCTATGGATCCACGGGTGGGATTAGGACTTATCCTCACCCATTAGAGAGTAGGGACACCGCGTAGATGTAATTGATGGTGACTCATATGTGCTGATACGTCTGTTAAAGGATGGAGGACCATGAGTGGATGTACATGCTCTGGAGAGACGAGCACGATTATGACTTGCTGTTTATAGTCAAGGTCGAAGAATTCTTACAGCATGCATTTGGCGAGAGTGTTGGGGGCCATTCTCTAGTGGTTTGTCCATGCAGCGGTTGTGACAACAGAAGAAGGAAAGATAGGTTAACCATGGGTAAACATATTATGAAGTTTGGATTTACTCCGGGCTACCACCGGTGGATCCACCATGGTGAAGCTGATCGTATCAGGGAGGAGGTGGTGAGACCATGGCTCAAGGCTTTCGATGATGATGCTGGGGTAGCAGACATGCTCGATGACATGCACCAAGCTCAGTTTGCTGAAGGACGTGACAAGGAGGAGATGGAGGCCGCCGCAGATGCCTTCTACCTGATGTTGGACTTGGCACAGAGACCCCATCACGATCATACTAATGTTTCTTAGCTGGATGCCATTGGTCGCGTAATGGGGTTGAAGGCCGAGTTAAACCTAAGTCAAGAAGGCTTCTACAAGATGGTGGCCGTGTGGAGCGATATGCTACCGAAGACACACATTATGCCGAAGAACTTGTACGAGTCAGAGAAGCTCCTTCTTGCACTTAAGATGTCGTATGACAAGATACATGTGTGTTCGAAGGAGTGTGTCCTATTTAGGAAAGAACACGTGGATGCAAAGTACTGCCCGAAGTGTAAATCCTCTAGGTACATGGAGGTAGACTCAGGCGATGGCCAGAAGAGGCAGCTTAAGATCCCCATGAGAGTCCTACGACACCTTCCGTTCCTGCCGAGGCTCCAATGACTATTCATGATCGAGGAATCCGTGAAACAGATAACATGGCACAAAAACGGCACACGGTACAATCCTGAGAAGATGGTACATCCATCCGATGCTGATGCATGGAAGTACTTCAATTTGTGGCATCCTCTCAAAGCAGAGGAGGCTCATAATGTACGTGTCGCGCTGGCAACAGATGGGTTCAATCCATATGGCATGATGGCTGCACCATACACATGTTGGCCCATGTTCATCATCCCCCTGAATCTCCCCCCCGGCGTCTCCTTTCAACGGCATACCGTGTTCCTCTCGTTGATAATCCCTGGACACCCGAGGAGTAATATGGGTGTCTTCATGGAGCCTGTGATAGATGAGTTGATCGATGCTTGGGTCAAAGGGGTGTGGACATACGACCGAGCTACGAAGACTAGCTTCAAAATGCACGTCTGGTACCACTACTCCCTGCATGACTTCCTGGCGTATGGGTTAATGTGTGCCTGGTGTGTTCAGGGGAAGTTCCCATGCCCAATATGCAAGGAAGATGTGAGGTTCATATGGTTGAAGAAGGGTGGCAAGTATTCGTTGTTCGACGAACATCGTCAATTCCTCCCTCTTGACCATCCATTTAGAGAAGATGTCAAGAGCTTTACGAAAGGTGTCAAAGTGACGGACCCTAGACCGCGCTTGAGGACTGGGGCAGAGGTTCATGCTCAGATAGATGCTCTTGTGCCCAACGAAGATGGTGGTTTCATGGGATATGGTGAGCAACATATGTGGACTCATAAGTCCGGCTTGACAAGGCTCCCCTATTTCAATAACCTCCTACTACCCCATAACATTGATGTCATGCACACTGAAAAGAATATCGCCGAGGCACTTTGGGCAACGCTCATGGACACTGACAAGTCTAAGGACAACCCTAAGGCTAGAGTGGACCTGGCGACGTTGTGCGATAGGCCAAACCTAGAGATGCGGCCTCCTACAATAGGAAAGCAGTGGAGAAGGCCTAGGGCCCCCTATGTCTTGAAAATCGATCAAAGGAGGGAAGTACTTCGATGGATCAAGAATTTAATGTACCTCTTACTCCTATCATATTCAAGTGCCACTGGTTTGATCCTAGACGAACGAGATGGACCCCTCATCTTGGGCTAGTTAAGATTAGGCATGATTTTGTCTATAAAGGAAAAGATATCTATATTGTGGCTCAACAGGCCGTGCAGGTGTATCATACGCCATACGCGTGCCAAGACAAAGACCATCTTAAGGGTTGGTCTATTGTGCACCAGGTATCTTCGCATGGTAAACTACATGTTCCAAACGATGAAGATTACACCTTCGACACAAACACATATGATGGAGAGTTCTATCAAGCAGATGGGCTACAAGGGAGCTTTGAGATAGTCTTACCCGATGTGACGACCGCCATGGAAGTAGACAATGAAACGGTTGATGACGAGGACCCTGGAGATGTAGTGCTAAATCCGAAGGACATTCAAATGCTTGAGCGATTCCATTTAGGCAAAGACAATGAAGAAGACACAGAACCTTCGGATAGTGTTGCCCATTTGGACAATTTTGACAGTGATGATAAGACCTATGACCCCAATCATGAAGATTATTCCTAAACCATGTAATACTATGTTTTTATTAAATTTTGTTATGTTTATTCATTTTGAACTATTTGACATGTATGTACTAACGCTTGTTGTTCATTCTTTGTACATTGCAAGTGACAGAACAAAGATGGTGGGCAACCGTTCACTGAGGTAGGTGCTCTCGGTGTACCAGAGGCTACGCCCTCCTGATGGAGGTGAGGGGACGTCTTCGCCCCCAGCGGCGAGAGCAGGCCTAGGTCACCCCAGCACGGGGAGGGGGAGGGGAGGGGAGGGGGAGGGGCCAGGGTCACCCCAGGAGGGACCCGCCTCCTCCCCCGGCTCTCGACCAGCCGAAGGACCCATCTCCTACCCCAGAGGACCATGTGGCAGCCATGGGCACGACCATAGACACTCCATCGGGGGACGAGGGGACTCAGCAGATGGAGGACAGTTCTGCTCAGTCGGCTCCTTACCTGCGAGGTCCCACAAGCCTTCCTCTGGTTCCGCTTCCTGACCGACGCCCACTGGTTCGTCCTGTGGGAAGAAGGTAAGTAACTATAGATGTTATCACTAGTACTTCATATGATACATTGAAAATCAAAAGAGAAAGTGATAATTTTTCTTAATCACTTATGCAGGGGCTGGCTAGTTCTGTCGGGTGCTCTTGACCCCCCACGCACCCCCGCTACCGTCCTGGGATGTCTGTGCAGGAAACACTTCCCCGGCCTTGTGGACTTGAAAGAGGGGAGGTGGGAGCCGGCCTGGTCATGGGACAGGTACAAGCTCGGCTCGGATGATGAGCAGGACAACAAGCAGGAGCGGGTTTTGGCAGACTTTTGGGTAAGTGTCTCACAACATAGCTCAATACATCTCCTCCATTGGTTAAGTCTTTTATTGAAATAATGAATGGATACATCATGTTTGTATGCAGAGGTACTTTAAGGCCGAAGAAGGTCAAGAGACCCTGGCGGATCAGACGGCACACAAAGCCTGTAAGAAGTACGTCGGCGACATGATTCACGAGGCGCGACTCCATGCCCACGTCGACTACTACAGGCCCATCAAGAAAGAGCCCCTCAACAAAATCGGTGCAAGAAATGTGGCATTGACCAAGGAGCAGTACCTTCAGGTAGGTGAATAATATTGATTCGTTTTGAGATTTAGTAGGTCCAGAATTGATCTTCTTATATGTCAAACACTTGATGATGTGTAGGTGCCGGCCTCGTGGTGCATGTTGCATAGATCGGCATGGTCGAGGATCGTGGACAGGTACCTTGACCCGGCGTACATCGCAAAGCACAAGCAAGGCAAGCGGAAGCGGGCACTGAGGACCGGTCCAACTCACCACCAAGGCAGCCGCAACCTCCCCGCATTCAAGCGGGCACTTGTACGATATGTCATTTATCTATTCTAACGCTCAATTTTGCCTGATTTCTAATCATCTTGCCGTCTTTCTCGCAGGAGGTGGCACACCCGGACGTGCCGGTGTCGGAGTTTGGGGCATGGGCTGTGTCCCACATGGGCCCGGTGAAATCCGGTGTCGTCTTCAACCCGGATGCCACTGCCCAGGCTTACTCTGACCCGAGCGTCCACGCTAAGGTCAGAGACTACGCGGAGGCAGTTAGGGTGCTCCATGTCTTAGATCACAATCTGAGCACTGAGCCCCTTGAGATAGAGGTGATCGTGAGGCTGGGGCAAGGCAGGAAGCATGGGCGGTTGTGGATTGCAGACGGCGCCGACTCCTCGAGCTTTGCACTCTCTCTCCGACGTGAGGGCACGGAGCACGGCCAGAAGCCTTCCCATACGTGCATGGCCTACTCCAACACTGTCGCGGGTCGACGAACTTCAGGTAATTCCGGTTTCACTCGTCGTACATTGAACGTTACACACATTGATCAGAATTGCAATACTAAAACATGTTGTGATTGAAACACTACAGACCGAGCTGGCAGAGACAAGGGAGACGCAAGCGCACCTGACCGCAGAGCTGGAGGCCACGAAGAAGCAGATGGCAGACATGTATCAGATCATGCAAACCATCGGGCAAGCATCAGGTGTCCAAGTGCAGTTGCCAGCTCCAGCTCCGGTTCGACACTTCACTCCTGTGAGTATGAAAGTTTAATGCGTTCATGCCATTGTGATTTTCGGCCTTCATGCCGTTGTGATTTTTGGCCTTCGTGTCGTTGGGATTGTCGGCCTTCGTGCCGTTGTGATTGTCGGCCTTCGTTCTGTTATTTCTTGCAGGTTGGAAACCTCCCTGTGCAGGGGAGGTGCTGCCGAAATTTTCAATTTTGAGTATAACACATGCAATCTCTTCTCTTTTGTGCAGCCTCCGTCGGCGGGTTCAAACAATCCCGCTACCGTGTCACCGGCGGCTGATCGCGTCAACCCTTCACCGCAGTTCGGTCCTTCACCATAGTCCAAGGGGCCACACCTGCAGTCTCCGTCGCCGTAGTAGGGATGTTGAACTTTGTGATGTTGAACTTGTAATAATAAACTTATGATGTTGAACTTTGGTGTATTTGTGATGAATTTTCGATGGATTTATTAAATATGCGTGTTCTTGTGATATATAATGCATGTTGGTGATATAGATGTGATGACTGTATATATATATATATATATATATATATATAGTCTGTTACAATGGAATGTAAAAAAAAATTGCAATTCTCGGGGTCTTTGTCGAGTGCCATGGGCAAGGCACTCGGCAAAGATTTTTCAAAAAAAAATAAAATCTCTTTGCCGAGTGCCTTGCCGCAGCACTCGGCAAAGTATTTTTTTAAAAAAAATTCATAAATTCTTTGCCGAGTGCCTAAACAGGGGCACTCGGCAAAAAAATTATTTAAAAAAAATAAAAAAAACTTTGCCGAGTGCCTGGGCAGGGGCACTCGGCAAAGTAATTTTTTTAAAAAAATAAAAAAAACTTTGCCGAGTGTCTGGGCAGGGGCACTCGGCAAAGTACTTTAAAAAAAAATAAAAAAAACTTTGCCGAGTGCCTGGGCTGGGGCACTCGGCAAAGTAATTTTTAAAAAAAATAAAAAAATTTTTTGCCGAGTGCTGGGTCGGGCACTCGGCAAAATAACCGTTAACGGCCGGCGCCGCAACGGCCGAAAATATTTTGCCGAGTGCCGCCCCAAGCACTTGGCAAATTTTTTTTTTATTTTGCCGAGTGCCCGGATAAAAAGCACTCGGCAAAGACCCTTTGCCGAGAAAAATTTTGCCGAGCGGACTTTGCCGAATGCTACACTCGGCAATGCCTTTGCCGAGTGCAAAGGGCTCTTTGCCGAGTATAAAAACACTCGGCAAAGCCACGGCCTCCCGTAGTGTCACGCGTATGTGAAACTAAGGGTAGAAGCGGAGACTTGGGCTTCCTAGCTGATATGGAAGTCCTGTTATACCCTCTCTATTTAATCACGAGCCAGTTCCGTATCCATGTATTTTTGGTTCCGGTCCGCAACTTAAATTCCTCTTAGTTGGTTCCTCGTACTTTTAAACCATCAGATCTAGCAAAATGAAGGGCTCTCATTATTTTCAAGCACTGTAAATTTTCTCATATAGTAAAATCTCAGTTTAGTAGTAGAATATATTTTTTTTTTGAAGAAACATGAGGGGCAAGGTGCCTCTACTGAAGTTGTATTACGAAAAACATTCAGTAGAACAGGAAAGGCAGGTACTCCCCTCCTCATTTTCCCCCCTCCCTTGTTTTGGCTCGTAACTCCCCGAGAAGTAATACAAAATATTTTTTTTTGTTGTAGAGAGATCTTGACAGGAGGCAGGAGGTTCTTGAAGCACGGGATATTTTTTCTGTTTGCTTGGCTGCATAGCTGAAACTGTAGGCTGATTTGTTATGAGAGAAAAATTACTGTTTGTTAGTTAAAAAAGTATGGCTTATAAGTCAAATGAACAGGGCGTTAGCTGTTAATAATCTTTTTCAATTTTTTGACAAATTACTAAAAAAAGCTAAAAACAACCATTTACTTCTTCAAATATTTACTAGTGTTTATTGTTTAAGATCTGGAAAGGAATATTCACCAGCAATGAAACCTGTCACTGCATCTCAATGCAAACAGTAGAAGGATTTGGGAGATGACGGCGACGAACAACGGTCCGAAGTGATCACGGCAGTTATGTCCCTGGCTTTTCGCCGTCCTCATTTGTGCCGGCGTGGGCTGCGTTTGCTCCTGTCCGCCGCCTGCTCCATCGGCCCTCTTCGCCGGGGTCGCCTTCCCTTCGCGTCTCCACGTCTGTTCGTCGCCTCTCTCTACGTACGCGCGGCGGCGGCGCCTCCGTTGCTGTTTGCTCTGCTCCTTCGGACCGTTGGCCCTTCACTGCTGCGTTTCGTATCGTATCGTCGTTATTGTCTGCTTTGTGTGTTGCTGGCGGGGCCGGGATATCCATTTCCATATTAGGTTCTTCTCCTTCCTCGATTGTTCTTCTTGTATCCACGACGCTGTTCTGTGATGTTTCTTTCCCCTTGCTCTTCGATGTGGGCTGGCATTCCCTGGTGTGGTTGTCCCTTCACATCCTTCTCGGCGTGCCGTGTCTCTGTCTGCTTTGCGATCACTTTCGTTTCTTCTTCGTTGTGCGTTGCTGTTAGGACAGTGGGGTACTAGCTTGTACTACTGGGTGAATTATTGGGTCACCGACGACTTCAAGGATCGCCCCGGAGACAGCAATGGTATAAGACTATCAGTTGTGACTTGGATCATATCACGAGTCAAGTCTTTTTTGACAGCAAAATATTTGAACTAGTCCACGAGCCCTATATTGAAAGACCGTCAAACACGAACTAGCGTACAACCACTAAAAAAAAGCATGCATGGTTCAGAGCAACCGAATAACTTAACCCCTGCCATTGGAATTAAATTTTTTTTACCAATAGTTTGAGTGGATGCTAAGTTTTCAACAGTTTTCCTCTAAAATAGCAAGCAAAGGAAAATTTCCTTTGTTGCTCCTATGCTCATTCTTGAGAACCAAAGTTATAAACAATAACAATCCCAACAGAATCTCAATCCTATGTCATTAATCCATTCTTATGGACCAAGGAGACCTAAAGCGAACAATAATTTGGAAACTGAGGGAATACATTAAATGCCTTATTGCATAAAACTATTATTCTAGACAAATAAACTAGTACAACTTCCAAACACTTAAACCAAGGCATGTTAATTTGTATATGAACCAAGGCATGGCATGGATATCTCCTCGATCGCATCCAAAGTAGAAGCTCACTTACAAAGAGTCGTAGTCACCCAAAGCTAAAGCTATTGGAATGACCACTACTGCATGAATTATTGGGTCACCGACGACTTGGCTTGGATCGCGCGGCAGACAGCAATGGCACATATGTTGTGACTTGGATTGTATCGTGAGTGAGTCAGCAAAATATTTGAACTGGGCCAACTGGTCTACAACCACTATAAAAGTTTATTTATCATGCATGGTTCGGAGCAACTAAAGAACTTGACGCCATTGGAATGGAACAGCAAACCAATAGCAAGATGGCTCCCACTAAGCATCGTTTCCCCATGCTCCTGGTCCTGCTCCTATGCTCCTACCCCGCAGAAGCTGCAGCCATGATCAACAACACCAAAGCACCTTGCCTCCCAGCACAAGCTTCTTCCCTCCTCCAGCTAAAAGGTTCCTTCATCGTTGCCAACGCCCGCTTGTCATCATGGCAAGCTGGAACAGACTGCTGCCACTGGGAGGGCATCATCTGCAACACGGGCTCCGGGAGAGTCATTTCTCTTGACCTCGGTGGGTTCAGCCTGATGAGCTCTCGTCTACACCCTGCGCTCTTCAACCTCACCTCTCTCAGGACTCTCAACCTTGCTTTCAATGACTTCACTGGCGTCCGCTTCCCAGCATCTGGGTTTGAGCGGCTCACAGATATCACCCACCTCAACTTCTCCTATAGCTACTTTATTGGTCAGATCCCCAGTGGGATTTCCCGCCTCAAGAACCTTGTCACTCTTGATTTTTCTGATAATAACGGCTTGTATCTTAAAGATCCAAGTTTCCAAACTTTCATGGCAAATATGAGCAATTTGAGGGAGCTCTTTCTTGATTGTGTGGATTTATCTAGCAGTGGGTCGACTTGGTCTGCTGTTTTGGGGCATTCAGTTCCTCAGCTACGGATTCTGAGCTTGCCTCAGTGTGGTTTATCAGGTTCTATTCACCCTTCCTTCTCAAGGCTTGGCGAACTGACAACAATCGACTTCGGGAATAACAATGAGTTGTATTTTCAAGAGCCAAGTTTCCGAACCTTCATGGCAAATATGAGCAACCTCAGGGAGCTCCGTCTTGATTCAGTGGATTTATGTAGCAGTGGGTCGACTTGGTCTACTGCTTTAGCAGACTCTGTTCCCCAGCTACAGATTCTTGGCTTGGATGTGTGTGGTATATCAGGTTCTATTCACCCTTCCTTCTCAAGGCTTCGCTCACTGGCATCGATCAACTTCGGAAACAATGAACTCAGTGGCAAAGTCCCTGAGTACTTTTCTGAACTGTCTTCCTTGAGCAGTCTTGACATATCAGGCAATCATTTTGAAGGACAATTTCCAGCCGAGATCTTCCATATAAAAAGTCTGATGATGCTTGATTTATCAGCGAACCCCATGCTTTTCGTGAGATTTACATATTTCCCAGCTGGAAACAGTTTGCAGCACCTGAATCTACTGGGGACCAACTTCACTTATGATACCCCACTCACTTTTGCCAATCTGACGTCTCTCCAGACTTTGAGCCTTACCACGGGAACCATGGCCAAGGAACTCCCCACTTCAATAAAGCTTCCATCACTCGAAGAACTGGTACTAGAGGGATCTGACTTGGAGAAGCCAGTACTATCTTGGGTTGGCAACCTTAAAGATTTGAAATACCTGAGACTCGATGGCTATGACTTCTCTCAATCAACACTCTCTTGGATCAACAACCTGACAAGGCTTGAAACGTTGTATATACGGACTTGCAGTGCCTCTGTGCCAATACCGTACCAGATTGGAACTCTTGCTTATTTAACAGACCTGGAGCTCAGTACTTGTTACGCCTCTGTGCAGCAAATACCATCATTTATAGGCAATCTTACAAAGTTGACATCATTGACCATTACTGGTTTCAATTTTTCTGGCCCAATACCGTACCAGAATGGAAATCTTGCCAATTTAAGAGAGTTGTCCATTAAAGGTTGTGACTTCTCTGGGTACCAAATACCATCATGGATCGGCAATCTTACAAAGTTGATATCTCTGGACATTTCTGATAACAATTATTTATCTGGGCCAATACCCTCAACAATTGGAAACCTGATCCAACTCGAATCGCTGCGGCTTTCTAGGAACAACCTCACCGGTGAGACTCTCAATCTTAATTGCTTTCTTCCAATGCCCTTGTAGATACGTCTTACACTTATATTACATGCCGTACCGATGGTCAAGAAGCAAGCCAAAAAAGGGAGGGGAATACGAGGGCAATAAGACTTTTAGTCTCCTTTGAAACAAAGGAAAAGGGGAACGATTTGATTGGTATATGAAATTTTTTCTATGATGCCTTTTCGAACAAATGACTGAGTTCCTACAAATCCACAAATTACTATGGAGTAGCTTGTTATTTTAGGAATTGGGGGGCATTCTTCACTTTTTGTAAGAGATTTGTCAGATGTTTAGGCATATTTTAATCTAGAAAAAAGGTGAACAAATGTGACGTTCGTTGCCTGATCTACAAGTATTGCAGACAACATGCATGCTAACAACAGGTCAACACCTACTAGCATATATTGATTATATGAAACAAGCTAAAAAAGCAACAAAAGTCACTAGTCAGCACTATGTAGCAGGACAAGTGCCGAGGCGTTTTTTTTTATATAAAAAAATATATAAGGAGGCGGCGTTGTTCTCATCATATGAAATGATGAGCGGTGGTGGTCTGGTGGAATTCAATTTGGGTTATGGCAGAGTTGATCACATAGTATGCAACTGAAAGTATAAACATGCAAACACGTTAAAACGATCCAAAGCAAGTAAATAATCATGAATAATCTTGTGTTGGGTCGAAAATGTAAATCATTTTGCAATATCTACCATTTCGTTTTGGTGTTGCTGTTTTGGGGAGAGGTAGCTGTGTGACTGGTGATGTAGGTTAGTTTCTAGTGTTATATATGATCTTATCTCGTTAGATATATTTTCACTTCCACATTTGTTTTTGTTCTTAACCTGAGAAAATGAACATTAAGGGCTAAATCTTGTTTGTATATATTATTTCAGTGCACCATATGTATACTTTTTAAGTGTATTAGTATTTAAACTGATCTTGTAAAGTATATTTTAACAATTAGCATCTCTTCTATATATAATTGACACAAAATCTATTAAAAGTTTTGTGAACCAGTTAACATAACTTTTGTACAGTATACAATTTGCACTACTACACACATGATTTTCAGAGATGACCATAGATGGTTTGTAAAGACAGCTACCTACCTAGAGATTGATTTCTATAGACGGGAGCTGCCCCTAGAAATAGTTTTCCTGAATTTTGTAAATCAAACCAAAAAATAGTAAAATAGTTTTTTAATCCTGGAAAAGCCTGCCAGCCAACCCGTGGCCATGGAGGATCGAACTCATTGTAAATTGGGCAAAAGATAGTAAAAACATTTTTATTATCCCGGAATAAGCTCACTAGCCAACACCCGCAGTCGTGGGGACCAAACTCACAACCTCAGACTATACACATTGCTTCTTTACTAATGCGCCTCAAAGTCACTTATGATTAAGTGGCGGATATATTATTTTTATTTAATTTAGTGAATATTGTAATACATATTTGAGACCCTACACGAATTCAAATAAAAAAGGTTTGAACTGCAAAGTTTTAGTTCTCTTTGAGTACTATAACTTTTGGTATAGGTCATTTCTCCATCCAAACTCATTTGAAAATTCAAAAAGAAAAATGAATTTCAAAATAATTAATCTTAAAATAGAATTTATACATATCTTGCCACTATGATACACCATCTTAGTAACCCTTAAATTTACATCAAAATTACCCCCTCTTGCCATTATTAAAAATGAACTAAAATGAACCCTGATCCACATCTAAATTATTAACACCTATTATTATGAAAAAAACCTGAAGAACAATAAATTACACCTACACATGTTTTTATTTATCCACATCTACCACTATTAATATATAAAGAAAACTAACTTATAGCAAATATGCATGCTACTGCATCATACCACACGCATGCATGAGCATTAAAAATATATTTGTATGTTTTATCAATCATGAAAAAAGTTCCCTTAATAATTCATATACCAATAATACTAAAAAATCATTTAAGTTTATTTAATATCCATAAGAAAATTTATGTAAATAATTTCTTTAGACAAATTTATACGTCTTGAATCATTATGACATCAATATTGATAGTGTATTGTAAGCACTTTCTATTAAAAACACTAATACACATATAATTCTATGATAGAGAAATTCAACATCTCGAGTAGCAGATAAAATTAGTGCAGAAAAAGGTGGCTTTGGCTTCTCTACTTTTTGAAATTCCCTTGGAGTAAACAATTTTGTTAGACTTAAATATTAACTAGCAGGTACCCCTGCGCTTCGCGCGGGCACAACTACGTTTTTTGGGTAAATATAAAATAAGAATTATCTCATAAATTGTTTTAGCGTGAAGGTAGTATGTCTTAATTCAGGCAATCAAGAGAAAAAACTGACATGCAGTTTAAGCTAAGGTTTCAACTATATGTGGATTGAAGACATAAGTTGTCATGTAGAGAGACAAAATTAAAGATATGGGTATAAGAACATATAGAGTAGTTGATAATAGATTCATCACAACCGAATAGAGGTTATTGAGTATCTATATGGATATTGCGTTAGAGAAATGGACAAAGACAACGAGAGCACAAAGATATGTAATTTTAGTTAGTTGTAGACACTAGACATGAGCTTCTAATAGTTATGTTGTCTAAGATTCTAGCCCATGCAGAGTTAATGGACTAGTGTTCCAGTATTTGGTATTAAACTTGCAACCTCACAATTCTATAGAGAAGTTTCATATGAAACAATTGATTTTATTTATGCTAAGAATCCATGGGTTTAGAGCTGAACCCTTTTCAAATGTTAATTAGTATAAACAAATAAATTGTACAATACAACAAAGTCCGAATTTCAATTTGGTGCATCACTAAGATGTAAGCCAAATCCCAAAAATATGTTATATATGCATCTACTTTGAGAAATGAAGAATGTTGTTATGTTCATTACAAGTGCCAGTGTATATTGGATTTCTTTATTATGAAAATACATTAATAAAATTCCAAATATTCTGACAAGCATTGTTTCGGCCTTGCATGCAGGAAACATTCCAGAGTCTTTATTCGCTCTTCCTGCCCTGCAAACTCTTTTTCTTAATACGAATCAGCTTTCTGGTTCCTTGGAAGACATTATTCCTGATCCTTTATCCTTGGGACTCTCGCAAATCGTGGGAGTTGTCTTAAGTGATAACCAATTGACAGGCCCAATACCCGAGTCACTTTTTCAGCTTACAAACCTCCAGTTTCTGTATCTCGACTCAAATAAATTGATGGGTACAATAAAACTTAGCTCTATCTGGGGGTTGACAAATCTCACTGATCTTGACCTGTCTAACAATTTGATATCACTCATAGACACTGAAGGTGATACTATAGCTCCTTATCTTCCTAATTTCAAGTACTTAAATTTTTCATCTTGCAATCTTACAGAACTTCCAGCTGCACTGAGATATCTTGACACTATTACATACCTTGACCTTTCTAATAACCAAATTAAAGGGGCTATACCAAGTTGGGTGTGGGAGAACTGGAAGGACCAGCTTAAAACTTTGGACCTTTCACACAATATGTTTACTACATTAGAGAAGTCACCTTCTCTTATTCATACGACGAATTTAGCCTTTCTTGATCTAAGTTCTAATAGACTTGAAGGAACCATACCAATACCAGTAACCGGATATGAGGTTGTTGTGTTGGATTACTCAAATAATAGCTTCTCCTCCATTGTATCTAACTTTGGTAGGTATCTTACGAATGCTATCTATATCAATTTGTCCAAAAATAAATTAAGTGGTCATATACCAGCTTCGGTTTGTAGTTTGAACAAACTTGATATCATGGACTTATCTTACAACTACTTTGATGGACCAGTCCCATCATGCCTCGTAGAAAGAGGAAACCTGACTGTATTAAAATTAAGAGAAAACAGACTGCATGGGGTGCTGCCAAAAAATATTGGAGAAGGATGTAAGCTTCAAACAATAGATCTGAATGGAAATAGAATTGAAGGTACACTACCTACATCACTAGAAAATTGCCAAGACTTAGAGTTCCTTGATGTTGGTAATAATCATATTGTTGGTTCATTTCCATCTTGGGTGGGTACTCTTCCAAAGCTTCGAGTTCTTGTATTGAGATCTAACCAACTCAATGGCACTATAAGGGATCTTCACAGTGTCAATAAAAGTAATATAAGTTTCACAAGTTTGCAAATAATTGATTTATCCACCAACCATTTCTCTGGTTACTTGCATTCAGAATTGTTTGAGGGTTTTAAATCTATGATGAATAACAACAACAACCAGGGAGAAATTTTAGGGCACAATTACACAAACTATCACTGTCACTATCAAGACACTATCACTATCACTATCACATACAAAAATTTTGATTTTATTTTGACCAAGATCCAGACCACTTTGAAAGTAATAGATTTCTCAGATAATTCATTTCATGGTCCCATTCCCAAGTCATTTGGTAGGCTTGTTTCACTCCATGGACTTAATGTGTCGCACAACAACTTCACGGGACAGATTCCATCGCAGCTTGGTAACTTGACTAGGCTGGAATCTATGGATCTCTCCTGTAACCATCTCTCAGGGGAAATCCCACAAGTTCTGACCTCTCTAACTTTTCTCAGTTGGCTGAATCTTTCATACAACAATTTGTCTGGAAGAATACCACAGGGAAACCAGTTCTTTTCATTTCCATACAGTTCTTTTGAAGGCAACGCTGGCCTTTGTGGAAGTCAAGTGTCTAAACAATGTGACAATCCTAGTTCAACTACTCCAAAAGCGATAGACCATCAAGAATCCAAAAGTTTGTGGCAGGACAGACTTGACACCATCCTTTTGTTCACATTTGTTGGCTTGGGGTTTGGAGTGGGTTTCGCATTGGCAATCTTGTCCAGAACCTTTCGCCACGTAGAAGGATGGATTTGCAAGCATTTTTGTATCCATATGTATGTGTAATAGCATTATGGAACATATCCCTGGTATTGTTTCTAAAAAAACATAATGGGGGTGATATGTATTTGTGTTGTACTATGGTTAGATGAGACAGGTTAAATCTGTTCTGTTGCTATATGGTTGCAGTTTTCTAGATTATTCTGTGTCAGGTCTGATTCCCAGAGATAGTGGTGTTATCGCAAGGTGAAATTAAAGGTCTATTTTGAAGTTTTTTCTAATTCTGAAGTACTAGATTTAAACATATACATTAGTGCAGTTCATGGAATAAAACTTAGGCTAAACTTGAAGAGAAGGATCTGCATCGACAAAAACAGAACTGGATTCCATGCAAACGCAATGGGCTTCATAAATCTAGAAGTATAGGTTGTGTCTGTCCGAACTTGAACTCCATGAGAGCGCAGTTGCCTAGCTGCGCACGCTGGCGCAGGAGACAACCAATCATGTGGTGACCCTCAACCAATCATGCCTCTCCATTCTCCAACCCACGAAAACAATCGACAGCCAAGAAAAAAATTTGGGGTGCGTAGAATCAAGATGGACTCGCCTGAAATTTGTGGTAGCTGGAGTCTGAGGACCATGTTGAACCTATCTTACAACAAGCTGAAGGAAGAGTACTGGAGTCACCTCATTTCATGACATTTTTCAGTGTCTCGTTTTTGGGAAATGATGGTTTGTGTGGGCCTCCGCTCTCAAAAGAGTGCATGAACATAACACCAGCAACTGTGATGGTGCCATATTATTCCGAGAAGAAATCTGTAGATATTAATTATGCTATTCCTCTTTGTCAGACTAGGATTTGGTGTTGGGTTTGCCATTGCAGTAGTTGTAGTGTCATGAGGATTTCCCACTACAAAACGATCTTGAGAAGGCAGGAAGCCTTGTTAATTATGTATCGATCTCAATTCTCAAATAAATTTCATGTACGAGGGTCACTCTTTTTATTTGCTTGCAATAATCATTGTATTTCTGGGAACCGTTATTGCCACTGCTATTGCAGTGGAACTTTGGAAGCATACAGATTTGTTGAAACAATAGCAATTGCATGCACAGGTACAGACACAAAGTTGTTGACTTGGGAATTTTCACTGCTTCCAAACAGCTTGGTACAATCTATCTGCAAAAATTTGCCTGAATTTTCAGTCTTGGAGCAACCCCTTTGCAACCCATCCCATACCTCTACGAACGACACATGGGAGGCACCGAAGCAGCTTTCGTGCTTACCGAGTGTGTTGTTGGCCAGAAGAGCAATGATGAATTTGGTGATGACTTTTTTTTGTGAAAGAATTTGGTGACGACTTTGATCGAATATAATGCTGACTATGCGACGACTTTGATCGAATATAATGTGACTATGCCAGCAAGCGTGCTTAGTAGTGTTAATTTGTACGTCCAATGGCGGCAGAGACCTCGATCACACGGCAGAGCCAGAGGGCATTGCCTGATTCAACCCGCTGATAAGTGATAACAGCCTCCACTATTGCCCATTGCATGGTGACCTTGACTTGAAGTTGTAACAGATACAAACGATTGGCCAACTTAGCTTGTACATATTATGGCCCATGATAAACGCTATGCTTCCAATCGCTGATAATAGCCTCCACCACATTGGTGACCTTGACTTTGTAAAGTTGTAACAGATAGTGTTGCTTGGCCAACTTGCATGCACATGTAGAATATAGCTAGTCCATGATCATGGCCACGTCCCAAATATACACCGTGTAAAGGGATGAAAGTGGTGGCATAAATGGATATTTTTGGGACACTTTGTTAGTTCATTTTAATCATATTTCATTTGGGCTGAAATCCAAATTGTATTCCTAGTAAACCATGATTGATCAGCACAAAAACCGTACTTTCTTCAGTCACAAATAAAGAAATAGCATTTCGAGAACATTTGAAATTGACTAAATTAAATTTTAATTAATGCTTTTGGTTATAATATAACTATAAAATACTCGCCCATTCTAAATTATAAGTCAGTTTAGCTTTGTTCAAAGCCAAACTCTTTTAAATTCGACCAAGTTCATAAAAAATCACTAATATCGACACCATCAAATTAATTTGATAGTTTCATTGTTTTTATGGAATGTCTTCATGTTATATTTAGTTGAACTTTTGTACTAGATGTTAATATTTTTTTTCTAAAAACTTAGTCAAATGAAAAGTTTGACTTGAGACAATGTAATGGAAAAGAACACGTTCAGAATATAGGAATGCAAAAACAATAGAACACGTAAGCGTAAGAATTTTGAAGCAATGATCATTTGGGTAGGCCAAAGAAAAAAATGTAGGAATCCCAAAGGGTTTTTAGCCATGATATCATGATACAGTTTTCCTTTCTCAGTAGTATGATGAAACAAGGCTAAACATCTCTTCTATTACCAACTGACAATTGGACCCCACATACAAGACCCACCGTTAACTAGTAGTGTGTAACACCCCACGTCTAAAAACTGCTTATATGCCCTAGCTTCGCACGTGAAACGAGCTTGCGTAAGTGTAGGACCTCTCTTACACTTTCATCCTCGTCCTCGCTTTGTGTAAAAGGGTTAACCAGGAGGTAATACATTTGAAACGACAAGGACTATAAGCTGGATCTCACCCTTCTAAACTTCTAAGGTAATACAAACCAACCAACTACAACCACACATTACTAGGGGCTTCTAACGTCATCCTCCTAAACCTCCTAAACTTCCAAAGTGGTATTGGACCCACCAACTACAGCCACACATGCTATATGGGCCAACAACACAACTACTACATGCTTCTAACGTGTTGGTGTGTTACATTCACCACATCCTTAAGGGGTCTGAATACAATCTATAACACTCCGCGTCCAAAAACTACTTATATGGCCAACACTGGTCATCCAAAAACTGCTTATATGGCCCAGCTCTGTACTTGGAACGGAGCATACGCATAGCACCTCTCTCACACTTTTGTCCTCGCTTTGTATAAAAGGGTTAACCCGAAGGTACTACTTCTGAAACAACAAGTATTATAAGCTGGTCTCATCCTCCTAAACTTTTCAAGATGCTACTAAACCCACTAACTACAACCACACATACCACATAGGCCACACAGACCAACAACCTAATTACTATGGGCTTATAACAGGCTGGGGTGTTCCATTGTGGCAACATTTTTTTTGAAATGAATCAGGCAGGAGAGCTATCGATTATATTAAAAAGAAGAAACCCAGACTGGGTGGTACACCGACACAACAACACAACAAAGCAACAACAACACAACTAGAGCGACCAAAACAACTAAAACAAACACTGTTGTACACCAAAGATTCAATCCCCCACAACCTCCTCTGTGGTAGCCAACCAAGTGACGCGCATCACACGGACAACAATCGTCGTTAGAACACCAAAGTCACACTTGTGTCGTCGTTCATGACTCCTAACACAAATGTAGAGAGGCCTCCGCCACAAAATCCAAAAAAGCATGACCTTTTAAACTCATCAGTGGCTTGAGGAGGTCTGGTGGCAACAATTCCTGTAGACAAACTACAATGTCTTGCATTGCACCATCATTGAGCTTCCCATCCTTCCCAACAACACCCAAATCCTTTAACACATTGTGATGTGCAATGCGGCCACTTCGACGAAGCGAAGATCTATCATAGGACTTGCGTCGGCGTCTTGCAAGTGTAGTCGACGGTGAAGGTGGTTGTTTAGGAGGACATGCCAGATCATTCTCCTCCATAGTTGTGGCCATTGAAGAAGATGCTGCATTAATTGATGGATCCTCTATCAACCTCTCATTGACCTCAGGCATAGAATGCAAAGAGTTGTCTTCAATGGTTATGACTTCTTCCTTGGCGTCATCCATAAAATGTATAGGGTTGTCTTCAATGCTGATGAGAAAGATGGGGTCCTCAATTGTCACTTGTGAGAAAGCGTCCTCATCATCGGATGCATCCTCCACTAGAACAATATCCTCAACAGGGATGACGGTCTGTAGCAACGAGGTCATTGAGGGCACCACAACAACCTTCTCTATGATCATCTCAGCATTGATGGAATCTGCACTGATCACACTTGTGTCCTCACACACCAAGGAGACAGCAAATGTGCAAGCCTCCATCGATGACATCGCTGAAAGCCCCTCGTTGGCTTGCTCCATGGGCATCTTTTGGTGAGTCTCTACATCAATTGTCCTTGTGGCCACCTCCTTACTATTAGGGTTCAACACTGTGTGAAACTCCAACTCATCGGTGAGAGGGTTTGTTGTGGAAAATAATGGAGTCGAAGACTGCCGAACTGGGGAACAAGGACCAAAAAGCCCTGCCAAGTCTGTAGTGAAATAGTCCTCGCTTGGTGGACCTCCGCACTCTAGATGATTGGCCAACCGTGCAAGCCACAACTTGATGGTTGTTGTCTCAGCCCTGAAAGGACGCATGACCTCCTCAAGCCGAGATACAAAGAACTCCTAGAGATCTAAACAAAGCGACTCCATCAGAGGCCCAAACAAGGATTGAAGATCCAAAGTGGAGGAACCAGCATGTGCAGCGCCACAATGACAACCACAAGCAACACATCGAGGATGGCGATTAGTTGAAGCCGACAACGGATCACAATGACTATTTGGGGGAGATGAAGCCACAACATCTACCCATCTTTGAACATTTTGAAGATGGTTATTATGGGAAGGAGAGCCAAAACATGGTGAAGCCGGGGGGGGTGAAGGCTGCAATGTCGCTCTTTATGGCTAGGGCGATGAACATTGAATGCAGCAGATGAGTCCCGACATGAGCTGACCTAGTGATCATGTGCAAGACAATGGTAGCATCTTCCATGAGCCCTTGATTTGAAGGCAAGGTTGTGATCCTTTCTTGACTTGGATGAAGGTGACGATTGCTGCACATCGCAGCTGGTCGATGAGTTGTGCGAAGGGTGACTCTCTACACAATCCTTCCTTGACTTGGACAATGGTGACGATGACCGCATATCACAGCATGATGACAAGTTGTGCAAAGGGGGACTCATAGAGGTCGACGATGGTGGAGACGACATGACTCCTCACATCCAGTAGCAAAACTCCTACACTAGAGGAACAACAAGGACCTAGAGGCGGTAGCTGGTCGAAGACCTAGAGGTAGAGGACCTAGAGGTAGCAAATGGCAGAGGACCTAGAGGTGTGGTAGACCCTCCGAGATGACGCACCAGCAGCACCGAATACTGCAGCAGACCACATTCCCCGATTGCAGTGAGTGGAGTAGGATTCAGCAGCGGCTACAGTAGCGCCCCCTCAGGATGGCGGTGGTGAGGACGTCGGAGGTCCCTCGGTGCAGTGGATGCTGACGGTGCGGGTGTCGGAGATCCCCTCGGTTTCCTTTGGCGCGGATGCGGCTCTACATCTCTTCCAAGAGGGTGAGATCTAGATCTAGGCTGCGTTAGGCATTTGGGATGAAGGTGGACATGACACGAGGCAGTGGCGTCAGACACATTGGGGTGCGCTAGCTTTAGATTTGGGCGGAGCGGCTTATGGTGGGTTGTGGTAGCGGTCGTCAGGTCCGGGCGCTTGGGTGGTGAGGTGGCGGTGCGATCGTCTAGCCTAGAGGTGGCGTGCGGCGGCGGACGCCTGGCCCCTATGCCAGAGTGCAGGCAACAGGCTTTCGGTGGGCAGGCAATGGGGGGGGGGCTGGGGCAGACGTCCGCCGGGCGGCCAGCGGCGGCGGTAGGCGTCGGGCGGTCGCTCGCTGCTTACGGGGTGTTCGTCTTTTCCTTTGGACATAAAAAACTTTGGAACTTTATCAACTATATAGTAAGTCTATAGTGGCAGCATTGAGTTTCTCGTTCTCTGTTCACAGCAAATTTTTACCAATAAATAATTTGAGTGGATGCTAAGTTTTCTATAGCTTTTCTCTAAAATAGCAAGCTACTCCCATGCTCATTCTTGAGAACCGAAGTTATAAATAATAACAATTCCCAATAGATTCTCAATCCTATGTCATTAACCATTTTTGTGGACCAAGGAGGCCTAAAGTGAGCAACAATTTGGAAACTGATGGAGTACATCAAATGTCTTGTAGCATAAAACTATTATTCTAGACAAATATACTAGTACAACTTCCAAACACTTAAGCTTAATGCATGAAAAGTAAAGCCTAGTCAAACTTGTAAAGAATTAACTTCAGAAAACTTTAAACTAAGGCATGTCAAGTTGTATATAAACCATGGCGTCGGTGCAAAAAGTGACCAACAAGTAAATATTTGTAGTTTTGTCGTGCGTTGTGATCGGATGTGTCCTAGCACTCAATGACACAAGATTTATACTGGTTCAGGCAATGTGCCCTATGTCCAGTTTCAGTCAGTCGATGACTTTATTCCTGAGCCCAGGTGCTCAAAGTTTGTTGTGGGGTTACAAACGAGTAGGAATGAGAAGGGGGGTGTTAAAGGCCCAGTCGGACTCTGATCCAAATGGAAGAGAGTGACGGGTGCTCTAACATGCGCTAAGTATTGGAGCGTATGATCTATGTAGCTATCAAGTTCTAGAGTTATTGAGCTGTTTGAGTCCTCAGGTCATCGAGTCCTCGAGTCGTCTAGTGCTTTTTTTTGAGAGAGAGACTTTTAGGAGAGAGCTCATCCCCTTTTATAGTTGAAGGGGATGGCCTTACAAGTTAGAGAAAGAGAGAGAGTGTATACGTGTGCTACCTAGTCTTGTTGCCCACTCTATCGGGTATGAGATAGTCATCGGCGCCCACAATATTGTTTATGTTTAGACGCATATGGCAGGCTCTACCGTGTTCGCATGGTACGACAAACGTCGGCGCCTACAATACTATTTGTATTCTAACACGTCTAGAAGGTTGTATAGTGCCCGTCTGGCATGCCCTGGAGGCACTGTCCTACAGGTGCGTAGGGCATGGTAGGGTATGGTCCTTGGTATTGTGGTTGACTTGAGCGCCTTACCTTATCTTCTCCGCCTGATCCCCAGGTCCTCACCGAGCGGGCATCCCCGGTCGATCGTTCCCAGTCTGCCCTGATCGTGTCAGTCGGGAAAGAGTAGCAAGCAGAGGTCTGGCATATCCTTGGTTGGAGAAGGAGGCCGGAGCTAGACTATGGTCCCACCTTGGCCAGGCCTTTCGATTAGGGACTGGATCATTGTCCTAGCCTATCATTATGTATCTAGGCCAGCCTAGGCGCGTGTTGTCGCTGCGCCATCTATTGGGTCAGGTTTTATAGGGAAGCGGGTCCATTAGGGACCTCAAGTTTATGAACCCGATAGGAGCCCCCGAGCCCCTTTGGGACTTCTGTGAAGTCTTGAAGGGGCTATTCACACACAGAGCCTGAACTCGAGGGGTCGAGCAAAACAGAGCCCGTGGCCTTGGTGTCGGGTGAGACAGAGCGTGAACCCAAGGGTCAGGCAAGACAGAGCCCGTGGCTGAGGGGTCAGGCAAGACAGAGTGCAAACCCAAGGGTCAAGCGAGACGGAGCCCGCGGTCGAGGGGTCGGGCGAGACAGAGCACAAACCCAAGGGTCGGGCGAGACAGAGCCCCTAGCCTTGGGGATGGGTGAGACAGAGCCTACGACCTTGGGGTCGGGCGAGATGGAGTGCGAACCCAAGGGTCAGGTGAGACGGAGGTGGGCGTAGCCCCTATGCCTATAGCTGGCTAGAGAGTTGGTCAGAGGCTGAGCACCTTGGTACTCTTTTTCTGGGGCTACAGACTCTTGTGTTCCTTTCGGTCAGGGTGTTCGCCCGTGTCTATTCCGACCACAACCTATGCGGTCGGTCGGGTTCATAAGTAGGGACCTAGTAGCTCGAACCCCAAGCCTCATTAGGCTTGGTAGGGATCAGCCAAGTTTTATGCGTCACCCCATCCATGATTTCTACAACCAAAGGGGTTGAGCTAATGACACTTGCCTCAATGGCTCGAGTGTCATGCTCGGCGAGCTCGCTAACAGGCATGTCCAAGTGGAATCCAGGTCCATCATTCATGATGGGGTCAGCATAGCCCTCATGTAGTATTCCATTGCTCCTTAACTTGCCTCCCGGCAGATGCCCAAGTCATTCTAGAGACCGACTCATGTGGCCCACTGGCCTCCCCTCGATGGAGATTCTGTGGGCTTGGCTCGAAGTTAGGATCGAACGAGAAGGTTGAGATGACTCTGTCTGCTTCTAAGTGGATCAGGCGAGGGACGCTGGGGCTCATCTATGTTTTCTCCCCTGGCTCTGTTTGACACGAGGTGGCCGTGAGCCCTTTGCGGGCTAGCCTTCGAACCCCGATCGGTCATCGCTCATATCGAATGAGACAACTACCGCTTCGTGACGCGACACAAAACGTTGTGATGCAACAATTGCATATGCAATGCTTGGATGTATGGGAGGAATGTATGGATGAATATGTGACTGAATGTATGAATGCATGTATGAGGATAGATGAATGAATGTTATCGATAGAATATGCTCGGCAGTCCACCGAGGGGTATCCCGCGATGGTAGATTTGTCGGTGGGGATGCGCGTAATCAGGAATCGGATGGTGACACAAGGCGCAGAGATAGCGATTTAGATAGGTTCGGGCCGTCTGATCGACGTAATACCCTACGTCCTGTGTCTTTGGTGTATTGTATTGAATACATGATGTTGAGTAGAGGACCCGTGCCTCTCCTTATATACTCTAGAGGGGCAGGGTTATAAGTAAAGTATCCTATTTGGTACTATACAATGTCTTGCAGTGCACGCCGAGCAGCGCCGTGCATGCCTTGATCTTGTGGGCTAGGCCACCTTCGATGGTGCGGCCCATGTCTTGGGGGCCATACCCCCATAGTTAGTCCTCGAGCCTGACAGTAGGTGATGCAGTCACGTGGTGCTAGGGTCATAAAGTAGAAGACCAACCAAGTAGGTAGCCAGTCCCCGAGCATAGCCTCAAGATGAGAACAAGCACATTCACCGCAAGGTGAAGTGTGCCCACTTAGTCCCCGAGCCTGCTAGAAGATGAAGAATGAATCTTGTAGCAGGGTCAAAGAAGTCTGAAAGCTTGCCGACATCATCTGACATGTGTGTATCAAGACCCCAGACATGCTGCCCAAGATTAGCACCCTGATCCGAATAGCATGGAGAAGCTTGATAGCACACCGACGAGACGTAGCAAGATTCGAGCAGCAAGGGAGTCCTCGGCGTCGCTGGCGATGATCGAGCACAGAGGAGCGAGGAGTCTCCAGCGTCACTTGCGGTGTTTAAGCACCGAGGAGCAAGGAGTCCCCGGCGTCACTGGCGATGACCGAGCACCAAGGAGCGAGGAGTTCCCGGCGTCGCTGGCGATGTCCAAGCACCGAGGAGCGAGGAGTCCCCGACGTCGCTGGTGATGTCTGAGCACCGAGGAGTGAGGGGTCCTCGGTGTCACTGGCGATGTCCGAGCACCGAGGAGCGAGGGGTCCCCGATGTCACTGGCGATGTCCGAGCACCGAGGAGTCCCCGACGTAGGCGGCGATGACCGAGCACGCAAGGAGTCCCCGGCGTAGGTGGCGATGACCGAGCGCTGAGGAGCGAGGAGCGAGGAGTCCCCAGCGTAGGTGGCGATGACCGAGCACCGAGGAGCGAGGGGTCCCTAGCGTCGCTAGCGATGTCCAAGCACCGAGGAGTCCCTAGCATAGGCAGCGATGACCGAGCACCGAGGAGCAAGGAGCGAGGAGTCCCCGACGTAGGCGGCGATGACTGAGCACCGAGGAGCGAAGAGCAAGGAGTCCCCGGCGTAGGCGGTGATGACCGAGCACCGAGGAGCGAGGAGTCCTCGGTGTCGCTGGCGATGGCCGAGCACCGAGGAGTCCCCGGCGTAGGCGGCGATGGCCGAGCGCCGAGGAGCGAGGAGCGAGGAGTCCCTGGCGTCGCTGGTGATGATCGAGCACCGAGGAGTCCCCGCCGTAGGTGGTGATGACCGAGCACCGAGGAGCGAGGAGTCCCCGGCGTCGCTGGCAATGACCGAGCACCGAGGAGTGAGGAGTCCCCGGCATCGCTGGCGATGTCCGAGCACCGAGGAGCGAGGAGTCCCCGGCGTAGACGGCGAGGTCCGAGCACCGAGGAGTCCCTGGCGTAGGCGGCGATGTCCGAGCACCGAGGAGTCCTCGGCATAGGCGGTGAGGTCCGAGCACCGAGGAGTCCTCGGCGTAGGCGGCGAGGTCCGAGCACCGAGGAGTCCCCGGCGTAGGCGGCGATGGTCTGAGCACCAACGTAGCTAACGATGTCTGTGCGGTGAAGTGCCCACTTAGTCCTCGAGCACGAAGTATCCGTGCGCCGAGGAGTAACCGGCGTCGCTAGTGATGAAGCAAGAATGACGAACAGTCTGGTCAACTGGTCGGCAACGAAGTGAGCATTGAGTAGAAGCGACCAGTGAACAGTCCGATCAACTGGTCAACGACGGAGTCCATGAACCAAGCGGTCTAACAGTTGATCAGTGGAGAAGTCCGGACACCAGGTGATCTGATCACCTGGACGATGACCCTACAATACAAACATGTAGAATGGGTAGTATATGATGTAAAAATAAATGAACTCTGGAGAAAAATCAGCAATGGTGATGAAACGGCGTATGCATCTTGGTGATCAGTTGGCGTGAAAAATATATTTATGTTTAATATAAACCGCCGAACAGTTAGTGTGTAGCTGAGTCTCCAGCCCTAGCTAGCCCATAGTCCATAACGTCGAGCGCAGAGCCCGTGCACATGTAGGAGGAACAGGCGTGACCAAGGAGCCGCTGTCGACCACCCATAACGCAGAGCGCGGAGCCCATAGCACGTGTAGGGAGGAGCCAGAGATAGGGCCGTCTCTAGAGACGTCCGAGCATCAATAGGACTGTTTGAGGGTTTGGAAAATCGTTTGAAGAGCAAATATGGAGAAAACAGTTTGGAGAAACATTATGGCGATATACGGAGATTGGAGAATATTTAGAAGAATATTAAAGCATGACTTAGCTTTGGATGGAGCATCTGGTCGATGATGTATGGTGTTATCTGGTCAGCATTGATGGCGTTGCTCGGCCCTCGAGCTTTCCTACCTGTCGTCATGGCGGCGGTCGAGGTTGTCACGACGCTGTTCTTCACGGCGATCATCATTGCAACGTGGAAGATGGTCGGAGTAAGGAGTCCGGTGATGTCGTCCTTATATTAGTGATCGGCCTTAGGAGATTCGGGGAGATCATTGACTGGTTGTAGAAACAATGTTGTATGGCAGAGTAGATGGAGGCGTGGCCGAAGGGTGCTTGATGTGTGCGTTGTCTTCGTAGTCGTCGTTGGAGTAGATAAATCCATGGCCTTGACACTAAGTACATGCAACGTACATGTATGAATACATACAACTCCTGATTGCTTGCATGCCAGATTGGGTCATGTTGTGAAGACGTCAGACTCTTGTCGTAGCAGAGGCAATCAGCGCGGAAGCTGAAGCCCTCGTTGTGTCTGAGTTGGAGTCAGACATGGTTCGGATGACCTGTTCATGCATGTATATACCCATATACGCCTTGGCGTTGCTTGCTTGTGGAAGCTATAACTAGCTTGCATGATGACATAGATCATGAACCCATGCATCCATGCCAGAATTAGCCAGCACGCCTTTCAAATCTTGAATGCTCCTTTGTTTACTGGATGGATGATTCTAGAATCGTCGGTTGGTGGCGTACCACCATGTGATGATGCGTACCGCCCCGTGCCGGATGCTGCAATCTCTAGGTGAGGGCATGGTGGATACTCAGCCGGAACCCATCACGGCGTTGGATGCAGGAGCAGAGGGATGCCGTGAAGACCATGCGTCACATCCGCCGCTGGCCGTAGCCGAATGCCGCCGCCATGATGATCCAAGCCACCATGAATGACGTCATTGGCAAAGAAATTTTCCATCTGGTTCACCAGGGATTAGCACACATAGCCCCTACCTAGCATGCCAGCTGTTGATAGAATATGCTCGGTAGTCCACCGAGGGGTATCCCACGATGGTAGATTTGTCGGTGGGGATGCGCGTAATCAAGAACCGGATGGTGACATAAGGCGTAGAGACAGCGATTTAGACAGGTTCGGGCTGTCTGATCGATGTAATACCCTATGTCCTGTGTCTTTGGTGTATTGTATTGAATACATGATGTCGAGTAGAGGACCCCTGCCTCTCCTTATATACTCTAGAGGGACAGGGTTACAAGTAAAGTATCCTATTTGGTACTATACAATGTCTTGTGGTGCACGCCGAGCAGCGCCGTGCATGCCTTGATCTTGTTGGCTAGGCCACCTCCGATGGTGCGGCCCGTGTCTTGGGGGCCATACCCCCACAAATGCTCATGCACTGGGAAAGTAGAATGGGGGTTGGTAAAGTTACCTCAATGGCTCGAGTGATGGGTCTAGGGAGCTCCTATTAGTTATGTCCGAGTGGGATCCGTGTCCGTCGTTCATGACGGGGTCGGCATAACCCACATGGGGTATCCCACTGCTCCTTACCTGTCTCTCGGCAGCCACCCGAGCTGTCTGATCGACTCGGGTGATCCATTGGCCTCTCCTCGATGGAGATTCCATCAGTGGGCCCCTCCAAACCCTGGCTAGGAAGGCGGAGGGTCATTTTCATATGGTTGCACCTTGTTTCCCATGCCTGGGTTGTGGTAGTGGTGGGGCCCCACCTAGGCCATGTCCTGTTAGCCAGGCAACATTTCGTCGAGCAGGCCGCATCCCGTCAGCCAGGGCCACATCCCGCCACACGCCTTTCCACATTAAATAGGGGGAAGGGAGAGGGTTTTCCTCCTGTTCTTTTGCCTTTCTTCAATAGCTGTCATTTCTCCTTCCTTCTTTTCACCAAGCATGTTCATGTGCCATGGCGGTTTCTAGGAGAGAGGAGAGCAGAGCGAGGGAGAGAAACAACTCACAGATTCGTTCATAAATCTGAGGTGCGATGTCGAACTGGAGGCCTTTCAACATGGATGAAGAGGTGCTGGCCACCTTCACTAAGAAGGGGCTACTCCTATTGAAGGAGGTGGTGCATTGGAGGGCTCCTACAGTGGGGGAGGTTTTTCCACAACCCCAGGCCGATGACGTTGTCTCCTTCCTTGCCTTTCACGAGCGTAGGCTTAGGTATCCCATGCATTGGTTCCTGTGTGGGCTCCTCAATGAGTGGGGCCTAGAGTTGCAGCACCTCAACTCGACTGGGGTACTGCACATCGCTAGCTTCGTCACTGTCTACGAGGCCTTCCTCGGGATGGAGCCGCATGTGGACCTCTTTGGGCAAATTTTCTACGGGCGAGCCCTGTCCGAGGGGAAGCTGCCTAGAATCGCACCGGTTGGGGGGTTTGCCCTATAGAAGAGGCTGAAGCCATCGGTCCCCTACCATACGTACTCCCCCTATGACTCCAACTAGGGGTGACATAGTGAGTGGTTCTACATTAGGAACCCAGCAGAGGTGCCATTCCTTACATTCACTGGGGAGAGGTCAGAGAGGAGGGAAAGCTGGTTGTGGGGTCTCGCTCATCAGCAGAACAAGCTGGAGATTATCGAGATGGAGCTTTGGTGCCTTGTGTGGCATGGACTCGATGGGTTGTGGGTCTTTCATACCTTCTTCCACTGTCGGTCACCCCATTGGTGGAGAGAATGCGGCCAATGTGGGAATACCCTGGCCTGGTGGATCCCGACCGCACATCACCAGAGGAGTTGCCAAAGGATGAAGTCTGGAGTCATCTCGATTGGGTGCTGTAGTTGAGGGATGAAGACTCCCTCGAAGGCACGCTAGGTCCCCTTCATGCCGTGAAGCTGTCCAATTTGGTATGTTTTTTCCCATGACCTTTTCCTTCTTATTTTGATGTTTTGATTGATTTTAAGTTACCCATTTCGAAGGGACTCACGGGCTATAAATCTTGGCCGCATCTTCCGAGAGGGCTGGAAGGCATGGTTCGACAAGCTACCTAGAGGAAGGCCACGCTTGCCAAGAAGAAGAAGAAAACCAAGAAGGCCCAGAGGAGGTTTGATAAGGCAAAGGAGATCAACTGGCGGGTCCATGGTGGCGAGATCCAAAGCGACGTGGAGGTGGAGCTCGAGTCGGAGGAACCCACGAAAATGGGTGATAATGTGAGTTCCTTAGAGGATGAGGAAGATAGGGGCGTTGCTATGACCATGGAAGAGCACCATAAGCCTGTGGCTACACCTGGTGGCGGTGAGCATGGTATAGAGGTGTGCGGCGATGTTCTTGAGTCAAGGAAGCATGCCGCGATTGAAGATGTCACCCTCGAACGAGAGGCAAAGCGGGCGCGGTCACCACGCCCTTTGGAGGTGTTGTTGGCTTCATGGCCCCCTACTCTGAGTGTGGCGGAGCATGCCAATCAGTCAGGGGGGCGTGATCGTTCCCCTACGTCTCCGGGGTCGACATGTTTGTGCGACCCCCCAACAAGGAGATGCCCCACCAATTGCTCTGGTGGTTTCACCATGAGCTGGCTCCCTCAGTTGATGCGATCGGGGACCGGCAAGGTCGCCTCCTCCCTCAGTTGATGCGAGGGGGCGTGGGTCGCAACCCCTGAGCGATCCTCGTCAGGTGGGCTCATCATCAACCAGACGGGGCTTCAGGGTTCTGCTGCTTTCATCTAGGTATGTATTCATAGTTGAGTTTTTGAGTGTGACTAACCTGTGCTTGTTTGACAGTGGCCAGGGGTTGGTAGGACTAGGGATCTCCCCACCTCCCATGTGAGAAGAGTGGAGACCCAGCCTACAGCAGGTCATGATGAGTGGGGGAAGCAGGTTGGCGGCTGCGCAACCTTCCTTATTGGGGTTGTGTCTTCCTGGGCGGTTGTGAGCATGGCGGCAACGGCGGTGGCGGTGATGGCGGTGATCCCCATGGTGATGGTGGAGGTCGGGTCGAAGGTGACTCTTGTGGTCGCTCCCCTGATGGCTACGGAGGAGGAGAGGAGGGAAACTGGGCTCCCTGTCTTGCCCGGTGGAGGAGCGCATGGTTCGCATGCCTGGTCAGAGCTGGAGGGGTCCAAAGGAGCCATGACTAGGCCAGAGGTAGAGCCATGGCATCCTAGTAGCGGACATCCCCTTCGATGGTGAGGAGGACACTAGGGTGGAGCCACCAGCCATCCTGCCGTCCTAGGAGTTGGTGATGATCTGATCGTCGCTTGATACTATGATGGCTAGATCTTCCAGCGGGTCAGGGGTGACCCATGAGCTGGTGTGGCCTTGCCTCGGTGAGCTGGGAAAGGCTTGGTCCATCCTTTGCTAAGAGGAGGAGGTGAAGCTTTGCACCTACTCAGGGAGAGAGAGGACTGTCGATGGAGTCCGATCTCGCCCTTAGCAAGGCGAGGCTCAAGGAGTCCTTGGAGAGGGTTGAGCTCATCCATTAGGCCATGACTGTAGACCTACCATGCATTGTAGAGGTAAGTTTTATTCATTCTTGGTGTTGTCTTTGATTCCTTGGCTTTTAAATGGTTGTCTCAGCACGCCTGCTTCTTGTCTCGCAGGACCTAGAGATGATGTTGATCCATAAGTCCCGGTTTCTTTGGGAGGGGCATGGTCGGATGGAGCAAGAAGTGGTGGCGTCATGACGGGTCGACGAGCTCAGGCACCAGATAGAGTCCGCTCGTTGTGAGTCCCAAGACTGGGCGGCCAAGGGGATGAGAGCATGGGTGGTGGAGCTACATGTGGTCGAGCGAGCGACTGCTACCGAGTGAGAACTCAACGCGGCGAAGGCCCACTTGGCAGAGACCGAGGCGGTGCTCTAGAAGTCTTTGGAGGCTCTAGAGGTAGAGCAGAAGGCCCAGTCAGACATAGAACAAGAAGTGGTCGTGCTCCAAGGGTAGAGGAGTCGAACACTCGGCTGCTTGAGAGGGTGACCCGACAAGAGGAAGGGCTCTCCATTCTTGAAAGTGCCCGCCTCGATACGTACTTGTTCTATCTTGAGTTGATGCCTTGAACTTTTCTTTTCCTTGCTCCTGAATTTGTCGTCCATTTCTAGAGCTAGGCGGAAAGATCGGTACTCTGGAGCAAGAGCTAGAGACGATCAAGGCGGTGTTTGGTCAGGGCGTGGAGGCGCTAGCCTAGTCCCTTGAGGAGTGACATGCTCTCAAGGGAGAGCTCGACCAAATTTGCAATATTGCGCAGGTGGTGGTCTCTGAGGTGTTCGGGTTAGGACCGAGCACGGGTATGCCCGCCGTCTAGCTGGCGGAGGTCCCGAATGAAGTTCAGGTGCTCATCTCTGATGGCATGTTCTACGAGACATTGGGGGTGCTGACCTCGGTGGCAACCCACCACCCCAATCTAGACTTCGTGGCCATCTATAGAGGATACGCTGATGGGTGGAGCACAGACAAAATCCATGCGCTGGGGGAGAGTTTGGTGCCACATGCATAGATGGTCGCTGAGCAGGTCATCGCATAGTGGGTGATGGAGGCTTGCCATTCGACTATGGCCGCATACATGCGCCGAGAAGATGTCATCTAACCTGCAGAGGCAGCGAAGGCTGGGTCGGAGGCGAGCGTCGTCCCCGCCTCCAACCGAGCCGAACATCATCTCGACCGAAAGCGAGCTGCCTTCGTCCTCATCAACCATACCATTAGCCGATGCCACTGGGGGGCCATAATAGAGTTAGAGTAGAAATAGTCAGTTTATGTAAAAAGATGAATTCGTGGGGGATCCCTCGTGTAAATAGTTTTACATTCGTGAACATTTTAAGTTCATTTTTTGTGATGAAATCACTTGTGAGGGGAAGCTTGTCCCATCCGCTCTTGTTTTTATCCTTGCGTAACTTTATTTTTGTCCTTTCCTTTTCGCACCTGCCAGTTGACCCATAGGTTGCAACCTTAAGAACCCGGGCGCGGCCCGCAAGGCTCAGCTACTCGTAACCATAGGTCATGGTAGGGTGTGATCAGTCAGGAGGTTAAAGCCCAAGTTACATAGGGTAATAAAAGGAACGGAATGCCCTTTCATTTGGGTGAAAAGTATTACTACATGATAGTAAAAAAGGAGGCTGGTATCACACCCCTGTGGGGCCCTCGAGCGACCTAGGGCAAGAGTGCTTGGGCTGGGGCACTGTAGGAGCAAACGTTGAATGGAAATAAGAGATAAGACCGAGCTTTAGGGAAAGAAACGACATAACTATTCAATGTTCCATGTGTTGGTGAGAACGTTGTCATTGTCATCCTTTAGCCGGTAGCCACCCGGTCGGTTCACCTTGACAACCACGTATGGTCCTTCCCATGGTGGAGAGAGCTTATGTTTGTCCTTGGTTGACTGGGTCCTCCTGAGTATGAGATCAATCGACCTTGAGGGTCCTCCCCATGATTTTTCTTTCATGGTACCTGCGGAGAGTTTGCTGGTAATGAGTGGAGCAGATGATGGTTGTCTCATGAGCCTCCTCGAGTAGGTCGATCGCGTCCTGCTGAGCCTCTGCAGCTTAGTCTCGATCGAAGGCCTTTACTCTTGGGGCACCATGATCGAGGTTGGAGGGCAACACTACTTCAGCTCTGTATGAGAGGAAGAAAAGGGTGAACCCTGTGGACCGGTTTGGGGTCATTCTTAGGCTCCAGAGGATTGCTAGGACCTCTACAACCCATCGCCTAGCATACTTTTTGAGTCGGTCGAAGATGCGGGGCTTGAATCCTTAGAGGACCATGCCATTAGCCCGCTCGACCTGACCGTTAGTACACAGGTGACCGACCGAGGCCCAATCGATCCTGATGTCGTATCCATCACAGAAGTCCAGGAACTTCTTCCTGGTGAAGTTTGTTCCATGGTCGGTGATGATATAGTTAGGGACACCAAACCAATAGATGATGTCGAGGAAGAACTTGACCGCCTGTTCTGAGCGGATATTGGTGATGGGCTTCGCCTCTATCCACTTGGTGAACTTGCCACCGCCACGAGTAGGTGAGTGAAGCCACCCGGGGCCTTTTTGAGGGGTCTAACCAGGTCGAGGCCCTAGACCATGAATGGCCAGGTGATGGGGATGGTCTGAAGTTCTTGCACCGGCAGATGAGTCTGCCGAGCATAGAACTGGCATCCTTCACACCTGCGGACCACCTCCTCTGCATCTCGCAGCGCAGTGGGCCAGTAAAAACCTTGGTGAAAGGCTTTATCGACCATCGATCTTGGGGCCACATGATGTCCATAGATTCTGGCATGGACTTTGAGGAGAAGTTGTTTCCCCTGGTCGGTTGGGATGCACTTCATGAGCACTCTTGATGGACTTCGCTTGTAAAGTTTGTTACTAATGGTGACGAACGTCTTGGCACACTGAGCGATTTGTCATGCTTCAGTCCTTTCCGGTGGGAGAACCTCCTCGAGGAGGTAAGCGAGCAATGTTGCTCTCTAGTCGACTGGATCGAGTGCCATCACGGCGATGTCACTGGGCGACATTGCCATGGAGGCACCAAGGTTGGAGCCCCGAGCACTTGGTCAGGATCGGGGCACGTTAGGAGGTCAAAGCCCCTAAGTGCTAGATTGGTGTTGGAGTGCGTCTAGCTCAGATCCTCTAGAACACGAGCAGATGGCTCATGGAGATCATTGATGAAGACCCCATCTAGAAGCAGAACCCACCTGGCATCTAATTTTGTGAGGAAGTCGGTGGCATCATTGTCCTTTTGGGGGACATGATGCAGTTCAATCCCTTGGAACTTGTCCTCGAGCTTACGCACCTCCTGGTAGTATGCTTCCATGAGAGGGCTCTTGTAGGAGGACTCCTTCATGACTTGGTCAACGACCAACTCTGAGTCACCATGGACATACAACCGTGTGGCTCCGAGCTTGATGGCGATGCACAGTCCATTGATGAGGGCTTCATACTTCGTGGCATTGTTCGAGGCTAAAAAATTGAGACGGATCCCATAGCGGAGCCTTCTTCCATCTAGGGAGATTAGAACTACTCCAGCCCCTAAGCCAGGTGCCATGATCGACCTGTCGAAGTACATCGTCTAGTACTCCTAGGTGATATTCGGGGTCAGGAGCTAGACTTCCGTCCATTCAGTGATGAAATCGGTGAGAGCATGAGACTTAATAGTGGTGCAGGGGATATACCTGATGTCATGGCCCATGAGCTCGAGAGCCCATTTGGAGATTCATCCCATGGTGTCACGGTTGCGGACAATGACGCTCAGTGGGTATGAAGTGACGACAATGACTTCATGATCGGTGAAGTAGTGCAGGAGCTTTTGGGTCGCCATTAAAATGGCATATAGAAGCTTCTAGACCTAGGGGTAGTGAACCTTGGTGTCGGTGAGTACCTCACCAACAAAGTACACCGGTCATTGGACCTTCAGGGGGTGTCCTGGCTCCTCCCTCTCGACGATGAGGGTGGCGCTCACAACGTGGTTGCTTGCCGCAACGTAGAGGAGGAGGGATTCTCCCCATTTAGGAGCGACAAGGATTGGTGCCAACATCAGCGATGCTTTGAGGCTTTCCAGAGCCTGTTGTGCCTCCTTTGTCCAGACGAAAGTGTTTGTTTTCTTGAGAAGTTTGTAGAGAGGCATCCCTCGTTTGCCTAGTTGGGAGATGAACCGGCTCAGGGCGGCTAAACATTCAGTGAGCCTCTATACGCCCTTGACCTTGCATATAGGGCCCATGTTGGAGATGGCCATGATTTTTTTGGGGTTGGCTTTGATGCCGCGCTTGGACACGATGTATTCGAGCAGCTTCCCCTTCGGAACCCTAAAAACACATTTTTTGGGATTCAATTTGATGCTGAACCTTCAGAGGTTTGTGAATGTTCACGGCCGCATGTGTAGGCGTGCGAGAAGGTGCTACCTATGGTGATGACATCATTCGGCCCCGGCATCTTCAGCTTGAGGTAGGTGTAGTTGGGAATTGCCATGAAATTGGCGTAGCATGGCCTCCCCAAGATGGTGTGGTAGGACCCCAGAAAGTCCACCACCTCGAAGGTTAGGACCTCCGAGCGGAAGTTGGCTCGGTCGCCAAACATGACGGGCAGGTCGATCTGCCCGAGTGGGTATGCCTACGTCCCTGGGATCACGCCGTGGAAGGAAGAGCTCACTGGGCAGAGCTTCGGCCAGGGGATGCGCATGGCGTCGAGGGTGTCGACGTAGAGAATGTTGAGGCCGCTACCTCCATCCATCAGCACCTTGGTGAGGTGCTTCTTGCAGACAATGGGGTCGATGACGAGCAGGTAGCGACCTGGTCGGGAGATGTGGGAAGGATGGTCTCTCTGATCAAAAGTGATTGGGGAGTCCAACTAGCTAAGGAAAGAGGGGATGGCCGACTTGGCGACGCATGCCTCTCTATAGCATACCTTGTGCTGGCACTTGGAGTGGATGGTGTCGGGTCCCACAAAGATCATGAGGCATTCCTCAAGGTCAGGGAAGCTGTCTTCATCCTTGCCTGCCGTGCCTCCTTTCTTGGCCTCCTCCTCCATGCCTTTCCCTTCCTTTGGCTTGCTGGCTTGCCATAGGAAGCGTTTAAGGAGCTCATGGTCCTTGTAGAGGTGCTTGATGGGTAGGCATGGTTGGTGCATAGACTCTCCATGAGCTTGTCAAAGTGGTCGGGCTAGCCCTGCTAGGGCTGCTTGCCTGCTCGGTTGGCCATAGCGACCAAAGCTAGGATGGCCAGTCGACGCCGATCCTTCTTGTTCTTCTTGCCCCTTTGTGTGGAGGGGCACTCGCCTTGGCCTTGCCCCTATCCCAACCACCGATGAAGACCGTCCCAACTGCCTCCTCGCCGAAGGCGTGGTTTGTGGTGATGTCGAGCAGGTTGTGGGTGGTACGGGGCTTCACACAGCCAAGCTTGTGGATCAAGGACTCGCAGGTTGTCCCAGAGAGGAACGCATTGATGATGTCCACGTCGACAACATCAGGAAGGGAGTTGCACTGCTTTAAGAACCTATGGATGTAATCCCGCAGGGACTTATTAGGGTCCTGCTGGCAGCTCTTGAGGTCCCAGGAATTCCTAGGACGGACATATGTCCCCTGAAATTTTCCGACGAAGACCCTCTTGAGATCCGCCAAGTCACGGATGCTGTCGGGCGGAAGGAATTTGAGCCATGCTCGAACATGCTCCCCCACATAGATGGGGAGGTACTACATGATGAAGTAGTCATCATCCACTCCTCTGGCTAGGCAGACGAGCCGAAAGTCTTCGAGCCATATATCGGGGTTCGTCTCCCTGGTGTATCTGGCAACGTTGGTGGATGGACGAAAGCGCTGTGGGAATGACACTTTCTATATACAACGACCAAAGGCCTAGGGTGCGTGTCCCTACACTCCTCGATGGTCAAGCTAGGGCCCACATTGCCTGCTCTCACCACCACTTGATAGACATCATCATCGTGCCGGGCGTGGCGTTGATTGTTGATGACGCTACGAGCGTCATGGTTTGGCCCGAGCCATTCGCGCATAGGTGGTCGGCATGGAGTGGGTGCCGGGTTGGGCTATGGTGTAGCCGCGGCTTCCTACCCCATGCTCGGCAACTGTAGTGGCGAGTGGACGGAGTGATTCGACTGGTGCGGCCCTAGTCCTCCAGTTAGACAAGAGGCCACAAGCCGATGTCATGACGTAGAGCTTTCCACCTATTGAACGGCGGTGGTCTCCATCAGCGCCTGGAGGTTCCGGTGGATTGCTTGTTCCTGGGCGTTGGCAGGCTCGGGGAGGCTACGTAGAAGCATTGCCACAGCAGCAATGTTCTGGCTAGCCTGAGCAAACTAAGGGGGGTCATTCCCTCCATCTAGGATGTTACGCTGGACCTATCGGGCGCGACCTCAAAAGCCGCTCTATCGCCTTTGCCGTAACTCCTCGCCGTGCTCCTACGCACGTGCCAGGGCCTTTGCACAGGGGTCTGGAGGGGTGTGAGTCTGTAGAGACTCCACTACCACCGGTGGTTGTCTCAGGGCATCTGCCATAGCGCACTCCTAGGATAGAGGGTGGCCAGGTGCCACGACGTCGTCGATGCTGGAGCATTCGGTTTTGACCTCATCATCGACGAGGTCGTGGAAGGAGGCGGGAGCGTAGCACGCCATCCCCATGAACTTGTGCATGAGAGGGGGTGGCATCAGCATCCTTTGGAGCCCCCACGAGCATGCGTCCACGAGGGATGCGAAGCCGTAGGGGAACTGATCGCACGGCGGTCGTGGTGGGGACAACGGGGTCCCTCCGAAGAGTCGGCGGAAGGTGTTAAATAGTGAGTAAAGAACAACATGTACATCACTCACCGTGAGGTTTGAGCCCAGCATGGGCTTGAGGTGAAGCGCTAGTGTCTCGACGTTGAGGTCATCGAGTGGCCCAGGGCTGGTGGGGGCGCTCCTCCTCCAGTGGACGCCAGGACGAGCGCCTCCTTGCGGAGGCGGAGTACGCCAAGCTGGTCAGCGACAAAGTCCAGGCTTCCAAAGAGGAAAGTCTAGAGTGGCTCGAAGATGGGAGGAACCCACATCCCAACAAGTGGAAGCGTGGGAAACTCCAGCGAGCCAAAGCGAATCGTATCGTTCGAGCCCGCCATGCCAAAGATGGTAGAAAGGTGGGCCATCCGATGACCAAAAGTGTGAACGCACTGCATTCTCCCACGGACGGCGCCAACTGTCGGTGTGAAAAGTGACCAACAAGTAAATATTTGTAGTTTTGCCGTGTGTTGTGATCGGATGTGGCCTAGCACTCAATGACATAAGATTTATACTAGTTCAGGCAACGTGCCCTACATCCAGTTTCAGTCGGTCGGTGACTTTATTCCTGAGCCTAGGTGCTCAAAGTTTGCTGTGGGGTTACTAACGAGTAGGAATGAGAAGGGGTGTTAAAGGCCTGGTCGGACTCTGATCCGAATGGAAGAGAGTGATGGGTGCTCAAATATGTGCTAAGTATTGGAGCGTATGATCTATGTAGCTGTCAAGTTCTAGAGCTATTGAGCTGTTCGAGTCCTCAGGTCATCGAGTCCTCGTGTCGTCTAGTGCTTTTTTGAGAGAGAGACTTTTAAGAGAGAACTCATCCCCTTTTTATAGTTGAAGGGGATGGCCTTACAAGTTAGAGAAAGAGAGAGAGTGTATACGTGTCCTACCTAGTCTTGTTGCCCACGCTGTTGGGTACGAGACGGTCGTCGACGCCCACAATACTGTTTATGTTCAAACGCATCTAGCAGGCTCTACCGTGTTCGCCTGGTACAGCAAACGTCGGCGCCTACAATATGGTTTGTGTTCTGACGTGTCTGGAAGGTTGTATAGTGCTTGTCTGGCATGCCCTGAAGGCACCGTCCTGCAGGTGCGCAGGGCATGGCAGGGTACGGTCCTCGGTATTACGGTTGACTTGAGCGTCTTACCTTATCTGCTCCACTTTATCCCTAGGTCCTCACCGAGCAGGCGTCCCCGATCGGTCGTTCCCAGTCGGCCCCGACCGTGTCGGTTGGGAAAGAGCAGCGAGCAGAGGTTTTGCGTATCCTTGGTCGGAGAAGGAGGCCAGAACCGGACTGTGGTCCCACCTTGGCTAGGCCTTCCGGTTAGGGACCGGATCGTTGTCTTGGCCTATCATTATGTATCTGGGCTGGCCCAGACGCGTGTTGTCGCTGCGTCGCCTGTTAGGCCGGGTTTTGCAGGAAAGCGGGTCCATTGGGGACCCCGGGTTTATGAAACCGACACATGGCATGGCATGGATATCTCCTCGCATTGAAAGTAGAAGTTTACTTGCAACAAGTCGTAGCCACCCAAAGCTAAAGATATTGGTAGGCATACTACTGCATGAATTATTGGGTCACCGACAACATGGCTTAGATCACGCGAGAGACAGCAATGGTATATGGGCCTGTTTGCTACAGCTCTATTATTTTTTTTGGGGGTAGGTGGGGGAGCTGAATCTATTTTGATGTAACATTTGATAAAACAATTTCTTTAATTGTCAGAAGGAGTGAAATACCCACAATAACCTTTATTTTTTTTCTTTTTCTTTTTCTCTCTATTTATTTCTCTTCGCTCTCCATCTTATCCCATCCCCCACCGCGTCCACACCACATCTCATTCCTCCACCACATCCACATCTTCCTCCTCCCGCCTCCACTCTCAGCTCCAGCGTTGCTGCTTTATTTATCATGCATGGTTCGCGGAGCAACTAAAGAACTTACGTCATTGGAATGGAACAGCAAACCAATAGCAAGTTGGCTCCCACAAAGCATCGCTTCCCCAAGCTCCTGCTCCTGTTCCTATGCTCCTACTCCGCAGAAGCTGCAGCCATGATCAACAACACCACAGCCCCTTGCCTTCCAGATCAAGCGTCTTCACTCCTCCAGCTAAAAAGTTCCTTCATCTTGGGCAACCTATCATCATGGCGAGCTGGAACAGACTGCTGCCACTGGGAGGGCATCATCTGCGACACAGGCTCCGGGAGAGTCATTTCTCTTGACCTCGGTGGATTCAACCTGGTGAGCCGTGGCCTACACCCTGCGCTCTTCAACCTCACCTCTCTCAGGAACCTCAGCCTTGCTTTCAATTACTTCGATCACGCCCGCCTCCCAGCATCTGGGTTTGAGCGGCTCAATGAAATCACCCACCTCAACTTCTCCAGTACCAACTTTATTGGTCAGATCCCGAGTGGAATTTCCCGCCTCAAGAACCTTGTCAGTCTTGATTTTTCTTATAATGTTGACGCGTTGTATCTTCGAGGGCCAAGTTTCCAAACTTTCATGGCAAATATGAGCAATCTAAGGGAGCTCCATCTTGATTTTGTGGATCTATCTAGCAGGGGTTCGACTTGGTCTACTGCATTAGCAGACTATGTTCCCCAGCTACAGATTCTTAGCTTGTATGCGTGTGGTATATCAGGTTCTATTCACCCTTCCTTCTCAAGGCTTCGCTCACTGACAGAGATAGACTTTGGATTCAACATGAGACTCAGTGGCAAAGTCCCTGAGTACTCCTCTGAGTTATCTTTCCTGTAAGACATAATTTGCTGCTCCCATTTCTTTATTATTGAAGAATGGTCGGCTCGGTCGCCCACTCTATGTTGGGAGTTGGAGACTGATCGGCACTGCCGACCACCTTCTGTAGCTGTAGCAGTAAGGCAGTAGGCCATATTAGTAGTGGTTTACTTCAGCCATGTAGAGTGGAGATGGCTGAGCTAAGCTTTGTACCTTAGGAGTAGGTAGTTTGTGTACCCTTGTACCTTAGGAGTAGGTAGTTGGTGTACTATGTATCTTAGGAGTAGATAGTTTGTGTACTCTTGTACTCCGGTAGTAGGTAGTTGGTGTACTCACCAACAACTATGTACCTTGTAGATGTATAGTTAGAGTTGTATATATTCTATCCAAAGGCAATACAACAAATCAGTTCAGTTTGCCATATCCAAAAGCAGAGCTTTCGGCCAGCGCTAGGCTTGTGCTGTGTGTGTGAGCTGTTCTTAATATCTTCTTCTACCTCTAGCCATAGTGAGGGAGTGTGCTGGTAAGCTTACTGCTTACCTGTGCAGGGCTACCGAGGGACTAACAAGTGGTATCAAAGCCGTACAAGCGTCGTCGTCGGACTAACCGCTGGCGATGACGGACGGTTCAGAGATGGGCGATAGCAGCGGCACTGCTATGGCTACCCAGCCACGATAGGAGGTAGTTGTGCGCACAGTTGTAAGGTTGAGATGGCGGACTAGAGGGGGTGAATAGTCATTTCTAAAATTAATCGCGCCGGCTAACCGAAACAAATACGGAATTAAAATAATCGGTCTAGCCAAGACTACACCCCTCTATCTATGTTCTCTAGCACCTTACAAAGATCCTAATTAAGCAACTAAGATGCCAGGATAGCTAGAGCTCACCTAATCAATTGTAGAAGCAAGGTCATACAAACCTATGCCACTAGTACTTCAAGCAACGAGGGAGCTCCTACACATGCTAATATGCAAAAGCACAAAGCTCCTAACCTCACTAGCAATGCTCAATAACAAGGCAACCAATGCCAAGTTAGAGAGCGTAAATACTTAGCTACACAAACTAAGCAATGTGACTAACAAGGTTACACAAACCAAATTAGCCATGCAAGGGAGCTACTTCTATGCTACACAAGCAAGAAGGTAACTAGCAAGCTATACAAGCTAACTAATTACAAGAGCAACTATACAAGCACAATGTATATGAAAGTAATTACAAGCTTGTGTAACAAGGATGCAAACCAACGGGAAGACAAGGATGACACCATGATTTTTATCCCGAGGTTCACGTGCTTGCCAACACGCTAGTCCCCATTGAGACAAGCTCCAAGGTTGCCGTCGGTCCTCTTGCTATTGATGACCCACAAGTCACACTCTCCCACGTGGAGTGCTTCCCACAAGCTCTAGCACTTGACCTGGCCAGACCACTTGTCGCCCTTCGCGTCTCGCTCTACTAGAGTTGCTCTTCGCGGATCCCGCGGGGCGAGCACAATGCCCCTCACAAAGCTCTTCTCCGGAGAACCGCACAAGCTTCTTGCGGGCTTCGACGGAGACCACCACCAAGCCATCTAGGAGGTGGCAATCTCCAAGAGTAACAAGCACCACCGGCTTGCAAGACCACCACCTAATACCACTCGATGCAACCTCACGATGCAATCATACTAGAATCGCTCAATCACTCAATCGGATGAACACTATCAAGCTAGAGTGAGTTAGAGGGCTTCCAAGCACCACCACATAAGCCACCAATGCTCTAGTGTGCTCTCACTTTCTCCCCTCACGGCAAAAGGCCGACCAACATTTCTATGTATAGCCCCATGGGCTAAAATAGCCGTTACCCCTTCACTGGGCGTTTTTCGGGACGACCGGACGCGCCGGTAGTGATGACCGGACGCACCCAGCCAGCGTCCGGTCACTCCTGGCCATCCATGTGTTGCCCGCTTTCAACCGAAGCCGCCCGATCTGAATGGTCACTGACACCATCTCAAAGGTCAAGTGACGACTGGACGCACCACACGTCAGGATCGGACGCACTGGTGCTAGCGTTTGGTCATTTCTAGAGAGCTCCTCGAGCCTCTGTTTTGCGACCGAACGCGTCCGGTAGGTCACGATCGGACACAGCATCAGCATCCAGTCCTTCTCCTCTTCTCTGCGCCACCACGTCAACGGGACCAGATGCACCCACCACGTGTCCGGTCACAAAGTGACCCAGCGCCCGGTAGAAGACCGACGCCTGCGCGTTCACTGCTGCCACTGGCTGAACACGCCGGTCTAGCCGAGGCCGGCGTCTGGTCACTCACAGTGACCTCCTTTCGCCTCCGTTTCTTCACTGAGTTGATCCACATCAACCTCAACTTCTTCTCCTTTGTAAATGTACCAACACCACCAAGTGTACACCCCGATGTATATGTGTGTTAGCTTTTCACAAACATTTTTCAAAGGATTAACCACTCAACTTGCCACGCCACTTGATCCTAGCAACGATGCAAAATTAGATCACTCTAGTAGCACTAGATGACTGATATGCAAATAAGTTTGCCCCTCTTGATAGTACGGCCATCTATCCTAAACCTGGTCATAAATTTCTCTACACACCTCCATCATCACATGTGTGAGCTTTGCAACATCTCTAAGCCATTTCCACCTCCATGGCATATGTTGCTCACACACATATACCTATGGACTAATTACCTATGTATCTCACATAAACACAATTAGGGCACCTAGGGTTGTCACTCAATTACCAAAATCAAACATGGATCTTTCAGTCTCCCTCTTTTTGGTAATTGATGACAACTCTACAAAGATATGGAAATTAAGCTCTTTTGGATTCATGTTGCTTGCCCAAGCAATTTTACCATGTGTAAATGATTTTGAACAAGTACCACAAACCTGAAATGGTAGTATTAGCTCCCCCTACATTTGTCTTAGAGTGTTTGGTTTGAAGCTCGCACATATGTATAGATTGGAATTGTGGGAGAGTAATTACTACCAAATGATGCTAAGGTGTATAGAATAAACCTTTAAAGTGTGATACCAATCGGAGTTGCACTTTTAACACCATCCTTAGCACCATGAGTAGCTAGACAACAAAAATACTAGAAACCCCGTGAGATCAACATTATAAGCAAGGTTCTAGTACCACGTGTAAAAATACAAGTCTAGCTACCATCCTATGCATGCTAGTTATCAAGTCAACATTCAAGTTCTACAACTAGCATACACCACATAAAGCATGCATATCAAATTTAAAAACTTATGCAATGCAAGCAAGCACATGACTACGCACATATCAAATGCAACCAATCAAAGTTCATGAGCTTGCTCCCCCTACTTGTGTGCTTCTCTTGTCCAAGAATTTGGATCCATCTCTTTTCTTCAATGTTGCTCCCTCATCCATGTCCATGTCTAACCTCTACTTCTTTGTCTCAAACTCCCAAAGCTTTCATATCTTTGTACAATCTCTCCCCCTTTGTCATCAATTTCCATAAAAGGTGTGTTTCTCATTGATGCAAAGGTTTGCATTTGGGGTAGATGGTTGAGGCTTGAATCTTGCATTTTTTATGGACATCACTTGATTGTTGGAATGACACCACTTGTAGCCCTTGAGATACCACACATAGGATCTTTGACCTTAATGCCAATTTGTGGGACACCTCCCCCTATGTCATAGCATGGGTCATCCATTTGATAAACTTGAGCTCTTGTAGGTGAGGGATGCATTCTTCATTTGATGATCACTTAAAGTTGAGGATCACTTGTGGAACCATTGTCTTGCATGATTGATACCACGTGTAGATGTGATACCACTTGAAAGAATTTTCTAGTATGGAACCACTTGTTGGATTTATCAATAAATATCATTTCTTGAACATTTGCTATCTTCATGAGTACCACTTATAGGATATCACTTGTGAGTTGATCTAGACATCACTTGTGAATTCTTGATGAAATACTTGAGTCTAGATACCACTTAAAATAAACAAACTAGATATCTATTTGCATTGTTGTCTTGTGCTTGTACTCTTATCACTATCATGAGCTTCTATGGTTGACTTGAACTAAATTGATTTGCCTGAGCTTCCATGTTCGGTTTGAACCAATGACAAACTTCTTCACACCTCTTACAAGGGTTATCTTGCCAATGTTGTACTTATCACTTGTTAGCAATCCAAATTAAATCAAGTACTTGGGTTCACTAGCTCATGAACAAATTTATATACTAACCACTGGATCAACTAATCATTCAAGCAATAGTGGTAGGCTATGAATTTAAACATTTCATTTGTTATGCATGATCCTATGAAGTATGTACTATATGCACTAATCGCATACTAGCAAGGGATGAAATGATCATGCACATTACAATGATACCTTTACTATGTTGGAGTAGAGGATAGTCACATGGATTCCAATTCATTACTCCAATAGCAATATAAAGTCTAATTTATAGCTTGGTGAAGACCAATCATCATAGATAGAGTCCATTCTTCACCCATATGATTTAAAAACCACTAATATGATCAAGTGCACTATCTTATTGTGGTTGGCTTACTTCTTTATTTCATCTTTGCTTGCATGAGAGAACTATTTGTAATACCACTTGAATTGTCATGACTAGCTTTCTTTTGGGTGTTGCTTGCTTTTCTTGATCAACCCTTTTGATTGCTTCAACTAAGCATCTCAAATGTCCCTCGGATCACCACTTCCATGTTAGCCTTCCAAGTACCATACTTAGTTTACCTACACATAGGCGGCAAGCCCCTACACTAGGGATAAGTGACCTCTCTCCAAGAACCATTCTTGACACTCACTTGAAATAACTTGATTGATTGATCCAAGTGATGGACTTAACTTGATGAGTAATCTTGATTCCTTCTTTAAGTCCTTTTCTTTTTACTTATTTAAGTCATTTTCTTTCTACCACATGATTTCCAATAGTCACTAGAACTTAAACTTCATCTTTATCTTGAGTTTGATCTTGATCTTCCAATTTGAGTACCAAATGTGTGCAAAGTACACTTCCACAATCAAATGGCCTTGTACTCTTTTCTTGTCATACTTATAGCTCATTTGAAAACCAAACTTAGGTACCTCAAACACTTATAAACATGATTCCAACTTGAGGACCTCTCAATCAAAGTGACTCTTGATCAATCCAATAATTGTGACTTTTCTGGCAGATTATGTACTCTTCAAAGAAAAATGCATATCTCCCAAAGTACAAATCCAAATACCACAAAATTTGGTGGAGATGTGCTTCACTGAGTTATCTAGTAGCTGTAAAAATTTGAGCTTCATTTTACTTTTATATTGCTACTAGATTTCAATTATTCCACCACTGCTATATGCTAAAAACTACTGCACTATAGCTAACAAGATCCACTCTAAAACCGAAGCATCTCTTATCCAATTCTTATTAAATTTGTACAGCATCTTATATCATAAGTCTAGAGCATGTAAACCAATTTTTAAGCCAATCCAATAAGTTTTGATCACTCAAACATGGCTAAGATCACAGCTCACTCAGATTTTTAATTTAGGACAGATTTTAATCACTTGAGCTATACTTCATCAAATATGAATCAAACTTGAAACTAACTTATTTGAATACTTCCACAAGACATATATCCATTCAATCCACTTACTAAATGTCATCTTATGAACTTATCCAACACAAATCAATCCAAACTTGATTACTAAGCTATTTATCCATTCAAACAACTCATAGCAAGCAACATTGCATATTCATCCAATTCAATCAACTCATATGCACCCAAATGAAATGATCAACAAGAGATATACCTTGATTAGATCATGATCATACAACTAGCAAGCTTCAATTCAAATACTTTTGCAAGCCATCAAATATATCTAATGAATCACCACAACTTGAATTATAGCACTTGTATGATGTAGCACATTTAGACTTCACTCAATTATCATGGCATTGGGTTTGGATGTGCACTAAGCTTCATAACTTGACTCAATATTTGATGAACAATGTGAGATCAATTGAATCAAGCCTCTAATGCCGATGGTACCTACAAACAATCATCCACTTTTTATGGTACCCAAACAAGTTTGGGTCCTCTCAAGTTAGGAGCAACATACTTAGGCAAAGCCTTAGTATGAGTAGCGGGATATTTTGCAATAGAAACCATAGAGGTACCATTACCATCCTTCCTAAGCATAGAATCATCATCAATTCAAATAGCTTTAGGAGTATTACCTAGGGGACATGAATGTGCCATGTGTCCCCTTTCCCGGCATGAGTAGCACTTTCTCTTTGATTGAGCCTTCTCTTCCTTGCTCATATGGTGCTTCCCATTACCTTGCCTCTTCAATTTTGCTTGAATCTTCTTCTCAAGCTTGGTAGGACACCTCGAGGCAAAGTGTCCCATATCTTCACACTTGAAGCACTTGATGTGAGCATAATATTTCTTTTCATCTTGATTCTGGTTCATCATCTTGGCATCTTGATTAGGAGTTGGATGCCTTGCTCTTGCTTTACCACCTCTTCTTGTCTTCTTCTTCATCCCCAAATCACCATCTTGATGGTTGATCTTGACTTGAACTTGGGGTTTTGCTATTGGCTCAACTTGAGGCTTCTTGGTTGGGAAATACTTGGCAAGATGTCCCATATCATGGCACCAGTAGCACATGAAATGAGATATCTTTTCTTCTTGCATCTTCATGTTTGTGCCCTTGCTCTTTTTGAAGCCAATGCCATTCTTGTCACCATAGCTTCTTTGGTTCTTCATCATATGCTCAAAGGTGACTTTGGTGTTATAGCACCTCTCTAATTTGTTGCTCAAATTCTTCACTTGTTCATTGAGCTCATTGTTCTTCTTCAAAAGGTTAGTCTCACAAGACATAGAAGTAGAACAAGCATCTATTTGTGAAGAATATGGCATAGCTAATAAATCATCACAAGAGGTGGATACATGCTTCTTGCCTACATCACAAGGGTTAGCAACAATATGTGATTGATCAATTGACCCATGTGATGAGCTCTCACTAGTTTTAGATTTTTCATTGGAAAGCCTATTAGTGAGAAAAGCATGATCTTGTACCAAGTTATCATGAGTAACACTAAGTTCCTCATGAGCCAATTTTAGCTCCTCATGTGAACAAGTAGTAACATAAAGTAGATGCTTTTGTTGTTCACATGTGTTCTTTAGAAAAGAGTTTTCAATTTTCAATTTTTTGGTTTTAGCCATCTCTTTTTCTAAAGCTTTGATCATGCAACCATATCTATCTAGAAGCTCCTCATATGAATCAAGATCAATCACATTTGCATTAGATACCTTAGTGTCACCTTGTGACATGAAGCAATGTGATGTAGTTGGAGAGCTTGAAGAAACATCACTCTCATAGCCGGAGCATGATCCATCATTATCACCATCAAGTGTGCATGGAGTAGCATCTTTATGTGCCACACTTGTGGCATCATCATCAACCTTGTCAAGTGATCTTGTGGTAGTATGATCATCATCATCACTTGACCATGAGGTGGAGCAATCTTCCACAATCACCAAGTTGTGGTCATGCTCAACATCCTCATGTGCATCCTTCTTGGGCTCATCATCATCATTGGAGACCGTCCCATATTTCTCATTGAGATAACTCCAAATCTCATAGGCGGTCTTCATGTCAATGATCTCTCCAAATATGCTATCATCCAAAGATCTATACATGATGTCAGTAGCTTAGATGTCGAGATCTAGGCATTTCTCTTGTGCTTGAGTTAGATTATTTTCATCCAACACATGAGAAAAGCCTACATATACCATCCACCACATTTGAGGGCAAATAAACTTAAAATTGCATATCATTCAATTTTTCCATCGTGTAAAGTGTGTGCCATCAAAAATGTGTGGACAATCAACATCTAGCCCGTAGTTCGCCATCCTCTCAGGTCGGTGAAGACAACAAATGAGAGACCAAGCTCCGATACCACTTGTAAGGTCGAGATGGCAAACTAGAGGAGCGTGAATAGTCCTTTCTAAATTTAATCGCGCCGGTTAACCGAAACAAATGTAGAATTAAAACAATCGGTCTAGCCAAGACTACACCCCTCTATCTATGTTCTCTAGCACCTTGTAAAGATCCTAATTAAGCAACTAAGGTGTCAGGCTAGCTAGAGCTCACCTAATCAATTCTAGAAGCAAGGTTACCACAAGCTCTAGCACTTGACCTAGGCGGACCACTTGTTGCCCTTCGCATCTTGCTCTACTAGAGTTGCTCTTTGTGGCTCCCGCGGGGCGAGCATAATGCCCCTCACAAAGCTCTTCTCCGGAGAACCGCACAAGCTTCTTACGGGCTTCGACGGAGACCACCACCAAGCCATCTAGGAGGTGGCAATCTCCAAGAGTAACAAGCACCACTGGCTTGCAAGATGACCACCTAGAGCCCTCTAACTCAATCGGATGAACACTATCAAGCTAGAGTGAGTTAGAGGGCTCCCAAGCACCACCACATAAGCCACCAAGGCTCTAGTGTGCTCTCACTTTCTCCCCTCATGGCCAAAGGCCGACCAACATTTCTATTTATAGCCCTACGGGCTAAAATAGCTGTTACCCCTTCACTGGACATTTTTCGGGACGACCGGACATGCCAGTCATGATGACCGTACGCACCCGGCTAGCATCCGGTCACTCCTGGCCATCCGCGTGTCGCCCACTTTCAACCGAAGCTGCCCGATCTCAATGGTCACTGACACCATCTCAACGGTCAAGTGATGACTGGATGCACCACACGTCAGGACCAGACATAGTGGTGCTAGCGTCCGATCATTTCTAGAGACCTCCTCGAGCCTCTATTTTGCGATCGGACACGTTCGGTAGGTCATGATCGGACGCAGCATCAGCGTCCGGTCCTTCTCCTCTTCTCTACGCTGCCACATCAGCGGGACCGGATGCTCCCACCATGCGTCCGGTCACAAAGTGACCCAGCGTCCGGTCGAAGACCGACGTCTACGCCTTCACTACTACCACTGACCGGACGCACCAGTCTAACCGAGGCCGGCGTTCGGTCACTCACAGCGACCTCCTTTCGCCTCCATTTCTTCACCGAGTTGATCCACATCAACTCCAACTTCTCCTTTGTAAATGTGCCAACACCACCAAGTGTACACCCCGATGTATATGTGTGTTAGCTTTTCACAAACATTTTTTAAAGGATTAGCCACCCAACTTGCCACGCCACTCGATCCTAGCAACGATGCAAAGTTAGATCACTCGAGTGGCACTAGATGACCGATATGCAAATAAGTTTGCCCCTCTCAATAGTATGGCCATCTATCCTAAACCTGATCATAAAATTCTCTACACACCTATGATCAGTGAAATGAAATGCCCTAGGTTATACCTTTGCCTTGTGCATTCCATTCCATCTCCTCCAATGTCGATGCAACACATGCACCAACACGATCAACAATGATATGATCCACTTCATATCATCACATGATCATATTGGTTCATCGATCTTGACTTCACTAGCTTTTCACCGTTGCCTTCGTCCATCGGCGCCAAGTCTTGCTCAAGCTTCACCGCCACGCGGCCATCGCTCCAAAGCCTCCAACTTGCCCTTCACAGTTGTAACTGGTCCATCATGCCAAGTCTTGTCTTGATCTTCTCCACCTTGATCACATGACTCAATGTGGAAGAACCGCCTAATCTAATGCCTCACAAGAGTGCTTGTCTTCCATTAGGCACTAAGCACTCGAGGGAGAACACCAAATTACTCGGTTCCATCGGGCACACCCCAGGGGAGAACCCGAAAATCCACATTTTTGCCATCAGGATCACAAATGAGAGAATAAAGCTTACATCATTCGTAACCATTTCTTACATCACTTTTAATACAACATCAGAGTATAATATTTATTAATATAACAGTGGAATGAAATCCTATTATCAGAGTTATGAACAATTTAATTGAACAGCGGAATAGAAACATGTGAATAGAGTTATAGCGGAAATATACATCTATTAATGACATGATGAAGTGTTGATATATAGACTACGACAATAGATTATGAAACTTTCGTTTATAAAAGTATTTGGTGAGAGTTATAAATAACAACTACGATCGCAGCGTAAAGGAAATCCTCTCTGAGCCCACCAGGAGGAATCCACACACAAAGGTCAGCTCAAGCCTCCACCTGTTACCTGCAACAGGGGGAATAAAACCCTGAGTACTCAATTGTACTCAGCAAGACTTACCCGACAGGAGAAAAGAAAAGACTCCAAGGATATGCAAGGCTATCTGGCTTATGGGTTTATTGCATTTGCAGGAAGCATTACTAAGCATGCGTCCTTATGTTCGATTTTTATTAATAGCCGTATTGGTTTATTAACTAACCATTCTATGTAAGCACCTGTGCTACTTTCAAGCAGGTGGTAAGCAATCAGATTTCCCTTGTCCAACTTCCATCTTTCATCTTCTAGTTCTTACTACGATGCTAAACCGTAGACAAGTCGTACCGGATCGCCCGGCGATTCACGAATCAATGCCCCCAGCTGGGTACCCCGAAAACACACGCCCCGCTTGTACCCCAGGCACAAGCAGGACCAACCCATCACTTTCATGTCCCGGGTGTCTAGGTCCTCGTCCAAACTGGGACTCCAAGCCCCCGCCCCTGAGTCCTAGACTCAGTGCGGCGCAAGGACCTCCTCCACCAAAAACAAACCCTGACAGTCAGTCTGGAAAGAGCTGGATCCGCGACAAGCGAGCAACAAGTCTTCTAAGCACCCATACACAAGTATGTGCTCGGGATAATAAGTCTGTGACCTGCCTAGAGTCAGATGCAGCGATCGGTCCTTAACCGACCAGACAGGGAAAAATGGTGTAACCAAGCTATGACCCGCCTCCGCGGCGACACAACTTCTCACACCCACCAATACCCAAACCATATCCCTGCCCAGTCACCATTTTTCCTTCCACCATTTTATATATTCCAAGTGATAATCATATAGTAACATATTTCCTATATCTTGCGAGTGACAGGCAATCACTCGACTTCTACTGGAGTCCTGTAGCATAGCAATCTACACGATCATGTCATACTAGTAAGACTCATAGGATAAAGATATATATGCAAGTGGGTTTCATTTAACTCCTTGAAACTTAATGCGCAAATATAATTTAAACTACAGAAAGGTGGGGGTTATGCACCGGGGCTTGCCTGGGTAAGATATAACAAAAAGTTAGTATCTGCATCTTCAGATCATCCACATCATCTAGATAGAAAGTCCATTGCATCACCTTCGAATTTCCAATCATCCTTCAATCGATCCATCGATCCATCATCGTACCTATATGATATGCATGCGATGCAATGCAAAGATGTAATTAATCAACTGCAATCGTGACTCGTAAATTACGACTTACGCCCCTCGAGTTAACGGGCTAGTTCTAACGACGGCTGTACTTAGGCTACATATCCATGTTATCGAATAAGACGTTATTTCCCAACAATTATTTTAGTTATACAAACCCAAGTTGTTTCTTTATTCCTATCTATCGATTTAATCATTATTCAAAATAGAGCATCATTATCTACCTAGCAAACTAATTATTATAGAGCTACAAAAATTACAGTGGGTAGATTACAATATTAGTAGTTTACTGTCAAATTTTTAGAGTCAACACTATTACCAATTTATCCGGGAAATTCCTACAAGTACATCTTTGAACAATATTAAGCATTTTTAAATAATTATATAGCTCCCAAAAATATTGCCAAACTTTGTGAACAAAATATACTAATAAATAGAGCATGATTTTAGAAGACTAACAAAACTGGTTTCATAAATTTTTGGATCACTACATAGATTTATATTGATTTTACAGTTTTGCCTTATAAGCGAATTTAGAAATTGCTTAAGAAAAATAAAGAGACCAGCAATCACCCACTCGGCCCAATGGCCAGATCAGCCCAGGCGAGCACGGCACCAGCCCAGATGGGGCAGGACGCGCGTGGCCCAGCGCGTAGGCTTCCGGCCGACCCAGCAATCCGGAAGCGACCGGGCTAGTGGGCGCGCGGCAGCGGCCCAGCGAGCAGACCGCGGCCTAGGCGCGAGGACAGGGCGCACGGCCCAGCAGAGCGGCATGGCCCAGCAGAGCGAAAGTGGCCGGCCAAGTTGCCTGCATTTTTGTAGAAATGACCCCGCAGTTCTACGAAACCACTCCACAGTCCAGTAAACCCTATTCATCAGAGTCTAGCGTTTCGCGTTTGGATCCAAAGAAAACTTCTATTCCCGTTCCTCACCTTCTCTCCTTCCTCCAAAACAGAGCACGGCGCGGGGAACCAAATCGCCGGCCCAATCGGCGGCGGCAACGGTGCGACAAGGCCGGGGAACAGCATGTTGGCGGTAGACCACCCGCTGGCGAGCCGCACCAGGACCTGCGCGGCCTTAGGCGGGCCGCGGCAAGAGCCAAACCGGCCCTCGGTAGCCCGCCTGCGTGAGCCGTGGTGGCGGTCTACCGGCAGCGGGCACCTAGGGGGGAACGGCGGGGTGCCAACGCGTAGGACGCCGCGACGGCGAGGCACGGGCGCGCCTCCGCGGCAGTGGTTGGTGACGGTGGATTGGCGTGACGGAGATGGAGTAGAGAGGGCAGTACTACGGCATGGAGCCATGGTGGTCGCGTGCGCTCGTGCGTGATGGCCAGCGGCGGCACTCCTGGACTCCAGACGTGGCGAGGACGGCGTAGCACAGAGGTGAGGCAGAAGGAAGAGGAGGGCACCGGCGCTGGAGTGGCTGGCGGCATCCGAGGACTGCGGCACGGTGGCTCCGGCGCGGAGCGAGGCGAAGGGGCGCTCTCGCGCAACGTAAGCAGAGGGGAGAGGTGCCGATGGAGGGGCTACTGTACGGTGGCATGGAGCTCGCGCAGAGGTGGGGGTGAGTCGCCTAACCGAATAGCCAGGGCGGCCACGAGCACGGTACAGATGTACACGAGGCGCTGCGGTGGTCGAGCGATGGGAGCGCGGCCACGGAGACTCGGCAAGGAGAAACAACGCTCCAAAGGGGAAAAGAAAAGCAACGGCGGGCGCCGCAATGCTTCGGAGCTGAGCTCTGGAAGGGAGAAAAAGGGGAGCAGAGACATGCAGGGGCAGACGGTGACATCTCGACAAGATCATAATTTTGATGGACAAGGGGGCAGTGGCTACTGGGCGTAGCATGGGCTTCAGCTGTGCGACTACGCGCGCATAGAAGGTGAAAGGACATGACGAGGGCAGCAGACAGCAAGGACGCGGGCAGGGCATGGGCTGCCGGGGCGTCCCTGTGCGCTGTGTGCCACAGTGAGTAGCGTCATGTCACACCAGTACAACAAGTTCCTGTGCAGTGCAGGGAGAGGACAGATAGAAAGAGGAGAGAGTGCATAGGCAGGCGCACTACCCGGTACGAATATTGCTGCTCAAGTTAGTAGGGATGGGGGAAAGACGACAATTCACCACGCAAAGTTGATGCTCAGAGCGGGATCCCATTTTCTCATTGATGACGTTGCCACATCGCTCACTGGAGCCATTAAATCGGCATGTGCTTCCGCAGCGTGTGTGTATATATATACATACATATATATATATATATATACGGTTTATTTGTAACGTGAAAATTTCCAGCAAAGCGCGAATTTAAATTTGTATATATATATATATATATATATATATATATATATATATATATATATGTATGTATGTATGTATATCGTTATATTTATTAATGGATTCTATTTTTATTTATAAAAGTTACTTTTCATGCTTAATCTAATAGAACAAGCCGTTCGCTATCGATTGGCCAGAATTGTCGTTCGACATTCCTGAACATCTTTACGCACTGCATAATTTAACTTGGATGTTGATTCGAGTCCGCGAAACTAAGTCACACAAGATTCGCTTATCGCCTCAAGTACGTTTTAAATTAAAAACCCGAGAGTTCGTTTTTGAAAAAATTTCTTAGGCCTAAATCGCGGTGCTAAACAAGTTCGTAACACCAGGGGTGTTACACTCAATGTCATGTCTCATGTGCAATGAGCTCCTTCATCATCACATGTGTGAGGTTTGCAACATCTCTGAGCCATCTTCACCATCATGGCATATGTTGCTCACACACATGTACCTGTGGATTAATCACATGTGTATCTCACATAAACACAATTAGTCCACCTAGGGTTGTCACTCAATTACCAAAACCAAATAAAGACCTTTCAATGGTGCGGGAGGTCAGTGGCACTAGTTGGCCGACGTTGACTTGCACCAACTATGGCGAGTGGGCGATGACCATGAAGGTCAAGCTCAGAGCCCGACGACTCTAGAATGCTATTGACAAGGGCACCAACAACGAAGAAGACGACATGTCAGCATTGGAGGCTATCCTCGCTGCTGTGCCAGCAGAGTACAGGGAGTCATTGGGGGAGAAGGACTCTACTAAGGAGGCATGGGAGGCCATTGCGGCGATGCGTGTTGGTTTTGACCGTGCAAAGAAGGTGATGGCCTAGCTGCTGAAGCAGGAGTACACCAACCTCAAGTTCAAGGATGCTGAGTCAGTGGAGGACTTCTCCCTCCACCTGCAAACGCTCATCAGCAAGCTGAGGAGCCACAGTGTCACCATCGATGAAGGAGAGGCGGTCTCCAAGTACCTCCACTCTGTGTCGGTGAAGTACATCCAGATTGCTCTCTCCATAGAGACGATGCTGGACTTGTCTACCCTCACCATTGAGGATGTGACAGGCCATCTACGGGCAGTGGATGAGCGCATGGAGTAGGCCACAGCAACGATGGATAGTAGCAAGCTGCTGTTGACAGAGGAGTGGGCTGCCCGAAAGAAGGAAAAGAAGTCTGTGGAAGTAAAGATGGCATTGGGGACCCGCGACCCGATACCCAACGGGTATTTACTCCATTAGGGTCTAAATATGGACTAAACACACTACCCACGGGTACGTAAATGGACCAAACCCTTCACCCATCGGGTACGCGGGTATGGGTATGTTCCAGCAGTCCCCGTAACCGTTTACCCATGGGTGAAAAATACTCGGCCATCTAAAAGAGATCAATGCTCCATGGTTAGACTACAGATTCTAAAAAGTAATGTAGGTAGAGAGAAACAAATATGCTTGCCAGTAACCTTGGTCATATTTGGTGCAAAAACCATAGCAATGTTGCGAGCATTCATCTTGTTGTAGCTTTCATTTTCCACCACATCTGCCATGAGATTAATTGCCCTTTCAAGCAATGCTGCTTCAACAGGAGGTATGGTACTTGCAAGATGGCTACACTCTTCTTTAGTGTTGCAGTGCATCACTTGTTCTGGAGTCAACGAGTCCAATACTCCACTTGAAAGTTCCCAAAACCATGTCTATAATCAGTAACTTCTACATTAATCATGACTAATGTAGAGGAGAAACTAAACGGAAAGGAATTTTAATTTGCAGAAGATATTATTATATGCTATTATTTGTCTAATTTTATGTGCTCTGGTTAGTGGTGGTTGCTGTTGAATTATAGATTTCCATATGCGTGAATAAATTGTTGGTGGGTACGGGTGACCCGATGGGTATGATTTACCCGGGCGGGTATGGGTCTAGGGAAAATTCCCCACCCATGACGGATATGGGTATTCTGACGGTACCAAATTTTTATGACGGGGATGGGTCTAGGATGGCCATACCCAATGGGGATTTACCCATTGCCACCCTTATGTGGAAGCCTCCTCCAGCCGCCGTGGCAATGGCAAGCACCACGGTAAGGCTTCTTCGGAGAAAAAGAAGAATAAGGTCGACCCCAACGCCTACCGGCGCTGTGGGAAGACAGACCATTGGGCAAAGAAGTGCCTAAATTGCAAGCAAGAGAAGAAGGCTGAGGCTCATCTGGCGTAGGCTGATGATAATGATGAGGCCATTTTCCTAATGGCTATGTTATGTGCACTACACGATGTTGAGGCCAAGGAGAAGGGAGAGGTGACGGCAGTGGAGGAGCATGGGAAGGCTCTGAAGGCTGTCAACCTTGATGAACCATGTGCCCAAGTCCACCTCGAACATGTGGGCGGCAAGCAGGAGCAGCAGTGGTACCTAGACTCCGGTGCTAGCAACCACATGACGGGCTCCAAGGCAGCCTTCTCTGAGCTCGACGGCGACGTGACCGGCATAGTGAAGTTCGGTGATAGCTCAAGGGTGGCAATCCGAGGGCATGGCACCATCATCTTTAGGTACCAGAACAGTGAGCACCGCACGTTGATGGATGTATATTACATCCCACAGCTACGTTCAAGCATCATCAGCATTGGCCAGCTGGATGAGCGTGGCAGCGAGGTACTGATCAAGGATGGCATCCTCAGGATCAGGGACCAGGAGCAGCGGCTTCTTGCTAAGGTGAAGAGGTCCCAGAACTGGCTATACCTGCTCGACCTAAAGGTGGAGCAGCCCATCTACTTGGTTGCACGGCGCATGGAGGAGCCATGGCTGTGGCATGCCCGGTATGGACATCTCAGCTTCGACGCTCTTGGTCGGCTGAAGAAGATGGTGACTGGGCTGCCTCCCATCGAGCATGTAGGCGAGCTGTGTGATAGCTGCCTAGCCGAGAAGCAAAGAAGGTTGTCATTCCTAAAGACGGCGAAGTACCACGCGGTAGAGGCCCTCGAGCTGGTCCATGGTGACCTCTATGGGCCGATCACACCGGTGATGCCTGGTAGGCACAAGTACTTCATCTTGCTGGTGGATGACTATAGCCGGTACATATGGCTATAGCTTCTGACTAGCAAGACCGAGGCGGTGGAAGCGGTCAAGAAGTTCAAGGCATGCGTAGAGGTGAAGAGCGGCAAGAAGTTGCGCGTGTTGCGAACTGATCGCGATGGTGAATTCACTTCGGTAGAGTTCATTGCTTACTGTGCGGATCAGGGCATGGTGCGACACCACACTGCACCGTACTCGCTATAGCAGAATGGCATGGTGGAGTGGCAAAACTAGACGGTGGTCGGCATGGCTCGATCCATGATGAAGGCCAAGAAGGTGTCGGTGGAATTCTGGGGAGAGGCGGTGACCACAACGATGTTTATCCTCAATCGCACGCCCACCAAGGCCCTAAAGGGCAAGACACCATTCGAGGCTTGGCATGGACGCAAGTTGAATGTGTCCTTCCTCAGGACATTTGGCTGCGTCGGCCATGTGAAAAACACCAAGCCTCACCTCGGCAAGCTGGAAGACAGGAGCATGCCTATGGTGCTCCTGGGCTACGAGGAGGACAGCAAGGTCTATCGGCGTTATGATCCCAAGAGAGGCAAGGTGGTGATCTCTAGAGATGTGATGTTTGATGACATGGTGGCCTAGGCACGGGGGAAGCTGGCAGCTTGAGCAGCACCTTCATCTTCGAACACTTAGTCATCCATGGTGGTGGAGACACTGGAGAAGAGGTGCCGACCACCCCAGAAGTGGTGCCGAGCGGTCCAGCAGCAATGCCAACCACTCTAGAGGGGGTGCCGAGCACTTCAGCAGCAATACTGAGCGCTCTAGCAGTGGAGCCAACCACTCTAGGAGTGGTGCCGACCGCTCTAGCAGTGGATCCGACCATTCTGGCAGTGGTGTTGAGAGGTCCAGCAGCAATGCCGACCACTCTAGCAGAACAGGGAGGTCGGGGACCACCGATCGAGTTCACCTCCCCTCCAAGCGACATCAGCGAGTTCATGGATGCCTTCCACGATGGTGAGGAGGTGCGGTTCCGTAGGCTGGACAACATCATCGGCAATGCAGGGGCCACAGGCCTAGTGAGTCGGCTGCTCGATGATCCAGAGCTACTCCTTGTTAGTGTCGAGGAGCCACCAATGTTTGCAGTGGCTGAATGCGACGCCAATTGGTGATGGGCGATGTTGGAAGAGATGAAGGCCATCAAGGACAATGGCACATGGGAGCTGGTAGATCCACCGGTGGGCTGCAGGTTGATCGGCTTGAAGTGGGTCTACAAGGTAAAGCGGGATGAGCATGGCACCATTGTCAAGTATAAGGCTCGACTCGTCGCCCGTAGCTTCGTGCAGCGTGAGGGCATCGACTTCGAGGAAGTCTTTGCTCCAGTGGCGCGAATGGAGTCCGTTCACTTGTTGTTGGCCATGGCAGCAGCGAAGGATTGGCACATCCACCACCTCGACATCAAGTCTGCGTTCCTCAATGGTGAGCTTGCGGAGACAGTCTTCGTCAAGCAAGCTTCGGGCTTCATCGTCAAGGGCGCTGAGCACAAGGTGCTCAAGCTACGCAAGGCGCTCTATGGGCTATGGTAGGCCCCTCGAGCGTGGAATGCCAAGCTCGACGCCACCTTGGGCGAGCTTGGGTTCACTCGCTACGCTACAGAGCACGTGCTCTACTCGCGACGACGTGGGAAGGAGGAGCTCATCGTTGGCATGTACGTTGATGACTTAATCGTCACCGGAGCGCGAGCAAAGGACATCGATGGTTTCAAGCGTGAGATGGTGGCTCATTTCAAGATGAGGGATCTCGGCACGCTCTCCTACTACCTTGGCATCAAGGCGAGGCAGGGAAAGCAGAGCATCTCCCTAGGTCAGGACACCTATGTCGAGAAGCTGCTAGAGCGCGGCGGCATGGCGGAGTGTAAGCCGTGCATGACTCCGATAAAGGAGCGAAGCAGAGGACATTGACGGTTTCAAGCGTGAGATGGTGGCTCATTTCAAGATGAGCGATCTCGGCGCGTTCTCCTACTACCTTGGCATTGAGGTGAGGCAGGGGAAGCACAGCATCTCCCTGGGTCAGCGCGCCTACGCGGAGAAGCTGCTGGAGCTCAGCGGCATGGCGGAGGAGCGGCTGAAGCTGAGCAAGCACAACACTGCTGCGAAGGTGGACATGATGCGCTACTGGAGCATCGTTGGCGGGCTACGCTATCTCACTCATATCCGACTGGACATTGCGTTCGCGGTTGGGTACGTCTGCCATTTCATGAAGGACCCGCGCGAAGATCATTGGTCGGCAGTGAAAAGGTTGCTGCACTACGTCAAGGGGACGCTCGATCAAGCGATCATCTTCTCCAAGAGTGGCAGCGAGGGTGGGTTGCGGCTCACGGTCTTTAGTGAGGCACCCCTCAAGGCAAAGGAAGGTGAGCCAGAGCTCACTGTCTTCAGCGATGCGGACATGGCGGGCGACATTGATGGGTGACGGAGCACCTCTGACGTGCTGGTCTTCTTTGGAGCGGCCCCCATTGTTTGGCAGTCGCTGAAGCAAAAGATCATGGCGCTGTCGACGTGTGAGACAGAGTACATCGCAGCGGCCACGGCGGCGTGCCAGGCAGTCTAGTTGTGCCGGTTACTAGGCGAGCTGACCGGCGAAGAAGCTCACCAGCCAGCTCAGATGGTGGACAACTAGCCCGCCATCGCCCTCGTCAAGAATCCTGTCCTCCACGACCGGAGCAAGCACATTGACATCAAGTTCCACTTCCTCCGGGACTGCATCGATGGAGGGCAGATCGTCATCGAGTTCGTCGAGACCAGCAGACATCTCGCTGACATCCTCACCATGTCACTCGGGTGCCTACGGTTCATGGAGCTGAGGAAGATGATTGGCATTGATGAGGTCAAGGCATCGGGTTAGCAGCAGGATTAGGGGAAGAATTGTAAGACATAATCTGCTGCTCTCGTTTCTCTATTATTGGAGAATGATCGGCTCGGTCGACCACTCTCTATTGGGAGTTGGAGACTGGTCGGCTCTGCTGATCAGCTCATGTAGCTGTAGCAGTAAGGCAGTAGGCCATAGTATTAGTGGTTTACTTCAGCCATGTAGAGTGGAGATGACTGAGCTAAGCTTTGTACCTTAGGAGTAGGTAATTGGTGTACCCTTGTACCATAGGAGTAAGTAGTTGGTGTACTCTGTACCTTAGGAGTAGGTAGTTAGTGTACTCTTGTACTCCGGTAGTAGGTAGTTGGTGTACTCACCAACAACTATGTACCTAGTAGAGGTACAGCTAAAGTTGTATATATTCTATCCAAAGGCAATACAGCAAATTAGTTCAGTTTGCCACATCCAAAAGCAGAGCTTTCGGCCAGCGCTGGGCTTATGCTGTGTTTGTGAGCTGTTCTCAATATCTTCTTCTACCTCTATTCATAGTGAGTGAGTGTGCTGGTAAGCTTACTGCTTACCTGTGCAAGGCAGCCGAGGGACTAACATTCCCTGAGCAGTCTTGACATAGCAGGCACTTCTTTTGAAGGGCAATTTCCAACCGAGATCTTCCAGCTAAAAAGTTTCATGATGCTTGATTTATCTGATAACCCCATGCTTTTCGTGAGATTAACATATTTCCCAGATGGAAACAATTTGCAGAACCTGAATCTAGTATGGACCAACTTCACTTATGACACGCCACTCTCTTTTGCCAATCTGACGTCTCTTCAGACTTTGCGCCTTACCACATCAACCATGGCCAAGGAACTCCCCATTTCAATAAGGCTTCCGTCACTGAATAGACTGGAGCTAGATGGATCTGGGTTGGAGAAGCCAGTATTATCTTGGGTTGGCAATCTTAAAGAATTGAAATACCTGGACCTTCGTGGCTACGACTTCTCACAATCGGTACCCTCTTGGATCGGCAACCTGACAAAGCTGGAAACTCTGTCCTTATTGAATTGTGATTTCACTGTGCCAATACCACACCAGATTGGATATCTCGGAACTTTGAATCTTTAGAGTTAATGGGGGTGACGTCTCTGGGCAGCAAATACCGTCATGGATCGGCAATCTTACGAAGATAACATATTTGGATCTCGAAGGTTGCAATTTCTCGGGGCTGATACCTTCAACAATTGGGAACCTGACCCAACTCGAGGAGCTGCGATTCTCAGATAATAGCCGCACCGGTAAGACTCCAAATCACAATTGCTTCCTTACAAAATACTACTCTTTACTTTCCTATTATTATAGATTATAGATAGGGACGATTGGGAGTGGATTTGAATAATCCAAAATCCAAATGGATTTTATTTGATTTGGATACATTTTGATGTGTGTATTTGGATTTGGATGTCCATCACCATATGATCTGACCAAGTCCAAAACTTATTGGAGATAACCTAAAAAATGCCTGGTGTTCGTTGGATTTTTTTTGACTTATTAACACGTAGAGAAGCCTTTCATGCGCGACTTTGAGTTTCTCGTGTGGGTCTCACATATAGATCTAGTTGCACTGATTTTACGTAAAGTATGCATTAGGCTCCCTAGTCGATCAATCCGTGCTCTCGCATGGATTAGAATATTAGAAGATATAAGCATTAGTTATTGTTTAATATATCTCTATCTGATCAATAACAGTTACTTGTACAGAATTACACATTTTCTTGTTTATTTTTTAACACAATATACATAATAGATAATGTAGTCTTTGTCCAATTAAGTTAAAGTTACCAATACTGGTCTATATGTTTTTTTTTTCTCCATTTCCAATAGTTTTTTTGTATCTTGAATATGTATTTTGGTTGAACCTTAACTTAAACTATGGTGGCTCTTGTGTAACCCATATCTTATGATATCATGAATCTTGTGTACTCCATCGCTCGGAGCGATCGGAGCCTCGGGGGCTTTGTTAGTTATCTAGCGCTAGGTGTAGCCCCTGAGCCCCTGGCTGATTGGTAGAGTTAGGGGTTAATTCTGTCATGATAGTGTTTAGTAAATGGTTTGCGCAACCCCGGTGTTAGGTATTCATCATTATCATTAGTAGTAAACCAGCCCACTAAGCACTTCTTCCACGCTCTCGACCTCTTGGTCCTATGCTCCTACTCTGCAGAATGTGAAACCAAGTTGATAGGAACCTTGGTTTACTTGTGATGGGCAATAGACTAATGTGAAATGGCTTTGAGCTTTTTGAGATTTCATGAAGCTCTTGTGTGTCTTATTTGACTTTTTGGTTGTGTTTAGCTTTTGCCAAATTGAGAGTTTTTACTTGGAGCTTTGATGATCCTGCTTCCTCGTATCAAGCGGTCTTGTGCTTGCTTTTTAATTACTAGCTAGCTTTCGGTCATTTGAGTGACTTCACTTTGCCTTCAAACCATTTCTGTTTTGGTGTTTAACATTGCACTTGTCAAGGGAGAGATTGAGAAGTCAAGGTTGATATATGACCTTATAAAAGAATGATGAGGAATTGTTAAGATGATTTGAGGCTTCCACAGTTATGCTCTTAACTCATATATGCTTGATTTTGCCAATGGCTAACTAGCGGTGTAGTGTTGCATTGTGCGTAAAGATGTGTCTTTTGTCATGTCTCTTGGCTTGCGAACCCTTTTATTTAGTACAAGTTAGTAACTCCAAATGAAAGGTTGAACCTAACAAAAACTACAATTTCTTGTTATGCCATAATTATCCAATGTCAAGCCAAATATCATCACCCAGCGCATTCATTTTGAATGCACGTTGTATACATATAGGTTAAAAGTATCTTCCATAGTATATTTTTTATCATTAATCTCTCTTGTAGTATGTTTTATAGCCGGTAAAAAAATCAATGTATTAACAGATTTTTGAAACTCAAGTTATTGACATGGCTTTTGTACATTGAGCATGTAGACGATTTGATATTTGTTAGTCAAAACGTATTGAGTTTGGCATTTTCAAATAATAATACAACATATTAAAAATACATAGATGGAATATAAATAAACAAACTCTAGGATATAATGATGTCAAAATTTTGAAATTGGTCTGTTAGTACCAGAAATATGCCTTCTATTTACAATTTGCAGGACCAAAATCCAAAAGACATTAGTAATGCTTGAAAAGACTGACATATTGTCCATGCGTGCAGGAGACATTCCGAAGTCTTTGTTCGCTCTTCCAGCACTGCAAGCTGTTTTCCTAGATGGTGGGAATCAGCTTTCGGGTTCTCTAGAAGACATTCCTGCTCCTTCATCCTCACTGTTGACAGATATTGATTTAAGTGGTAATCAGTTGACAGGACCAATACCGAAATCATTTTTTCAGCTTGCAAATCTTCAGTTTCTCTATCTCGAGTCAAATAAATTGACGGGCACAATTGAGCTTAGCTTAGTCTGGGGGTTGAAAAGCCCCACTACGCTTAGCCTGTCTAATAATATGATATCGCTCATAGACAAAGAAGGTGATACAGTGTTTCCGTCTCTCCCTAATATCACTGGCATAGCTCTTGCATCTTGCAATCTTACTAAACTTCCAGCTGCATTCAGATATATTGACACTGTTGCATATCTTAACCTTTCGAATAACCAAATGGAAGGGGCCATACCAAGTTGGGTATGGGAAAACTGGAAGTACCAACTTCAAAGTTTGGACCTTTCACACAACATGTTTACTACTTTAGAGAAGTCTCCTTCTTTTCTTCATATGTCATCCTTGGCTTTTCTTGATCTCAGTTCTAATAGACTTCGAGGAAGAATACCAATACCAGTATCATCATCCGTTATGTTGGATTACTCCAATAATAACTTCTCTTCCATCATGCCCAACTTCGGCAGGTATTACAAATGGCACCTACATCAATTTTTCTAATAATAAACTAAGTGGCTATATACCACCTTCGGTTTGTAGTTTAAACAACCTTGATATCTCGGGCCTATCTTATAACTACTTTAGTGGACCAGTCCCAGCATGTTTGATAGAAAGAGGAAGCCTCACTGTATTAAAGTTAAGAAAAAACAAGCTACATGGGGTACTGCCAAAAAATATTAGAGAAGGATGTAAGCTTGAAACAATAGATCTGAGTGAAAATCGAATTGAAGGTACACTACCTGAATCACTAAAAAATTGCCAAGATTTAGAGCTCCTTGACGTTGATAATAATCGTATTGTTGGTTCACTTCCATCTTCGATGGGTGCTCTTCCAAACCTTCGAGTCCTTATCTTAAGATCCAACCAATTCAATGGCACTGTAACAGATCTTCATACTGGCCATAAAAGAAATAAACATTTTACAAGTTTGCAAATAATAGACTTAGCTTCCAACAATTTCTCTGGTTACTTGCATTCAGAATGGTTTGAGACATTGAAATCAATGATGAATAACAGCAATGACAAAGGACAAATTTTGGAGCACGATGACAAACCAAATGAACCGAACTATCAATATACTGTCACCATCACATACAAAAATTCTGAGTTACAGATAACCAAAATCCTAACCACTTTTGAAGTAATCGATTTATCAGATAACTCATTTGATGGTCCCATTCCCAAGTCACTTGGCAGGCTTGTTTCACTACATGGACTTAATATGTCACACAATAATTTTGTGGGACAAATTCCGCCACAGCTTGGTGATTTGAGTAGGCTGGAATCTTTAGATCTCTCCTGCAACCATTTCTCAGGGGAAATCCCACCAGATCTGACCTCTCTAACTTCTCTCAGTTGGCTAAATCTTTCCTACAACAACTTGACTGGAAGAATACCAGAGCAAAACCAGTTTTTTCATTTCCATCCAGTTCTTTTGAAGGCAATGCGGGCCTTTCTGGAAGTCAAGTGTCAAAACAATGTGACAATCCCGGTTCAACTACTCCAAGAGCATTAGATCATCAAGAATCCAATAGTTTGTGGCAGGACAGAGTTGATGCCATCCTTTTGTTCACATTTGTTGGCTTGGGGTTTGGAGTGGGTTTCGCATTGGCAATCTTGTCACGAAAATTTTACCGCATAGAAGGATGGATTTGCAAACATTTGTATATTTATATGTATATGTAATTGTTTACACCAAAATTTGGAAGAAGAGTCACAGGGACTCGAAAGCTCCCAAGATCATGTCATCAAGGAATCAATTACGTGCAGATCGGAACCAGTTGAATCGGATGCAAAAACTGGAATCGGCTTTCTTCAGATAGCGCCAACGGATAACAACAAAGGCCATGATTCAGCGTCAGGACGAAACATGTTGGACTCTACAAAAAAGGAAACGATTAGAGTCCAAGTTATCTTAAATTAGGAATGTTTTCTTTAGGGTCAAAGATTGTGATGAGTCATGCTTAGACAGGAGTCGTGCGCAGGTCCCGGGTATAAATATCAAGCCCCGGCTATTGTAAAGGGACATCAATCAATCTAAATACAAGTCAATTACTTTTTTTGGCTTCGGCCACCCCTTAGGAGTAGGAGTAGAGTAGATCTCGGCGAGTTCTTCAGCGAGTATGGCTGCATCGATCCGATCGACCTCCACTGCTTGTCTATAAGTACCGTCATGGTTTATACCTCTGTTTGTATGGCTGCATCGATCCGGTCGACCCCCATTGCGGCTCTGGTATAAGCTAGTTATCGACTCTTGTTTAATTTAAGTATGGCATGTGTGATTCTGCCTCACACTCCACTGCTTGAATTAGATCAAGGTCAAGTTATCGGCTCTACCTTAGAATGGCAGTCTTTGGTAGATTCATTAAGTTACCGATATTGCTTATTGCTTTCATTATTTATCTAATTACAGCAATATCACTCTGCCCGATTGAGATTGATTTAGAATGGCCTTATATCTTATTTGACCCATCGTTTGCTAACCTAAAACTGATCTAATCTATACCTTAAACGATGAGTTATGCTTTATCGGCTGTTTTATATCAATCTTAATCGTGCATAACGTGCGGTTAAGGCATGTTGCGTCTCGAGTATATCTATTGGCTAGCGAGAACCGTTCCACGGCCTGTTATCACGGCATGTGTGATTCTGCCTCACACCCCACTGTTAGCACCGTGGAGTGGGGATCGTTATTTAGTAGATCTATTCCTAGTAAGACATGACTTTAACTGTGTGTTATGGCTGAATCGGCTGTTTTAGCCGATATCGAGCGCTTTCACGAACGGTTCGCATCATGAGACCGTTAAAGTAAAGATAGGTTGAAAAATATGTTAGCCCCATGATCTTATTTTTGTATTACGGCCTGCATGATTCTGCCTCATGCCCCACTGATATTAGTAATAAGTTAGGGTTGTCGAGTCTATTGTTATTTCTACGGCCTGCATGATTCTGCCTCATGCCCCACTGGTCATGGTGATAGATGAGATCTAACATGTTCATTAGATTTATCTTTATTAAACGGTTAAGTGGTGTTGAATTGTTTCTTACATAAAAAGGGGTTCGGTTACTTGTAATCATTGGCTTGACATAAATCAATCATTGTTGATATCTTATTGTCATTGATTCATATTTGCTCAAACAATGATCTTTATCCTCAATGATAACCGATTCTTCTTACACAACCCCATGAGCTTTAACCGATTTATTCTTATAAATATGCTAGAATCGACTATTTAGTCAATCTCCTTTCATATCGGCTCTCATAGCCGCATATTCGGGACTGTCTGGCAACACCGGCAAGTTCCACCCTTAATTACTGATAAATTTTCTCTCCTTGTCAATTGTAGGGTCAAATTGACTGGCATGTCTCGGGAGGATTGCGTAGGATCGACCATCCCTGCGCTGAAGCTAGGCAGATCTGCTCTATCGAGCGGACCCTTCTGGCTTGTTGCGTGTGTCCTCGGCACGGGACGAAAATTTTGTGTCAACACACGTTTCTGGCACGCCCGGTGGGACATCACAATCGTCATAGCGGTTCACAACAACGACGACATCCTTATGCTACATTATGAAGATTTACCTGATGGGGATAAGGGTATCATCAGTAAAGCTACAGAAGAGTTTCAGAACAAATGTTTGTTGTCCTACACCAAAACACGTGACAACGCAATTGTTTAGAAATTTTCACTACCAAGAGTTCTGTTACACGGGCAGACAGACACAACTGAAGCTGAAGACAGGCATTTCTTTAAAGAAGTTGTGGACAAATCTATTCGTGATGCCATATCAAGCCATAATGAAGCTTTCGTGGACGTATTCCACAACACCATGAAGGAGGCGATTCATGGATTCCCAGTTGGTCAGGGCGGACTGGCTTATTATGACATTCTAGATCCATTGACCCAGGGGACCAATCAAGTCAGTACCAGCCATCAGAAACAGCATTGGCTGGTAGTGGTGATGTCTAGACAGTTCAAGGTTTATTTGAACAAACTCAAGGAACTACTGCAAATCAAACACAGTACCATCCTGGACTATCAGTACAGCATGTGCAACAGCCGGCAGGGCAAAATCAGAACCAGGTGATCAATTTTGGCATGTCAGGCCACATACCGTCATCGGCTTAAAAAATAGTACCATCAGTTCAAAGGATCCGTAGAGATATAGATCCTTATATCTATAATCAGAGACTTCAAGCAGTAAGCCAACAAAGGACCCAGCATATTGAGATTCCACAAGGGTATCACTATGGCATAGATTATAACACCCTCCACATGATGCCAAATCTAGGATATCAAGGCATGTGGGATTTCAATCCACATATGGGTCAGCAGGTGCAGAGGAATCTAAATTCGCAAGCTGATGAATTATTGCTGAGGGTGACTGAGATGATGAAGAATTAGTTCGGTCTAAAGCCAAAAGGGCTGACCTTTTCGTACAAATGCCCATATCCAGAATGGTATGATTTGGTTGCTCTTCCAATAAATTACAGGCTCCTAGAATTCTCTAAGGTCACTGGCCAAGACAGTACAAGCACGATAGAACATGTCAGTCGATATCTTACACAATTGGGCAAAGCGTCAGTTGAGGATGCCCATCGAGTTCGTTTCTTCTCTCTATCCTTATCAGGGTCAGCCTTAACTTAGTTTTCATCATTGCCAGTCAATTCCATTACTAATTGGGCTAACCTGGAGAAGAAGTTTCATACATATTTTTATACTGGGACTAGAAAAAAGAAGATTACCGATCTGACAACTATAAGATAGAAGACTAATAAATCGGGCACTGAATTTCTTTAGAGGTTTCGAGAAACCAGGAACTTGTGCTTCTCCTTAAACTTGGCTGATGATCAACTAGCTACTTTAGCTGTTCAAGGAATGCTGCCGATGTAGAAAGAAAAGCTGCTATGACAAGAATTTGACAACTTAGGACAATTGGCTCAATGAGTAGCAGCGCTTAATAGCCAATTCCAGAGTATACGCAGAGATACCTAGTTCTAGAAGAGTACCTCAGTAGCCGAAGCTTATGATCCATACTCAGTTGATGACGGCTATGAAGATGAAGAAGAAGAGGTTGCTGCAGCTGAATGGAATTGGGGCAAGAAGACAGTGATGGTGTCAAATCCTTGGGGAAGAGGAGTCGAGAAGAGCTATGACTTTGATGTCACCAAATCAGATAAGCTCTTCGATTTCTTGCTTGAGAAAGGGCAGATCAAGTTGCCTGATGGTCATGTCATGTTGCCCCCTGATCAGTTGAAGAATAAGAAGTTCTGCAAGTTTCATAACGCTACTTCTCATTCCACTAATAAATACAAAATCTTCAGGCAGCATATACAGAGAGCTATTCAGCAGGGGAGGCTCAAATTTGATACGCCTCAGAAGATGAAAGTCGATGATAATCCTTTCCTAGGAGATCAAAACATGATTGATGTTGGGCTATTTAAAGGAAAAACCAGGGTCTTAACATCGACCAAATCAAAAGAAGCTAGAACAGTTGATCCCAATATGCAAATATCGGCTGACGTGTACAGAGAGATCCGAAGATGTCGTGCTGAGCAAAAGAGCCAATATGAGCAGGGGAAGACATCTAAAACAGAGATGACAAAGCCGTGGGTCACATCTCGAATTCTGTTGAATAAATGGCCGCGGCAGAAGGAAAAGAATTATCAGCGATGGTTGAAAGATCAAGCGTACCAGCATCAACTGAAACAAGAGAGGTATGAAAGGGAACAGGCTAAATTACATTGGAATTGTCCCTTCTTCAGACATTGCTGAAATGAAGGTTTGAAATTGCCTACCAGACATGACTGTCCAGAATGCAGCAATCAATATCAGGAGTATAGGCAGTCTCAAACCAACTGCCAGTCTATCCACGCTCAAGATACACATCATCATAATAACATGGATCGGCGCTTAAAAAATAAAAGTGTTCATGATCGGCTTGGGAGAAAAGTCATTGATCAGGACTAGGCTGATCATGAAGAGGAAGGCACTGAAAGAAGATATATGTGGTAGGAAGGCCAGTGGTGCCCAGGAGGTTTAGCAAGAAGCTGGAAAAGAAGGATGCAACGCCTAAGGAATAAAGAGATGAAATAGGCTCAGGCATTCGATAAGACTCAAGTGTGGCATACTAAACAAATAGCCGATAGAAAGCAACCATCGACTAACATCCAAATGGCTTTTCTGTTGCCATCAGAGTTTAAAGTCAATGGTGAAAACCAACAGCCGATCCAAGCAGTCGGCTTTGAAAATTTGTATTAATGAATAATCAAATAGATGGTACAGACGGGAAACTAGGACATGGCTTCACATCGGCCGATGAATTAGAAGAAGTAGATATTGGTCCTGGAGATAGACCTAGGCCGACGTACGTAAGTGCTAAGTTTGATTCGAAGTATAAGCGGGAATTAATTGATTTATTAAAGGAATTTAAAGATTGCTTTGCTTGGGAATACTATGAGATGCCTGGTTTAGACCGATCAATTGTTGAACATCGGCTACCAATCAAACCTGGATATCGGCCGTTTAAACAAACTCCGAGGAGATTCAACCCAAACGTGCTTGATGATATCAAAAAGGGGACTGAGAGGTTACTAGAAGTAAAATTTATCTGACCGTGCCGACATGCAGAGTGGATATCAAATGTTGTCCCTGTATATAAGAAGAATGGAAAATTAAAAGTTTGCATTGATTTTAGGGATCTGAACAAAGCCACACCTATGGACGGTTATCCAATGCCGATAGCTGATATGTTAGTAGATGCAGCAGCCGGGCATAAGGTTATTAGCTTCATGGACGGTAATACAGGATACAACCAAATTTTTATGGCTGAAGAAGACATAGCAAAGACCGCTTTCAGGTGCCCAGGCGCAATTGGTCTATTTGAGTGGGTTGTGATGACCTTTGGACTAAAGAATGCCGGTGCAACTTATCAAAGGGCAATGAATTACATTTTCCATAAGTTGATTGGCAGGATTGTTGAAATCTACATCGATGATGTGATGATAAAATCCAAAGGATACAAAGAACACCTGGCTGACTTGCGTGAGACTCTGGAATGCACAAGGAAGCATGGTTTGAAGATGAATCCTAATAAGTGTGCTTTTGGAGTATCAGCCAGACAATTTTTATGATTCATGGTCCATGAGAGAGGAATCGAAGTTGGTTAGAAAAGCGCAAAAGCAATTGATGAAGCAGTTCCCCTGACTACCAAAACAGAGTTGCAATCTCTGCTTGGTAAGATTAATTTCATCAGAAGAATCATTTCAAATTTGTCGGAGAGGATCCTACCGTTTTCTCCCTTGTTGAAGTTGAAAAATGATCAAGAATTCAAGTGGGGTGATATACAACAAAAGGCGTTCAAAGAAATAAAAGAATATATGAAGTGTCCACCTGTGCTGGTCCCTCCTCAGCAAGGTAAGCCATTTAAGTTGTACATATCGGCTGATGACAAGACAATTGGATCGCCCCTGATGAAAGAATTTGAAGGAAATGAGAGAGTTGTTTTCTATCTAAGTAGAAGACTACTGGATCCAGAAACGAGATATTCTCCCACCGAAAAATTATGCTTGTGTCTATATTTCTCTTGCACTAAATTACGACACTACTTATTATCGGCCGAGTGTATAGTTGTTTTCAAGGCTGATGTGGTTAAGCACATGTTATCAATGCCAATACTGAAAGGAAGAGTGGGAAAGTGGATTCTTGTGTTATCGGAATTCAACTTGAAGTATGAATCGGCTAAAGCAGTCAAAGGACAAGTAATGGCCGATTTTATCACCCAACATCACAAGCCAAGCATTAGTTATGTAGAGCCAATGCCGTGGACGTTGTTCTTTGATGGGTCATCATGCAAGCAGGATGGTGGCATTGGTATTGTTATTATTTTGCCTCGGGGGGCAAGTTTTGAGTTTGCTCTTCCAACTGACCCAATGATTACAAACAATCAAGCAGAGTACGAAACTATTCTCAAGGGACTTCAACTTCTTCATGAAATAAAGGCCGAAGCAATTGAAGTATTTGGAGATTCATAGTTAATTATTAATCAATTGATCGGCCTATATGAGTGCAAAGAAGAGACTTTGAAAGGATACTACGATGAGTGCCAAAGGTTACTCAAGGGATTTCTTCATGTCTCTTTCCAACATATTCTAAGAGCACAAAACCAAGAGGCTAACCGTCTAGCTCAAAGTGCATCAGGATATCGAGTGTTTCAAGAAGTCTTGAGTAGTGAAACCTCAAGTGATGATTGGAGAGTTGAAATAGCCGATTACCTTATAGATCTGTCTCGAAAAGTTACCAGGAAGCTAAGGTATAAATCGGCTAAGTATGTTTTGTTAGGTGATCAGTTATATTATAAAACAGTCGATGGGGTATTGCTCAAGTGCTTGAACCAAGAAGAAGCTAAGGTATTGATGGGTGAGGTGCATGAAGGGATATGTGGAGCTCGTCAATTGACCTATAAGATAAAATGGATTATTCATAGAACTGAATATTTCTGCCCAACGATACTAGAAGATTGTTTTGAATATTACAAGGGGTGTCATGACTGTCAACGTTTTGGTAATGTTTAGAGATTGCCTGCATCGGCTATGAATCCAATAATCAAACCATGGTCGTTTCGGGGTTGGAGAATTGATTTAATTGGCTAGATTTTTCCACCTTCAAGCAAAGGACATAAGTTCATATTGGTGGCAACAGATTACTTCACTAAATGGGTTGAGGCGATTCTTTTGAAAATGGTAACTTCAAAGAACATGATTGATTTTGTCAAGGAACACATTGTGTATCATTTTGGGATTTCTCAAACCATAACTACCGATCAAGGGACAATGTTCACATCAAAAGAGTTTGAGGATTTTGCTGCCTATATGGGGATTAAGCTATTGAATTCCTCCCCTTACTATGCCCAGGCTAACAGTCAAGCAAAGGTGTCCAACCAGATTATGATTAAGCTGATCAAGAAAAAAATTAAGGAACAGCCAAGGAAGTGGCATTCGACGCTAAATGAGGCACTATGGGCATATAGGATGGCCTGCCATGGATCAATTAAAACGACACCTTACGAACTTGTGTATGGCCATAATGCAGTTCTTCCTTGGGAAGTTTAGACTGGATCAAGGCGTGTTACGCTGCAGAATGATTTATCAGCTGAGGTTTACAAGAATCTGATGATAGACAATTTGGAAGACTTGAGTTGCCTTCGACTGCGTGCTCTTGAGAATATCGAAACCAATAAACTGAGGGTTGCGAAATATTATAATAAAAAGGTCAAGATTAAGCAATTCTCCGAAGGAGACTTGGTCTGGAAAGTGAAATTGCTGATCAGATCAAAGGACAGCAAATTCGGCAAATGGTCACCTAACTGGGAAGGACCCTATCAGATCAAACGTTGTGCGCCTAGTAATGCTTATATTTTGGAAACATTAAAAGGAGAGGAAGAATTTGACCGAGCAATCAACGGAAAATATTTAAAGAAATAGTATCCTAGCGTTTGGATCAATACTTAATAAACGATCTGTTCGGTCGATAGCTTTAATAACCGATATTGAAAATATATCGCCTCCAATACAAAAGGTAAACCCAAAGGAGTAAAAGCCGATACAGTGTGTATCGCCTATAGAAGCAAAGCAAACACAAATAAAATGATGGGTATGAAACACAAAACAATGGGAAACCACTCAAGGGGAGGAAGTTATTTGCTAAACATCACCTATTACAAGCTACGGGCTAGAAAACACTTTGCCTACTATGTCATCGGCTAGGGTATTGAAAGCTATAGAGTTGGCGGCGTTCATAAAATCTTCAACCAAGCGCTCATGCTCCCTAGGGTGCACTGCGTATGGAAAACCATGGGGAAGAAGCTGAAGATTATGACCCGAACGGGCTTGTGCAGCAGCCAATGCCATGACATCGCCATGATGAACACCATGAAGGGCGACCTCCCTGACACGATATAGGATGTCATGCAAGCGAACCACCGGAACGGCGCCCCTAGCGTTGACAAATCCCACCGCATAATCTGTGGCTGATCGAAGACTCTCCAACTAAGCAGTTAGATCTAAAATATTCAAGGAAAGAGTGATAAGAGATCTTGAGGGTAAAATCAAGAAAAACAGAGAAATAATGGTAGACATCTCACCCATGATTCTAGCTTCAGCCCTGGCCAACCTTTCCCTCACCAGGCCGACCTCGGGGGGAGATCGGTCTTCAATCATGGCCAAAGCCGATTCCGCTAGGGAGAGGCAGTTGGCTAGATGCTGGTCGGTCCAATCAATGGAGGCCAGTAGATCGTCATTACTGATCTGTCGGCTCGGGTGATGGGGAAGCTAGCGGTGGATTGGTGCCGAAGATGACCCCGAGGGCTGGGCGGAGTTGGCCCTTTGATCCAAAGCACCCCAAGACGCGTCCTCTTGACGACGAGGGCGTTGGCGTGATGGTGTGGATCCGTTGTGGGCTTCTTCAGTAGACCTCTTGTTGTTCTCCATGACCTCGAACCTACGGAAAGGTAGAGGATGTACTGAAGACAAAGAGGGGTTGAGATGTTCTCCATGACCTCGAACCTATAGAAAGGCAGAGGATGTACTGAAGACGAAGAGGGGTTGAGACGAAGAGGGTTATTTTTTGGTTCACAGCCATAGCCCGTATATATAGCCTAGGAAAGCGAGAAGATAGATTTCGATGGGGGTGTGAAATTGAAACCAGAAACGGAAACGGATCAACACTCTGGAAATTCAGGGGACGGATAGCGAAGGGATAATAGACTCGAATTTATTGCTTCCCCAAATTACAAAATATCGTGGGGTGGATACATTGACTAAAGATTAACCCACCAAAACTTCTTTGGATTGAAGGGAGTCCGGATTTCCACAAGGCCGAAACTCATTGTGAACCAAATCGCATTGGCCCATCAATAAATTATACCAGAGAAGAAGAAAGTTCGCCCGCCTAACATATGCTCAACAGATTTCTCGATAAATTGAGGAACTATGGGAAAGAAGCCTGAGGCTTTCCTGATGGGCATTTGGAGGAGCAACAAGGGGAAGGTGATCACACCCTCTAGCCCTCGCAAACACTAAAACAGCCTTGTGAGCATGAAGAGAAGACTCAGGTGATATCATAAGAATTCTTCTAACCGCAATGGCTGGTCTTCTTGCCCAACGAGGCGCTAGAATAAGTGACACAATCACCCTATGCACAAGAATTCTTCTAACTGCTCAAGATCTTCATAGCAAGAGAATAGACCATGGAGGGTCCAGCGAAGTCGGGGGCACTCGAAGAGACAGGAAGAAGAAAGACATGGCTGAATTGTTGAGTTGCTCTCAAGGTCGGATAGGTATTTTATAGCCGGCCCGTGAAGATGAATCCAAGTGCCCATGAAGCAGTGATGCTTTTGTAAAAGTTTTGAGGCATAGGCTCATGAGTGGACGCAAGCGGCGACAAGCAGTAACCCCAGATCAAGGTTCTCTACCCGTGACTGTGGACCAATCAGGGATGCAGACATGATAATTCTGGAATAAAATTACTTTTATCCAAAAATTGGGGGGCATGTGTTTACACCAAAATTTGGAAGAAGAGTCACAGGGACTTGAAAGCTCCCAAGATCATGTCATCAAGGAATCAATTACGTGCAGATCAAAACCAGCTGATTCGGATGCAAAAACTAGAATCGGCTTTCTTCAGATAGCGCTAGCGGATAACAACAAAGGCTATGATTCGGCGTCAGGACGAAATATGTTGGACTCTACAAAAAGGGAAAGATTAGAGTCCAAGTTATCTTAAATTAGAAATATTTTCTTTAGGGTCAAAGATTGTGATGAGTCGTGCTTAGATAGGAGTCGTGCGCAGGTCCCGAGTATAAATATCAAGCCCCGGCTATTGTAAAGGAACATCAATCAATCCAAATATAAGTCAATTACTTTTTTCGGCTTCGGCCACCCCTTAGGAGTAGGAGTAGAGTAGATCTCGGTGAGTTCTTCAGCGAGTACGACTGCATCGATCTGGTCGACCTCCACTACTTGTTTGTAAGTACCATCATAGTTTATACCTCTGTTCGTATGGCTACATCGATCCGGTCGACCCCGACTGCGGCTCTGGTATAAGCTAGTTATCGACTCTTGTTTAATTCAAGTATGACCTATGTGATTATGTCTCACACCCCACTGCTTGAATTAGATCAAGGTCAAGTTATCGGCTCTACCTTAGAATGGCAATCTTTGCTAGATTCATTAAGTTACTGATATTGCTTATTGCTTTCATTATTTATCTAATTACAGCAATATCACTCTACCCGATTGAGATTGATTTAGATCGGCCTTATATCTTATTTGACCCATCGTTTGCTAACCTAAAACTGATCTAATCTACACCTTAAACGATGAGTTATGTTTTATCGACTGTTTTACATCAATCTTAATCGTGCATAACGTGCGGTTAAGGCATGTTGCATCTCGAGTAGATCTATTGGCTAGCGAGAACCGTTCCACTACCTGTTATCATGGCCTGTGTGATTCTGCCTCACACCCCACTGTTAGCACCGTGGAGTGGGGATCGTTATTTAGTAGATCTATTCCTGGTAAGACATGACTTTAACTGTGCGTTATGGCCGAATCGGCTGTTTTAGCGATATCGAGTGCTTTCACGAACGGTTCGCATCATGAGACCGTTGAAGTAAAGATAGGTTGAAAGATATGTTAGCCCCATGATCTTATTATTGTATTACGGCCTGCATGATTCTGCCTCATGCCCCACTGATATTAGTAATAAGTTAGGGTCGTCGAGTCTATTGTTATTTCTACGGCCAGCATGATTTTGCCTCATGCCCCACTGGTCATGGTGATAGATGAGATTTAACATGTTCATTAGATTTATCTTTATTAAACGGTTAAGTGGTGTTGAATTGTTTCTTACATAAAAATGGGTTCGGTTACTTGTAATCATTGGCTTGACATAAATCAATTATTGTTAATATATTATTGCCATTGATTCATATTTGCTCAAACAATGATATTTATCATCAATGATAACCGATTCTTCTTACACAACCCCATGAGCTTTAACCGATTTATTTTCATGAATATGCTAGAATCGACTATTTAGTCGATCTCCTTTCATATCGGCTCTCATAGCCACATATTCGGGACTGTCTGGCAACACCGGCAAGTTCCGCCCTTAATTACTGATGAACTTTCTCTCCTTGTCAATTGCAGTGTCAAATTGACTGGCACATCTCGGAAGGATTGCGCAGGATCGACCATCCCTGCGCTGAAACTAGGCGGATCTGCTCTATCGAACGGACCCTTCCGGCTTGCTGCGTGTGTCATCGGCACGGGATGAAAATTATGTGTCGACAGTAATACCAATATGCAACAAATGCCTGATATTTTTTCTATAAGACATATATTACTGTTGAACTGGTTAAATGTATCTCGATGTTATAAGATAAGATTGCAGTTTCCTGATTATTCTGTTTCAGATCTAATTCCCAAGGATAGTGGTGTTATATCAAGGTGAAAAGGACTATTTTACTGACTATAATTATGTCAAGTGCTAAATTTAAACATATATTAGTACAACACATGAAGTAAAACTTACACTAAACTTGAACGGAACGATCTGAATTGAATTATTGTACTCTAACCATGACAAAAGAATAGAAGTGAATCACATGCAACGCAGGCCCAATAGGCTCCAGATATTAGAGGTTTGTTTCTGTTCCAACCTGAGCGTGGTTGCCTAGCCGGCGCAGGAGAGAACCAGCTTATCTGACCCTCTATCCTATCGATCTCCAATCATCTTCAGGAAGTCTTGCCTTTGGAACCCAAGAAAGCTAAATTTAGTGTTTCGATCCTGAGCCAAGGCTTCTGCTACCGCTGCCAACTGCATCGCCCTTGGGGAGATCGATCTCCACAGAGGGCAGCGCCCTTGTAGGAAGGTTTTGGTCGCGGATCTAATTGATTTGCTGGCCTAGCATCAAGCAACAACAAATCGTCATCCCGTTGGTCGTTGTTATCGGGAAGCCATCGATTATAATTGTATCCAAACAAGGCTTAATAAGCAACACATACTATTACAACGAGAATAGACTAAGCTTATGGAGGGTGCAAAGGAATTAACTGAATTAGAGAGTACAATTGTTTAAGAACACGACTAACAGTTCAGACCTTGCTGTATTAACCTTGTCTAAATAAAAGAAAAAAAGAACTCTGCATCGAATAAAGTTACAGATGCGCTGTAGGACACATTGTGTTATTTTCTTTAAAAAAAATAAAGATTTAATCAGAAACAGATTTCAAGTTTGAACGCGTGAACAGACTCGCCCATTGCGACCAATGGTTACGCCAAATTCAGAGATGTCAACAACACACGGACCCCTAGCTTTTTATTTTTCAAAGACCGGACTCTCAGTTCCACCTGACAGAGTCAGTTACAGACAATGACAGGACTAAAAGAGATGCCTATCCCAACAAAATGCAAGCGAGAATCAACGACTCTGAATGCCAAGTCTTTTTTCTTATCTCTTTACTTTGACTGCCTGCTGCTGAGTCTTTGCCAGCCAGCGTGGCGATTTTTTTTTCATATCTCCTATAGTTCAAGCGCCTAAACAGTTTTGTCCTTGTCCTTTCATAGAAAAAAATTATAATTTGTTTATTGTGATTTATACTAATAGATTTAGACCGTTGAATGGAGATATAATGGTCGTTAGTTGTCGCCTGAACAGATAATATATTTCAGGAACCTGAAATATAGTGAGGTCTACGCTGCATTTGCCGTCACCTATCACATGTACGGATGTACCTCCTCCTTACTGTGCTTCATCAAGCTGTGATCACACTGAGCGTGTTGGACAAGGTTAACAGCATTTGGAGTTTGGACTTGGAAACAAGGAATCAAAGTAACAATATATGTTGACACCTTCTCCATCCTCTAGTTAACTAGTACATTCAGAGGGGTCGGAAGCACGCAAATTTGCACGATGAGTTTCACGCACAAACAGATTCTCATCTTGCTCCTCCTCCTCTACACACACTCTTCCTCCTCCCATCCTACTGCCACTGCCAATGGCTCCATTGCGGCATGCCTCGCATCTCAGTCGTCTTCCCTGCTGCAGCTAAAGCGCTCCTTCATCAGCAAAGGCAGCCTCCCGTCATGGCAACCTGACACCGACTGCTGCCACTGGGAGGGTGTCACCTGCGACATGGCTTCCGGTCATGTCATCGCGCTCGACCTCGGTGGCCAATATTATCTTCAGAGCAATGGCCTAGACCCTGCAATCTTCAACCTCACCTTGCTCAGAAACCTTAGCCTTAGTGGCAATGACTTCAGGGGAGCGCAGCTCCCATCTTCTGGGTTTGAGCGGCTCTCCGAGCTCGTCAGCATCGATCTGTCTCTTACAAATTTTGCTGGTCAGATTCCTGTTGGTATTGCAAGTCTGAACAAACTTCTTGTTCTCGACTTGTCTGGTAATCCAAACTTATACCTCAGTGAGCCCAATTTTCAAAGCTTCATAGCAAACCTAAGCAGACTGAGAGAGCTCTACCTTGATGAGATGGACCTCTCCAGCAGCGGCCCAACTTGGTCGAGCACTATATGGCCCTCTATTCCCCAGATCCAAATCCTCAGCTTAATGTCATGCGGATTGTCCGGTTCGATTGCTACCTCTTTCTCGCGACTCCGGTTTCTGACAATGGTTAACCTCAGGGGCAACTTTGGAATCACTGGTGTGGTTCCAGAGTTCTTTGCAAACTTCTCTCTCCTGACAATTCTGGACCTGTCAGGGAACGATTTTGAGGGGCAGTTCCCCACAAGGATCTTCCAGCTAAAAAGGTTGAGGTTCCTTGATCTGTACTGGAATGATAATCTTTGTGTTCAGTTACCAGAGTTTGACTGTTTGAGAGGGGAAATCAATTGGAAGTGCTGGATCTAGTAATGACAAAGATCAACTGTTCCAGTGTTATACCAGCATCACTGGTCAATCTCAAGTCTCTGAAGCATTTGGGCCTTAGCACGTCAGGGATTTCAAGGGCGTCAGATATCTCAGTTATTGGAAAAATCCAGTCATTGGAGGAACTGCGTCTCCATGGAATATCAGGACCAAGGAAGCTGGAGTTCTCTTGGTCTTGGATAGGCAGTCTTAAGAATTTGACATACCTGGAGCTTGACAGTTATGATTTATCTGGGGCTTTACCCTCTTCGATTACCAATCTTACAAATCTGAATAGTTTAACGCTCCACTCTTGCAACATATCTGGGTCAATACCCTTATGGATTGGGAATTTAACCAAGCTCAGTGATCTGAACTTGGGAAGCAACAGCCTGACTGGTAAGATTCTTGCGTGCGTTTGAAAACTGTATTACTTATTCTAGTTTTACTAGTACAAGTACAGATGCTAAATACTGTATAGAACCTTCTCTGTGCTTTGCAAAATAATTTTATCTTTGTAAGTGATCTAACTAACAATGAGCTTCTACTAGTACTATGTGCCCTATTTCCTCTTTTTAAGGAAAATTTCCTGCCTTTATTTAGAAAGGTGCAGTACAGACCTGTTGACTACATATTCTCTATGTAAATGCAGGCAAAATTCCAAGATCTATCTTTGTTCTTCCGACACTGCAAACACTGTACCTAGACTCAAATCAGCTTTCTGGTCATCTAGAAGACATTCCTGCTCCTTTGTCCTCATCTATATCTGAGATTGATTTAAGCAATAATCAACTTAGTGGTCCAATGCCACCATCATTTTCCCAACTTCCAAGTCTCAAATATCTCAACCTTGAGTCAAATCACTTGATAGGCACAGTGGAACTTAACCCTTTCTGGAAACTAAGCAATCTTTATTTTCTTGGTTTCTCTAACAATATGCTATCAGTGATTGATGCAGAAGATGGTGCTCTGCCTCCTGTCCTCCCTAACATTCAGCACCGTGGCCTAGCATCTTGCAACCTCACAAAACTCCCAAGGGTTTTTTTTTTTTGAACGTACTGGCAGGAGCTCTGCCTTTCAATTAAGATAGGGTAAGAAAGTTTATGTACAAGCAAGGGCAACGAGGTTAAAGTCCCCCCCCCTTAAGCATGCGAGCTAAATGTAATCGAATGCTCTCTTCCTTTGCTCAATGTCTTCCTTTATCCTTGCGGCTACCTGCGGCACCGTTTCACTCATATTGTCGAAAATTCTCCTGTTTCTCTCTTTCCATATATTCCAAAAGGTGTAGATAGCTACTCCGTTAAGCCTCTGACGCTGAGATCTTGGCACTTTTGCCGCCGCGTCTTCCCACCATGACTTGATATGGGTGGGGTTTGCATTTTGCTGTTGTTGGATTTGAGTGAAGTTTTCCCACGTGAGGATTTGATTCCAAACCGCCTTTGCAAAAGGGCAACTAAGGCATAGGTGGAGGCTTGTCTCTAAGGGTCCATTGCACATCACGCACTGTTGTTGGTGAGGCCACCCTCTCTTTTGTAGGTTTTATGCCGTTAGAATTTTGTCTTGTACTAAGATCCATGCGAAGATCTTGCATCTGTTCTCCACATGCGCTTTCCAAATCAAGTCCGTACCAAAGTGGAGGAGCGAACCTTTGAATTGTATTCTGTAGGCCGATCGGGTGGAGTAATTCCCATCGTTGGTCCAACGCCAGGTGATGGTGTCCTGGACGCCCTGTTGCAGGTGCACATCCTGTATGCGTATCCAGAGGGACACAAACTCCTCTATGTGGATGGGCGAGGTGATTTTCCTTCCAAGTTTATGCATCCAATTGTTGTTTCGGAGCTCTTGCTGCACCGTTCGGTTTGTCCTTGAGAGCAGGCGGAATAAGTTGGGGGCTAGGTACTTAGGAGCTTGATCATCGAGCCAACCGTGGTGCCAAAACTTTGTCTTTGCACCATCCCCCAAGGAAATAATGATTGAGGAGTTGAAGAGGAGGCGGTCATCCTCAGTACATGGAAGCTCTGAGCTGCTCCAAGATTTGGACTCGTCCACCCAATCTTGCCATAGCCATCGTAAAAGGAGGGCTCGCCCAAATCTTTCGAGGTCCGGGACCCCTAACCCTCCCATGTCTTTCGGCCTGGTAACCGTTTGCCAGTTAACTAGACAGTGGCCGCCATTTGCATTCTCGTCCCCCTTCCACAAGCTTTCAAGTAATTAGATTGGCGGGAGTATACCAGGATGGATATGGGTGGTTTGAAAGGACACTCTTGGAAAGTTGGACCTCTCGAACAATGCATTTACTAGCCTTGAAAAGTCCTCACTTATTCCAATGACACATCTAAATTTTCTCAATCTTAGTTTCAATAGGCTTCAAGGAGATATACCCATACCAGTCATATCCTTGCCTTATGGTGTAGTTGCCTTAGATTACTCAAATAATGGATTCTCTTCCATTCTTCCTAACTTTGGTAGGTATCTTAACAATGTTGTCTATATTAATTTGTCCAAAAATAGACTACATGGCCATGTGCCAACTTCCATTTGTGGCATGAGAGAACTCCAGATCCTGGACTTATCTTATAACAACTTTAGTGGTTTGGTCCCATATTGTCTACTCGAAGGTGGAAGCTTGAGTGTACTGAAGTTGAGGGAGAATAAGTTCCACGGGATGTTGCCTCAAAAAATTAAGGAAGGGTGTATGTTTGAGACAATAGATTTGAATGGCAACCAAATTGAGGGGGGACTCCCAAGGTCGATATCAAACTGCAAAAGCCTAGTGCTCCTTGATGTTAGCAATAACCAAATCCTCGATTTATTCCCTTCTTGGTTGGGGAGTCTTCCTAAGCTTCAAGTTCTTGTACTGAGATCCAACCAATTCTATGGCACAATAGGGGGGCTTCAAAATGGTGATCAAACAAGGGATTTCTTCTCAAGTTTGCAAATACTTGATTTGGCAAGTAACACTTTCTCTGGCAACTTGCACTCAGAATGGTTTGGTAAACTGAAATCAATGATGGCAAGTGTCAACAATGGACAGGTTCTAGGGCACCAAACAAACTTTTCGCAAGGTTTTATCTACCATGATGTCATCACAATTACATATAAAGGGTTGGATATCACATTCAATAAAATGTTGACTACCTTCAACGCAATTGATTTATCAAACAACTCATTTGATGGTGTCATTCCTGGATCAATAGGGAGGCTTGTAGCACTTCATGGTCTTAACATGTCACATAATGCTTTCATGGGAGAAATTCCACGACAGCTTGGTGACTTGGCTCAGCTTGAATCATTAGATCTCTCCTGGAACCAGCTCTCAGGGGAAATCCCACAAGAGTTAACTTCTCTAACTTTCCTCGCTTGGCTCAATCTTTCATACAACAATTTAACTGGAAGAGTACCACAGAGCAACCAATTCTTCTCATTTTCCAGCAGCTCATTTGAAGGCAATGTGGGCCTCTGTGGAAGGCCACTGTCCAAACAATGTGATACACCAAGCTCAGCTGCTTCTTCAGAAGGTAGAAGTTGGTGGGAAGACAAAGCTGGCGTTGCCCTACTGTTCATATTTTCTGGCTTGGGGTTTGGAGTGGGCTTTGCATTGGCAATCATATGCCAAAAGGTTTGTCATGTAAAAGGAGTGTCCGTTGTACTCAGTAGGTGGTGCCATGGGATCTAATTTCTTTAGAACAAAAAACTCAGTTTGTGAGGAAAGACCGCCCCACGGTATTGCACTAGGAAGAAGCTGCCATCATTACCTGAACCGCCACAATTTGTTGTTATTTCACTAGGATATATGGTGTCCTCGTCACTGATTTGATTTTGTTTGACTTCTAAAATAACGCAGCTTATGTTTACTGCTTCGTTATGTACTCCTTTAGTCCTTACCTAGAAATGCTAGTGTGAACTTCGTAATGAACTTGTATTTCTGAGATAATCAGCTCTCATGTGTGATGAGATTCGAGGAGAAAAATGTGTGACGAGAGAAAAATTCCAAGTGCTACAACTTTGGAAAGTCATCTGTCTTAAATGCTCTTAAGTTTTAAGTCTATTCTGGGAGACTTCAGAATTGGTGGAAGAGTCCAACACTGAAGGTTGGTTTTGCATTTAATGATTATTGTCGGTAACAATTGTACAAGCCAACTAAAATTTTACACTAGCCAAAATCCATTAAGCATTGTGGTCACTTGGAGACTGGGATATTGTTCATTTCTGTTCATCATTTTTCAAGCAAAATGAGACTTTGTTATTGAAATGGAAGTCAAAAGGCAAAGCAAATTGAGATCTGACACATTGCACGTAAATAATAATAGTAGTAGTAGTGGAAAGTGAGCTAAGAAGGCCTTCGCTGTCAGCCTGTCATGCATTTGTCCTAAACATAGTATGCTGTGCATCCGCGTGGGCACATTTCCTCAAACACCTGGTCGACAGAATCAGTGACGAGAGGCCACCGCATCGCAATAACATGTTATCTTTGATAGATGAAGAAGGTGATTCTCTGTTTCATTCGCCACCTCCCATTCAAAGTTTGATGCTTGCTTCATGCAACCTTACAAAACTTCCAATGTGCTGAAACACACCGGTCATAGGACCAAACACAAATAGGCACCGCTCACACACTTGTTGTTTTACCATGCAATACACATGGCCCTACGCCTTTGAACAATATTTTCCTTGGTCAATGAGGCGACTTGTGCCGACGTTTTGTGCTCATTTTCAAAAATCCTCATGTTCCTTTCCTTCCACAGGTTCCACACAATGTAAATAAACACTCCATTGAATGTTCTGCATTCTTGCTTTGGCACCTTGGTCGCTGCATCCTCCCACCAATCAGCGAGACACTGGGGATCTTGTTGGGGCAGCTGCACATCAAAATTTTCCCAGGATAACACCTAGCTCCAGATGGCTCTAGCAAAGGGGCATAGCAGAGATAGATGCAGCCCTATCTCCAAAGGTCCATTACACAAGACACAATGCTCTTGATGTGGCCACCCTCTCTTTTGCAGGTTGACGGCCGTGATATTAGTATCCAGGCATGCACTTTGCATTTATTTTCCGCCCATGCTCTCCAAATGAGATCAGCCTGGAACTTGCGATGCAAACCTCAGAACTGTATCTTGTACGCTGAACGTGTGGAGTAGTTTCCGTCAGCTGTCCATCTCCAAACTATGGAGTCTTGCACTTCGGGTGTCAGCTGCACATCCTGGATCCTGATCCAAAGAGCCACAAATTCCTGTATCTGCACGGATGTTGTGATTCGTGTCCTGAGGGATCGGATCCGGTTACCATTTTGTAGCTCCTGGCAAACCGTCCTGTTCTTACGGCGCACTATCTCGAAAAGGTGGGGCGCTAGGTATCTTGGAGCTTCACCCTCTAGCCAATTATGGTGCCAGAAATTGCCTTGTTACCATTCCCAATTGTTACCGTGGTTGAGGCATTGAAGAGCAGTCTGTCTCGGTCATTGCACGGCAATTCCATCCCCGCCCAAGGTTTTGAGTCATGAACCCACTCCTGCCACAACCAACATAGGTGCAAGGCTGTTCCAAATCTGGCACCCCCAACCCCCCCCCCCCAATTCCTTTGGTCTATAGACTGTCGGCCAATTTACCAGGCAATGCCCTCCATTAGCGTTCTCCTCCCCTTTCCAAAGAAAAGATCTTCTAAGTTTGTCAATTTTCTTTCTTGTCCATACCACCAGTGGGAGTACAGTGAGGTGATAGGTAGGCATTGAAGATAGCACTGAGGTGACCAAAGTAAGTCTGCCCACTCTGTTGAGCAATCTACCTTTCCAACCAGGTAGCCTCTGCCCAATGCGTTCGATGAGATGTTGCACATGGACCTTTTGCAGGGATCTCGTGTGGAGCTGCAATCCTAAGTAGCGGCACGGGAAGGATTCTCTTGTCCCTGCAAATGAGGCTAACACATGGTCTAGATCAATGTCCTGTCATTTGATTGGGTGGACTGAGCTCTTTTGTAGGTTTATGTGTAAGCCGAAGACCCTACCGAATTCCTAGAGGATCATCATGATGGAGTCCAAGTCGTCCTTGATCGGGTTAGTGAATATAGCCGCATCATCAACATATATGGAGGTTCTCCACTTGGCCGTAGGTAGAGGAAGAGCAGTAAGAACGCCTTGTTGTGTTGCCATGTCTAGCAGGCGTTGAAGGGGGTCCATAGCGAGTATGAATAGCATGGGGATAAAGGGTCACCCTGCCGAACCCCTCTCCTGTGGCTGAAAGCTGGACCCTGTTGTCCATTTAGCAGCGCTCTCGATGATGTCGTGCGGAAAAGGATCGAAACCCACTCCCGCCAGCATGGTCCGAAACCTAAGGCCTGCAATACCTCGCGGAGGTAGCTCCAGCTGACCATGTCAAAAGCCTTGTGTATGTCAAGTTTGAGGAACAGTGCGGGCAGCTTCATCTTTTGCATTGTCCGCACTGTGTTCTGAACATATAGAAAGTTGTCGTGGATGCTCCTCCTTTTGATGAAGGCGCTTTGGCACTTCGAGACTAAGGAGTCAAGCAGTGGCGCCAGCCTGTTTGCAAGTAGTTTGGCAAAAATCTTCGCTATGCTGTGAATGAGGCTGATCAGGCAAAGGTCTGTAACTCTCAAGGCGTCCATTTTCTTTGGGAGTAGGATGATGTTTGCTGAATTTAGGAGTTCAAAACCTTGGGAGTTCAGCCTGTACAGACTATTCACTACGATAGTGACATCATCCTTGATAATGTCCCAATAGGCTTTGAAGAAGGCGCCCATGAAGCCATCTGGACTCGGCGCCTTGTCAGGCGGCATTGAGTTTATTGTATCTTTGATCTCATCTTGCGTGAACGAGGCCTCAAGTGCCGATAGGTCCCTTGGGACATATCCAAGCGCCGACCAGCTAAACGTTGTGGACCTCGGTTCATGGGAGCCTAGGTGTCTCGAAAAATAGTTCGCAATGATTTTTTCTTTGTCATTGTGTGTAGTCGCCACCCTCTCATCTGTGTGAGGGCTATGGATATAATTCTTCCTCATTCTTGTGCTAGCCCGAATGTGGAAGAATTTTGTGTTTGCGTCTCCACTGCGGATGTATGTGAGCCTTGCCCGCTGTCTAATTCTTGATTTTTCAATGGCCGCTAATCCGGAGCTTCTGATTTTTAGCCAACGGCGTAGGTCGAGCTCCTGCTGTGTGAGTGTTCTGACTTCCTGCGCTGCCTCGGGCTATAGTAGCACCTCTTTGATGATGGCCAGCTGCAACCGAGTGTCCCCAATCTTCTCCTTCCGCCACCGCTTAAGGCCTTTTGCCACTCGTACTAATTTTATATGCAACCGTTTGATGGGTAGCATAGAGTGGACATGTTTGCACCAGACTTGCTCCACCAAGTCCCTGAAAGCCGTCCACCTTGACCTAGAAGTTTTCAAAGCGGAAAGTGCTGTTGTGGCAGTGCTCAAGCTCTCCCTGCAGAAGTAGAGGGGTGTGATCGGACATGAGAGAAGGCAAGGAGTGGAGAAAACAATTCGGGAAGGTTAACTCCCAATCCGAGATGCATTAAAATCTGTCAATTCTTGTCAGTGTCGGATTGTCCTGCTCGTTGCTCCAAGTGAAACGACGGCCATTGAGGCCTATCTCCTTTAGGTTCAGATCTCTCTCACAACATGTTTACCAGTTTGGAGAAATCTCCCTCTCTTGTTCCAATGGGATCTATATATGTTCTGGATCTAAGCTACAATAGACTTGAAGGAGACGTGCTAATACCAACCATAAGGTCTGGACGCACAGATATCATCTTGGATTACTCAAATAATTACTTTAATTCCACCCTACCCAACGTTGGTAGATATCTTGGGAAAACATCATATCTTGATTTGTCCAGTAACAAAATAAGAGGCCACATACCCACTCCAATTTGCAATGCAAGTGAACTCCAAATCCTCGACTTATCTTATAACTACTTTAGTGGAGTGATCCCATCATGCTTAGCTCGATGTAACTTGACTACTTGAGAGTAATGAAATTAAGAGGTGACCAAGTCCACGGGGTACTGCATGATGGCATCAGAGAAGGATGTATGCTTGAGACAATAGACTTGAGCCACAACTACATTTCAGGGAAACTGCCTAGATCACTATCTAACTGTCGAGACTTAGGATTGCTCGATATTAGTGACAATCAGATTGCTGATTCATTTCCATCCTGGCTAGGAATACTTCCTAAACTTCAAGTTCTTTTTTTTTACCCGAAAATACAGCAGGGGAGGCCCCACTGTAAGAGTTTTTTTTATTACTGTTGGAAAAAGGAAAAACTGTCCAAAGAGAGGCTAAAAGAAATAAACCACATAGTCAACAAGAGGGCAGGAGAAACTGCACTCCACAGAAGCATAAAAAACTAGGAGAGGGAGTCTAAATAGAGGAGAAAAGCGTGTCGTTTTTCTTCACAAAGTCTAAAAACTTGAAGTTTGGCTTCCTCATAAAAGGAGTTTTTCCAAGAGATAAGAGCAAGGCTAATAATACAGCCGGCTTGCTGGCTGTAAGGTTTTTTGCAGTCTTCTCTCAGCCCACTCATATAGTAGTTAGCTCTTTACAGTTAATACATGGCCCACTTATCTCTCTCACAGACTTTCTTGGTTCTTATGCCCAAGCCGGCTGTAAGCTTACAGCCTGCTTCTCCTCTCTCTCCTCCCCTCTCTCCTCCACCTCAACATTTAGTCGGCTTATAACCTGCTATTATACTTGCTCTAAAGGAGGGGCGTCCTCTGTCGAAGATGAAGTTATTTCCCTGCTTCCAAATATGCCAGGAGGCAATGATGAAGATCTCCATGAAGAAGGGGTTTCGAAGCTGTTGCTTTGCTTTTCAAGTTCTTGTTTTAGGGGGTGTTTGGTTCCTGCAGAAAAATTTTAGTTCCTGTCCCATCGAATGTTTGGACACATGCATGAAGTATTAAATATAGACGAAAAAATAACTAATTACACAGATTGTGGCTAATTTGCGAGACGGATTTTTTAAGCCTAATTAGTCCATGATTTGACAATGTGGTGCTACAGTAAATATGTGCTAATGGCGGATTAATTAGGCTTAATAAATTCGTCTCGTAAATTAGTCTCCATCTATGTAATTAGTTTTATAATTAACTCATATTTAGTTCTCCTAAATAGCATCCAAACGTTCGATGTGACATGGACTAAAATTTAGTCCATGGAACCAAACACCCCCTTAAGATCCAACCATTTCTCTGGCCTGACTACAGATCTTCAAGACAATGACCAAATTTCGAACTGCTTCTCAAATCTGTAAATACTTGATTTGGCCTCCAACCAGTTCTCTGGAAACCTGCCCAAAGAATGGTTTAATGAACTGGAATCAATGGAGAATGGTAACGATGATGGACAAGTTGTTGGACATCAGATAAACGTGGAAGTAGGATTCTATCGAGATGATATCACTATTACATAGAAAGGGTCAGATCTTATTTTCACTAAAATCCTTACCAGTTTCAAAGTAATTGATTTATCAAATAACTCATTTGTCGGTCACATTCCAGAGTCAATTGGGAGTCTGGTTTCACTACATGGGCTTAACATGTCATACAACAACTTCATGGGGAAAATTCCATCATAGCTAGGTAACCTGACTCGGCTAGAATCAATGGATCTCTCATGGAACAATCTCTCGGGGAAAATCCCACAGCACCTAACTTCCCTAACTTCTCTTTCTTGGTTGAACTCTGTGACAGAACCGCTCAATTTATACAAGATCAAGTACAACTGTCCCCGCTTAACACGTTGACACGTGCATACTCTCACTTATATAAACCCGGTAGTCCGCCGAGTGTCACGCAGGACCTCGGTAAATCAACATCACAACCAAGATCGCGTGATTAAGCAAATACACATCACATACACAGAGTTGCAGCGGAAATAATATTACAATGAGTTCGCCATTAATAGTACAAGTTTGGGGTTTCAAAATCGATTAGTGAAAACAACATAGCTTTCAAATGATTACATTAATATAAGTTTCAGATACATTGCTAGCATAAGTGACATCCTCAGATAAAAGCATATAGATGAGAAGTAAATATAGAGTCACCGAGCCCACCAGCGGTTAACCACCATCTTCAACAGGCCAAAACCTCACCTGCAACATGGTGGAATAAACCCTAAGTACTCGAATGTACTCAGCTAGACTTACCCGTCATAACCAGAAATAAAATTGACTCCAAGGAGTATGCAAGGCTTTATAAGTGGAGGTAGATTGACAACATTTTGCATAAAAAGCGATTAACTCAATTATACAATTATAATTTTGTCATCAAGTTAATTATAACTATCCATCTCTAGATTAGCAACTATCCTGTGTCAAACATGTGGTATATCTTTTTAGAGCATACAATAGTAACCATAGCAGGTATAGTAATTCCATGTTTATCCGAACCATCACATTTCATAATCCAATTACTACGATGTTGGGACTAGCCAAGTTTCTCACTATCCGGGAGAGACGGCGATTCGAATCGATTTCAACCAGCTGGGAATTTATTCCTAACACAAACCCAGGCAGACCAGATCATTAGTCGTCTTAGGTCACCTTTGGTACAACTCAGGTCCACATTTCGCGGGTTCGTACCGCACCGCACAATCTGGGACACCAGATGCCAGGACGTTCAGGCCTAGCCAGCCCTTGGGTTCAGTCTGATCGCCCCCCGCAAGGAGCGCACAACAGAACAGGGCCCGGCCTGAGTTGAGCTACTTGGCTTCACGGTCGGAACGAGTTATCCGGCCAACTAAGTGATAGGCATGCGTTCAATCTTGTCAGAAGCGCCAACAACGGTACGGTCCTTAATCGACGCAGACGGAATCACATGAGTCAACCTACACATAAACTTCGCCCGGCCTCGATTTACTTTTACCCCATGGTTCTTTTCCACGATAGCAAATATAGCCAACCGTGCTCCGGTATCCACCTATATCTCGCAAGTGACAGGAAATCACCCGACTTCTACCGATCTAAGCAGGGCTAAGCATATACTCGATCCTGGACCTATACCGAGTTAAAGGTAGTATTTCTGTATAAGGAATTCATATGCATCAAGTGGTTCCAATCAACTCTTATAACCTAATGCATCAATCATAAGTACTTAAGTAATCATTCGTAAAATATTGGGAGGCTTAAAATGCTCCGGGGCTTACCTGGAATCCGACACAAGTCAGTTCAGTTAGCTTGCACCGACTTGGTGACATCTCCGGTCCTAGCACTTGCTTAGTCCTTTCATCTTCGGGATAGATCCACCAAACCCAATCTTCGAGTTCGGCTCCATATCACATCCTTCACGTGGTTCATCTAGCGTACCTAAATGAGATGCAAGATGCAGGTGTATGAATGTGATGAATGGTAACACAAGATGCATCACATAAGCATTCAAGACAAACACAAGATTATGCAAGACATAGACACCAATAGCTATTTAACTAACATCACACCACTAACTATAGAGAGCAAGCACATCAAGCATGACATAAGTTTAACAAGGTCACAAGTATCATAACTTGACCATCAACAAGGGCATAAGCCACACTTAGCAACACATGGAGTAAACAAACACAACTAGCATATGTCTATTTCTGGACTGGAAACAATAGCTTCATGTTTGGATCATAACTAGAGTTATAAAAATCCAATAGCCATGCAACAAGACATTCTAGAAAGCTTATGAAATTTTCTACAATTCATCTTTAATCATATTAGCATGATTCTCAAGTTAACTAAGTCAAATATACTCATTTATAGAAACTAATCCACAATTGACAGAGAGCAGCCATTTCTGATACCCAACTTTAAATAGGCATAACTCACAAACCACAAGGCCAAATACCACCAAATTTTAACAAAAGCTAGATACATGAATTATCTACAACTTTGTTATTATAACCAAAAACTCATTCAAATCCTAACTAGATCAAACACTAGCATCTTTCAGATCTGCTCATAATACAATCAAAACCTGATAGAAGACTTAAAAGTCATGTAACTCCTACACTATCTGGCCTATGACCTTACAATTTGAACACAAGCAAGATCATGAAATTTGCTACAACTTTTGTATTCACTACAACCATAGCAAACATCATTTACACTACGAAAATAATTGCACAAGCAAAACTACAATTGCAACCCAACAGCAGTGGTACAGAAAACTGATCGGAACTTCATAGAAGCATAACTGGAGTTCTAGACTTCCAACAAACATGAACCATAACTTTTTGAAAATCTTAGGAAGTTACATACAACTTTATTATTCTCATATTAAGATGATTCTACAGTTAGAAGGGTCAATTAATCCAATAATTGCATCTCTGTCCAAAACATAGATAGAAACTGACATGCCACTTTAAACAGCTATAAATGGAGTTATACATGTCCACTAAATGTGGTTCTAGACTTTCTAGAAAGCTTAGCAAATTATAAACAACTTTGTTGTAAACACCTAAAGCTAATTCTACTACTAAGAAGGCCCCACAATAAGAACAAGGAAACCCTCTCTGGTTTTTGGGCAGAAATAGCCACAGAGATTTAAGCAAGTATAACTCAAGATATACTTAACCAAAAATCATGATATTTAGCTTTTTGAAAAGCTTAATAAAAGTACTACAACTCATGTATTATCATAAAGTCATGATTCATAACTTAACTAAGCCAATTAATTCAAACATGCAGTCCTATTCAGAATGGAAGCAAATCAAAATAGGGCATTTGTTATTTTTTATAACTCTTAAACTATCAAGCCTAAAATATTGAAATTTTTACCAGACATCAAGAATAACCTTGGTAGCACTCCACAAAAATTTCACAATTATTTGAGCACAACAACTGTAGTTATAAAAAAAAATAAGTAAGACTAGCATTCAAACCCTAACTACACAAATCCATTTTTATAGCTAAAACTTTAAACTAAAACACATAATATTATAGATCTACTGCATATAAAATTTCACAAGGATTCCAAAAAGTCCTCATTTGCTATTTTAGAATTTTTCTACAATTTACTACGATTTTTCAAAGTGGATCATTCAAATCTGCCTAAATCAAAGAAAAAGATATTTAAATCTTGCATCGGGGACCCTGCGGAAAATATAAATCAAACGTCAGCGAAGAGGTCCTTATGAGCACTATTCATCAAAGTCATTGCTTCGCACTTAGATCCTTCCCTTTTCTCGAATTGTTGCACGAGATCCTTGGCGTGGATTGGAGCAGAGGACGCACGGGAGCTCGCCGGAGGCAGTGCGTCGGTGACGGTGGAGGGGCGGGGACGGACCAGGGGACCCGCATGCACCCGTGGGTAGCCATGGCATGGCTGGAGATGGCCCGAGGCGGCCCAGCCACATGCGCGGCGGCCACAGCGGACGGCGATGGCCCTGTACGCTGGCGCGACAGCGATTTGCAGCGAGGAGCTCGCCGTCTCCGGCAGAGGCAACTCGGCTATAGCTTCCTAGGGCGAAAACCACACAAGAGAGAGAGAGCCGAGAGGGAACGAGCCACGGCAATCATGTACAGCTCAGCGTTAATGGCGGCGGCGGCCTGCTCCTTCGGCGCCCAGGCAGACAAGGAGAGGGAGGTGAGTGAGTGGAAGCTCTTGAGAGGCAGCGCCGGTCCTCAAATAGAAGAACAGGAAGAGCTGGCGAGCGGCCGGCGCGCATGGAGGCCACGCGGCAGCAAGCAGACTGCACGGTCGGCCACCAAACTCCAAATTCAAAAATTCTGAAGGAGCAGCAATACTACCTCAAAAATACGCCTGAAATCTCAATCTTTGTCCCTTAATATCTCCTAAACCAGTTAGTTTTGGCACAAGCTGTAGTAATAAAAGTTGTAGACCTACGCGACATCTCCAACTTTTCTTAAAGTGTCAAAGTCTGATTCGGCCTGGTTGGAGAGATACAAGGCTCCAAAGCAGGGTAAACGAAAACTGAAATCTCAGTTTCAGTCCATTAGGGACTTAGCCAAATTTTTGAGCTCCAAAACAGCCATGGATTCCAACTTGAGGGCTCGGTTTGACTTGCTTCAAAGCTGATCTAGCTCTTGACCATTAAACAAAGTTTGTTCTACTCTACTCAAACTTCAACTTTGATTTAAGGTGCAACTCCATGCAAGCACTATAAGTGATTGGTCAACATAGGTCAAAGTAGCATCACGGTAAAGCTTAAATCCATGTTTTAGACCGATGGAGGTATTTTCTTGTCCTCCGCTCAACACGAACCCTTCATAACTTTTGTTGTAGAGTTCAATTAGTGTCATTTGGGCAAGGTTGCAGGTTTGGTTGATGATCTAGAATTCCATTCACTTTATAAAACAATCTAGGCAAGGACATAACTTGTTATTTCATGTGACTTCTTGATTCCAAACTTCACAAAACTTTTCCATGGATCAATATAGATGGATATTGATGCGAGACACATGAAACAAGTACATCTAGCATTACCCAAGCATACTTTTTAGAAAGGGCAGCATGTAAGCAATGGTGCATGGTCCAAGTTTAAGTGCTGGCTCATTTTCATATGTTTTGATCTAACATCTTCATCATCACTTAATATGCCATGTTTGAGCTCAAACCCATTGCTTAACTGGTGGCATCTGTGACAGAACCGCTCAATTTATACAAGATCAAGTACAACTGTCCCCGCTTAACACGTTGACACGTGCATACTCTCACTTATATAAACCCGGTAGTCCGCCGAGTGTCACGCAGGACCTCGGTAAATCAACATCACAACCAAGATCGCGTGATTAAGCAAATACACATCACATACACAGAGTTGCAGCGGAAATAATATTACAATGAGTTCGCCATTAATAGTACAAGTTTGGGGTTTCAAAATCGATTAGTGAAAACAACATAGCTTTCAAATGATTACATTAATATAAGTTTCAGATACATTGCTAGCATAAGTGACATCCTCAGATAAAAGCATATAGATGAGAAGTAAATATAGAGTCACCGAGCCCACCAGCGGTTAACCACCATCTTCAACAGGCCAAAACCTCACCTGCAACATGGTGGAATAAACCCTAAGTACTCGAATGTACTCAGCTAGACTTACCCGTCATAACCAGAAATAAAATTGACTCCAAGGAGTATGCAAGGCTTTATAAGTGGAGGTAGATTGACAACATTTTGCATAAAAAGCGATTAACTCAATTATACAATTATAATTTTGTCATCAAGTTAATTATAACTATCCATCTCTAGATTAGCAACTATCCTGTGTCAAACATGTGGTATATCTTTTTAGAGCATACAATAGTAACCATAGCAGGTATAGTAATTCCATGTTTATCCGAACCATCACATTTCATAATCCAATTACTACGATGTTGGGACTAGCCAAGTTTCTCACTATCCGGGAGAGACGGCGATTCGAATCGATTTCAACCAGCTGGGAATTTATTCCTAACACAAACCCAGGCAGACCAGATCATTAGTCGTCTTAGGTCACCTTTGGTACAACTCAGGTCCACATTTCGCGGGTTCGTACCGCACCGCACAATCTGGGACACCAGATGCCAGGACGTTCAGGCCTAGCCAGCCCTTGGGTTCAGTCTGATCGCCCCCCGCAAGGAGCGCACAACAGAACAGGGCCCGGCCTGAGTTGAGCTACTTGGCTTCACGGTCGGAACGAGTTATCCGGCCAACTAAGTGATAGGCATGCGTTCAATCTTGTCAGAAGCGCCAACAACGGTACGGTCCTTAATCGACGCAGACGGAATCACATGAGTCAACCTACACATAAACTTCGCCCGGCCTCGATTTACTTTTACCCCATGGTTCTTTTCCACGATAGCAAATATAGCCAACCGTGCTCCGGTATCCACCTATATCTCGCAAGTGACAGGAAATCACCCGACTTCTACCGATCTAAGCAGGGCTAAGCATATACTCGATCCTGGACCTATACCGAGTTAAAGGTAGTATTTCTGTATAAGGAATTCATATGCATCAAGTGGTTCCAATCAACTCTTATAACCTAATGCATCAATCATAAGTACTTAAGTAATCATTCGTAAAATATTGGGAGGCTTAAAATGCTCCGGGGCTTACCTGGAATCCGACACAAGTCAGTTCAGTTAGCTTGCACCGACTTGGTGACATCTCCGGTCCTAGCACTTGCTTAGTCCTTTCATCTTCGGGATAGATCCACCAAACCCAATCTTCGAGTTCGGCTCCATATCACATCCTTCACGTGGTTCATCTAGCGTACCTAAATGAGATGCAAGATGCAGGTGTATGAATGTGATGAATGGTAACACAAGATGCATCACATAAGCATTCAAGACAAACACAAGATTATGCAAGACATAGACACCAATAGCTATTTAACTAACATCACACCACTAACTATAGAGAGCAAGCACATCAAGCATGACATAAGTTTAACAAGGTCACAAGTATCATAACTTGACCATCAACAAGGGCATAAGCCACACTTAGCAACACATGGAGTAAACAAACACAACTAGCATATGTCTATTTCTGGACTGGAAACAATAGCTTCATGTTTGGATCATAACTAGAGTTATAAAAATCCAATAGCCATGCAACAAGACATTCTAGAAAGCTTATGAAATTTTCTACAATTCATCTTTAATCATATTAGCATGATTCTCAAGTTAACTAAGTCAAATATACTCATTTATAGAAACTAATCCACAATTGACAGAGAGCAGCCATTTCTGATACCCAACTTTAAATAGGCATAACTCACAAACCACAAGGCCAAATACCACCAAATTTTAACAAAAGCTAGATACATGAATTATCTACAACTTTGTTATTATAACCAAAAACTCATTCAAATCCTAACTAGATCAAACACTAGCATCTTTCAGATCTGCTCATAATACAATCAAAACCTGATAGAAGACTTAAAAGTCATGTAACTCCTACACTATCTGGCCTATGACCTTACAATTTGAACACAAGCAAGATCATGAAATTTGCTACAACTTTTGTATTCACTACAACCATAGCAAACATCATTTACACTACGAAAATAATTGCACAAGCAAAACTACAATTGCAACCCAACAGCAGTGGTACAGAAAACTGATCGGAACTTCATAGAAGCATAACTGGAGTTCTAGACTTCCAACAAACATGAACCATAACTTTTTGAAAATCTTAGGAAGTTACATACAACTTTATTATTCTCATATTAAGATGATTCTACAGTTAGAAGGGTCAATTAATCCAATAATTGCATCTCTGTCCAAAACATAGATAGAAACTGACATGCCACTTTAAACAGCTATAAATGGAGTTATACATGTCCACTAAATGTGGTTCTAGACTTTCTAGAAAGCTTAGCAAATTATAAACAACTTTGTTGTAAACACCTAAAGCTAATTCTACTACTAAGAAGGCCCCACAATAAGAACAAGGAAACCCTCTCTGGTTTTTGGGCAGAAATAGCCACAGAGATTTAAGCAAGTATAACTCAAGATATACTTAACCAAAAATCATGATATTTAGCTTTTTGAAAAGCTTAATAAAAGTACTACAACTCATGTATTATCATAAAGTCATGATTCATAACTTAACTAAGCCAATTAATTCAAACATGCAGTCCTATTCAGAATGGAAGCAAATCAAAATAGGGCATTTGTTATTTTTTATAACTCTTAAACTATCAAGCCTAAAATATTGAAATTTTTACCAGACATCAAGAATAACCTTGGTAGCACTCCACAAAAATTTCACAATTATTTGAGCACAACAACTGTAGTTATAAAAAAAAATAAGTAAGACTAGCATTCAAACCCTAACTACACAAATCCATTTTTATAGCTAAAACTTTAAACTAAAACACATAATATTATAGATCTACTGCATATAAAATTTCACAAGGATTCCAAAAAGTCCTCATTTGCTATTTTAGAATTTTTCTACAATTTACTACGATTTTTCAAAGTGGATCATTCAAATCTGCCTAAATCAAAGAAAAAGATATTTAAATCTTGCATCGGGGACCCTGCGGAAAATATAAATCAAACGTCAGCGAAGAGGTCCTTATGAGCACTATTCATCAAAGTCATTGCTTCGCACTTAGATCCTTCCCTTTTCTCGAATTGTTGCACGAGATCCTTGGCGTGGATTGGAGCAGAGGACGCACGGGAGCTCGCCGGAGGCAGTGCGTCGGTGACGGTGGAGGGGCGGGGACGGACCAGGGGACCCGCATGCACCCGTGGGTAGCCATGGCATGGCTGGAGATGGCCCGAGGCGGCCCAGCCACATGCGCGGCGGCCACAGCGGACGGCGATGGCCCTGTACGCTGGCGCGACAGCGATTTGCAGCGAGGAGCTCGCCGTCTCCGGCAGAGGCAACTCGGCTATAGCTTCCTAGGGCGAAAACCACACAAGAGAGAGAGAGCCGAGAGGGAACGAGCCACGGCAATCATGTACAGCTCAGCGTTAATGGCGGCGGCGGCCTGCTCCTTCGGCGCCCAGGCAGACAAGGAGAGGGAGGTGAGTGAGTGGAAGCTCTTGAGAGGCAGCGCCGGTCCTCAAATAGAAGAACAGGAAGAGCTGGCGAGCGGCCGGCGCGCATGGAGGCCACGCGGCAGCAAGCAGACTGCACGGTCGGCCACCAAACTCCAAATTCAAAAATTCTGAAGGAGCAGCAATACTACCTCAAAAATACGCCTGAAATCTCAATCTTTGTCCCTTAATATCTCCTAAACCAGTTAGTTTTGGCACAAGCTGTAGTAATAAAAGTTGTAGACCTACGCGACATCTCCAACTTTTCTTAAAGTGTCAAAGTCTGATTCGGCCTGGTTGGAGAGATACAAGGCTCCAAAGCAGGGTAAACGAAAACTGAAATCTCAGTTTCAGTCCATTAGGGACTTAGCCAAATTTTTGAGCTCCAAAACAGCCATGGATTCCAACTTGAGGGCTCGGTTTGACTTGCTTCAAAGCTGATCTAGCTCTTGACCATTAAACAAAGTTTGTTCTACTCTACTCAAACTTCAACTTTGATTTAAGGTGCAACTCCATGCAAGCACTATAAGTGATTGGTCAACATAGGTCAAAGTAGCATCACGGTAAAGCTTAAATCCATGTTTTAGACCGATGGAGGTATTTTCTTGTCCTCCGCTCAACACGAACCCTTCATAACTTTTGTTGTAGAGTTCAATTAGTGTCATTTGGGCAAGGTTGCAGGTTTGGTTGATGATCTAGAATTCCATTCACTTTATAAAACAATCTAGGCAAGGACATAACTTGTTATTTCATGTGACTTCTTGATTCCAAACTTCACAAAACTTTTCCATGGATCAATATAGATGGATATTGATGCGAGACACATGAAACAAGTACATCTAGCATTACCCAAGCATACTTTTTAGAAAGGGCAGCATGTAAGCAATGGTGCATGGTCCAAGTTTAAGTGCTGGCTCATTTTCATATGTTTTGATCTAACATCTTCATCATCACTTAATATGCCATGTTTGAGCTCAAACCCATTGCTTAACTGGTGGCAAACACCTGAGGTGTTACAGCCCTCCCCCCTTAAAAGAATCATGTCCCGAGATTCAGGACGAAAGACTTTTATGAAAGAGAGACATGCTACCAGTTTCCAATATCAGCCATAGCTTTAGGCTACCTAGCTTCAAGCATAAGAGAGGCTAATTTGGTCAAGACACTTTCTGATACTTGTCCTTTGTAGTAAGTTTTGTCTGAAGAATTTCCTTCGTTGGCCTTCATGAAGTATTGTTACTTTAGGAGGAATCCAAGATAGCAATGTCCTACGTACTTCGTCCTTGATGTATGAAGAGCGATACAAACGTAGACTAAATACTTGTAGCATCTACTTCCCAAGTGGATATAGCACAGACCATATGGACTTTGCACTAGACCGCAGCCTGTTGACGGATATTCCTTGCAACGGTGCTATATTTGTTCCCAAGGTTTGAAAAGCAGTTCTCTACAAAAGTGGCTTGAGCACAACTTTTCGTAAAGGATATCATAGACAGGGTAAACATCCTTTGAGGGTATGAGAAGCTAGTTAACCAATATCCAAACTGGTTATAGTAGTGCAATCACTCAGATGTCAACTGATGGAAAGCTACATAATGTTCCATGTGTGCAGTGCTCTTTCTCTGATAACAATATTGTATGGTCTGAGTTTGCTGAGTGAGTGGTAAACGTAGTAGCTGACTCTGTTGGCTCAACGTTCTCGATGATCATTCCTTAGGGAGCCTTTGGATCCAAGTTGCAACAGTGATCTGGGTAGAATTTGATGCAACCTCTTGGGTAAAAACACATATAAGGTACCAAAGGCATGTCAGCATTGGAGAACCATTGATGCAGAAGGATGTTAGCGAGGCTTGGAGGACAACACAAGTTGCAAGTAATCACAAAACTAGGGACTAGTTCACTACCAAGCAGGTTGAGTACAATTTGCCTTCGTGGTGTAGTTGCACAGCAAGTTGGGTTGACTTGTATCGTAGCAAAACCAGCCTTCTTAAACTATATTTGATGTCGAGGCTTCCATTCTTAGGCCAATCAATATCTCGAAAACCATAATCCAAAAATATATGGTTTGACACCTTTCCAATTATTTTGAATTGCAAGGGCACAATTTGGCTTCTAGAACACCTTGACTGCTCACTAATCTAAGAGGGCAAAAGCAAGGCACATAGGGGTGCAATTAGTCTTCTCAAGGGTATGGAGGGTTGTCTAACAGCAATACACCTACAAGTTATAATTTCTTGGCATGAATGACAAACACAACCGTCTAACACAAATGATGATCGCAGTCATAGCGAAATTGCAGATTCTGTACCCTTTTGTTTTCTATTCATATCTCACAAACTACTGCTCCAATATGCACAAAATTTGGTGGGCATGTAGATCCTTGGGTCTTATAACTACTCACCAAAAATCAACTCAACCGGACACCGTTGACCATCCAAACAATTAATCTACCAAAACTTCTTTGTTATGAAATGGCAGCAAACCGAGCCGACAAAATATTTCTCAAATCCAATGTTTTACTCAACCAATACTCCAACAAACTTGAGGCATCGACCTGTCCTAAGTGAGGAATGAGGTCACCAAAATTTGAGGCCATTCCAACCACGTTTGAGTCACTAATCGTTGACTTGAAGATGTTTGGTTTTGTACCCTAAAATCTGGACATATTTCTCGTTCTTCTCTTTATAACCGCGGTAGCTTTCTCGCTAAGGATGGAGGCTAGGATTTTCCTTACATGCCTCTTAGGAAACAACCTCAACCATTGATTTAGACACCAACTCGACGATGCACAAACTTTGGACTTGTGGGCTATTTTCATAGGGCACAAAGCATTACTCTATAGGAAGGGCATCCCTATATAGATAAGGAACCGTTTCTGACTATTCTCTGGCACCTCGCCCAATAGAGCCTCAAACAAATCTGTTTGTGGTATCTAGGGGCACAATGATGCTGATCGAAACTAGGGATACGCTTTCTCTAGTTCTTCACTTAGCTGATACAACATCTTGCACTATATACGTGATTGTCCAAGATGGAATTGACTTGATAGCACATTTGGAGAAGAAGTAGCACTTGCATTGCCGGGCCAGGTTTGCTGTTTCCTTGATCAACATTGTCCTGTGAGATCTGGTCTTCATAGTTACTAAATAGTCATTACCTAACTGAAGACTAACTTTCCTACTGGTAACAAATCAGTTGTCCCTCAACACTAAAAAGGTTCCAAATCTTCACTCTTGATAATAAAAATTGTGGTCGAAGCCTATAGATGGTCGCCATTGAAGTCAGCAGAAAGGGGTCACACCAAAGAAGGTCGGTTCATCTACGTGATCCCTATGCACCTAAAGATTGAGAACTTGGACAAGAACTCATATATACCAGGTGACCTATTACAGCACATAATATCCTGGTCCATTTATCATTCGACTGATAACTTGTTCAACCTTAAGTGTGGTGCACCTTTCTGATCCAACGAAAATGACATAAGTTGCTCACTAGATGACCGATGTCATTACAGGGACAGTCATGTCGAGTAGAGTCACTTGTCTACCACCTCTTGCAGTCTATTTATGTTCCTATTAGTGACCTATTCTTCAAAGGTTAACTGTTGGATGACTTCAAAAGGGAGTCCTATTGCATCTAGTTTGACATATAGATCGCTTGACATGATAAGGAGAGATAACCAAGGAAGAGCTCACGTGAGAATAACATATTAGTGTAGTTCTACAATGGATCATGACTAGGAACCTTGATACCAGCGCGTGCCGAGCAGCACAGCCTTGTGTGTGCACCCACAGGAGGCTCTCGGTTTCATCACGACACCATAGATCGTTAATCGTGGCACCATTACTGAACATACAACCCACAAGAAATCTCACATGGCACAAATTGGGTTGCATAGGAGCAAGCACTATGCGAAGGAGGGATAGAAAACAAAGGTAGTCATAAGCTTAGGAGTCAATAAGCAGGGGATCCAAAGATTAAAACACAGCGCGAGAGAGCATAGCCTAATTGCCGAAGGCAACTAAGCAGGAGACTCTTGCTGAATTTCCATATACACCTTATGTCCACCAAGTGATTACCAGATAATGATTAACCTAAGATTTGGTCTTGTCGAGCAGCAACATGAGATCAAGACTAATAAATGTCCAGAGACTTGAGAGAGTTGGGGACAAAACAAACGAGATTTGAGGGACAGAGCCAAAGCACTAACTAAGAATTCAGTTGATAAAGCAATGACATGATTAGCGAGAAAAAGGTTCCAAAGCCAGGGTAGATAGCGATTAGAGTTGCACCAAATCATCAAGAGGAGAAGGAGCAATGAAGTCCGACAAGGATTTTGGAGCAAGGTCCTTCCACACAAGAGTGGGACAACCACGACACATGTAAGCATTCAAGGGAACTAAACTTGGGCCTAAGGTCAAGCAAAGACATGGATAAAGGTCTTCATAGCACAACATTCAATGGCTAGCAACCACGTATACAGGCTTAGGCTCCTAAGAGAGAACTTAATTGGAGACGACAACCATGACATTATCAAAAGTTGGATGCTGTTCTAGGATAGCGCTCTTCAACACTCGTATGCTTATCGAGGATAAAAGGGTGGCAGCTACAGCACTACCTAGATAATGAGCATCCACACTACATCATGGTCTTAAGCAAGCATTTGAAACACTGAATCCAATTAGCTAAGGCGACTAATACTAAACACGAAGCTCACACATAACAAGCAGGCACCTACAGCAACACCACTACACATAAACATGCGAACGTGGTAGTAAGGTATTGTTATCTTTTTATTTCCTTTTTACTGAGTAGGTGGATATCTCTACAAAACAAGTTTTACTTACATTTAGCAATTTAGTTTTCAAAGGGGTGAACCTTTTGCTAACTATTAACTTGTCATCTAATTCCTTTGGAAGCAAACATTCAAGGTAAAGCTAATCACACACTATCTTCAAGCACAGCTATTCAAGCGGCATGGAACAAGGCACTTTGTCTAGCTTCACACAAGGAAAAATAGTAGCATCACATTGATTACAAGTTACTTAGTATTAGAACAAGGTGAGGGAAGCATATTTATGCATAAGCACAATCATGATGCATGCTTGTCCTATTCGTCCTCACAAAATTGCCAGCCTAAGGCGGCAATCACGTTCTATGTCGGTGGCATAACACGTACTCTCTCGACATATAGCTAGTCGTCAGCTACATTCAAGCTACACATTCGTGGTTAGCGTACCTGCAGACAAATTCATTGCAGCCCATCCCCACAAGAGATAAATAAGCACACAATGAAAGCGGTAAACTAAGATACTCTCCATATATACATCCCCAGATATATATACTTCGATATCCATAGCTACCCGACAGATATACCCATAATTAAGTACCTTCGTATATACATGTGTGTAATATGTAAATATTCCAGTAACCATAACCAACTCTCCCCTAGACCGATACTTGGACGGTCATGCTCTCATAACTCACACTTACCTGAGCGTAGAGGCCATTGATCCATACATTACCATTCAAGTGAACGGCATCCATACAATAGCACGCCGTATGAACGACGAAAGTAAAAACTGCAAGAAGTAAACCCCCACACTTAGTACTTAGATAGCCACCTAATAGTCCTTAACTGGGCATAAAGGAGTATGTCACTAGCATAGTTTTGCAATTAAGTTTTGACAAATTTGCCTATCGCTAAAGTTTTAGTTAAAATAGACTTTTTAAAACCAAAACTTGGCTTTTAAAACTATGTACCTGACAGTATTATGCTTAATCTCGCTCTGATACCAGCTGTGATAGAACCGCCCAATTTATACAAGATCAAGTACGGATTGTCCCCGCTTAACACATTGACACGCGCATACTCACTTATATAAACCCTGGTAGTCCGCTGAGTGTCACGCAGGACCTCGATAAATCAACATCACAATCAAGATCATGTGATTAAGCAAATACACATCACATACACAGAGTTGCAGCAGAAATAATATTACAATGAGTTGCACAATTAATAGTACAAGTTTGGGGTTTCAAAATTGATTAGTGAAAACAACATAGCTTTCAAATGATTACATTAATATAAGTTTCAGATACATTGCTAGCATAAGTGACATCCTCAGATAAAAGCATATAGATGAGAAGTAAATATAGAGTCATCGAGCCCACCGGCGGTTAACCACCATCTTCAGCAGGCCAAAACCTCACCTGCAATATGGTGGTATAAACCTTGAGTACTCGAATATACTCAGCTAGACTTACCCATCATAACCAAAAATAAAATTGACTCCAAGGAGTATGCAAAGCTTTATAAGTGGAGGTAGATTGACAACATTTTGCATAAAAAGCGATTAACTCAATTATACAATTATAATTCTATCATCAAGTTAATTATAACTATCCATCTCTAGATTAGCAACTATCATATGCCAAACATGTGGTATATCTTTTAAGAGCATACAATAGTAACCATAGCAGGTATAGTAATTCCATGTTTATCCGAACTATCACATTTCATAATCCAATTACTACGATGTTGGGACTAGCCAAGTTTCTCACTATCCGGGAGAGACGGCGATTCGAATCGATTTCAACCAGCTAGGAATTTATTCCTAACACAGACCCAAGTAGACCAGATCATTAGTCGCCTTAGGTCACCTTTGGTACAACTCAGGTCCATATTTCGCGGGTCCGTACCGTGCCGTATAATCTAGGACACCAGATGCCAGGACGTTCAGGCCTAGCCTGCCCTTGGGCTCGGTCTGATCGCCCCCTGCAAGGAGCACACAACAGAACGGGGCCCGGCCTGAGTTGAGCTACTTGGCTTCACGGTCGGAATGAGTTATCCAGCCAGCTAAGTGATAGGCATGCGTTCAATCTTGTCAGAAGCGCCAACAATGGTATGGTCCTTAATCGACACAGACGAAATCACATGAGTCAACCTACACATAGACTCCGCCCGGCCTTGATTTACTTTTACCCCATGTTTCTTTTCCACGATAGCAAATATAGCCAACCATGCTCCGGTATCCACCTATATCTCGCAGGTGATAGAAAATCACCCGACTTCTACCGATCTAAGCAGGGCTAAGCATATACTCGATCCTAGACCTATACCAGGTTAAAGGTAGTATTTCTGTACAAGGAATTCATATGCATCAAGTGGTTCCAATCAACTCTTATAACCTAATGCATCAATCATAAGTACTTAAGTAATCATTCGTAAAATATTGGGAGGCTTAAAATGCTCTGCGGCTTGCCTGGGATCCAACACAAGTCAGTTCAGTTAGCTTGCACCGACTTGGTGACATCTCCGGTCCTAGCACTTGCTTAGTCCTTCCATCTTCGGGATAGATCCACCAAACCCAATCTTCGAGTTCGGCTCCATATCACATCCTTCACGTGTTCATCTAGCGTACCTAAATGAGATGCAAGATGCAGGTGTATGAATGTGATGAATGATAACACAAGATGCATCACATAAGCATTCAAGACAAACACAAGATTATGCAAGACATAGACACCAATAGCTATTTAACTAACATCACACCACTAACTATAGAGAGCAAGCACATCAAGCATAACACAAGTTTAACAAGGTCACAAGTATCATAACTTGACCATCAACAAGGGCATAAGCCACACTTAGCAACACATGGAGTAAACAAACACAACTAGCATATGTCTATTTCTGGACTGGAAACAATAGCTTCATGTTTGGATCATAACTAGAGTTATACAAATCCAATAGCCATGTAACAAGACATTCTGGAAAGCTTATGAATTTTTCTACAATTTAACTTTAATCATATTAGCATGATTCTCAAGTTAACTAAGTCAAATATACTCATTTACAGAAACTAGTCCATAATTGACAGAGAGCAGCCATTTCTGAAACCCAACTTTAAACAGGCATAACTCACAAACCACAAGGCCAAATACAACCAAATTTTAACAGCAGCTAGATACATGAATTATCTACAACTTTGTTATTATCACCAAAAACTCATTTAAATCCTAACTAGATCAAACACTAGCATCTTTCAGATCTGCTCATAATACAATCAAAACCTGATAGAAGACTTAAAAGTCATGTAACTCCTACACTATCTGGCCTATGACCTTACAATTTGAACACAAGAAATATCATGAAATTTGCTACAACTTTTGTATTCACTACAACCATAGCAAACATCATTTACACCATGAAAATAATTGCACAAGCAAAACTGCAATTGCAACCCAAAAGCAGTGGTACAGAAAACTGATCGGAACTTCATAGAAGCATAACTGGAGTTCTAGACCTCCAATAAATATGAACCATAACTTTTTGAAAATCTTAGGAAGTTACCTACAACTTTCTTATTCTCATATTAAGATGATTCTACAGTTAGAAGGGTCAATTAATCCAATAATTGCATCTCTGTCAAAAACATAGACAGAAACTGACATGCCACTTTAAACAGCTATAAATGGAGTTATACATGTCCACTAAATGTGGTTCTAGACTTTTTAGAAAGCTTAGCAAATTATAAACAACTTTTTTGTAAACACCTAAAGCTAATTCTACTACTAAGAAGGCCCCACAATAAGAACAAGGAAACCCTATCTGGTTTTTGGGCAGAAATAGCCACAGAGATTTAAGCAAGTATAACTCAAGATATACTTAACCAAAAATCATGATATTTAGCTTTTTGAAAAGCTTAATAAAATTACTACAACTCATGTATTATCATAAAGTCATGATTCATAACTTAACTAAGCCAATTAATTCAAACATGCAGTCCTATTCAGAATGGGAGCAAATCAAAATAGGGCATTTGTTATTTTTTATAACTCTTAAACTATCAATCCTAAAATATTGAAATTTTTACCAAACATCAAGAATAACCTTGGTAGCACTCCACAAAAATTTCACAATTATTTGAGCACAACAACTGCAGTTATAAAAAAACAAGTAAGACTAGCATTCAAACCCTAACTGCACAAATCCATTTTTACAGCTAAAACTTTAAACTAGAACACGTAATATTATAGATATACTGCATAGAAAATTTCACAAGGATTCCAAAAAGTCCTCATTTGCTATTTTAGGATTTTTCTACAATTTACTATGATTTTTCAAAGTGGATCATTCAAATCTGCCTAAATCAAAGAAAAAGAGATTTAAATCTTGCATCGGGGACCCTGCGGAAAATATAAATCAAACGTCAGCGAAGAGGTCCTTATGAGCACTATTCATTAGAGTCATTGCTTCGCACTTAGATCCTTCCCTTTTCTCGAATTGTTTCGCGAGATCCTTGGCGTGGCTTGGAGCAGTGGACGCGCGGGAGCTCGCCGGAGGCGGTGCGTCGGCGACGATGGAGGGGCGGGGAAGGACCAGGGGACCCGCATGCGCCCATGGGTAGCCGTGGCACGGCCAGAGATGGCCCGAGGCGGCCCAGCCACATGCGCGGCGGCCGCAGCGGACGGCGACGGCCCTGTACGCTGGCGCGGCAGCGATTTGCAACGAGGAGCTCACCGTCTCCGGCGGAGGCAACTCGGCTACAGCTTCCTAGGGCGAAAACCACACAAGAGAGAGAGCCGAGAGGGAACGAGCCACGGCAGTCACATACAGCTCAGCGTTAATGGCGGCAGCGGCCTGCTCCTTCGGCGCCCAGGCAAACAAGGAGAGGGAGGTGAGTGAGTGGAAGCTCTTGAGAGGCAGCGCCGGTCCTCAAATAGAAGAACAGGAAGAGCTGGCGAGCAGCCGGCGCGCATGGAGGCCACGCGGCAGCAAGCAGACTGCACGGTCTGCCACCGAACTCCAAATTCAAAAATTCTGAAGGAGCAGCAATACTACCTCGAAAATACGCCTGAAATCTCAATCTTTGTCCCTTCATATCTCCTAAACCAGTTAGTTTTGGCACAAGTTGTAGTAATAAAAGTTGTAGACCTACGCGACATCTCCAACTTTTCTTAAAGTGTCAAAGTCTGATTCGGCCTAGTTGGAGAGATACAAGGCTCCAAAGCAGGGTAAACGAAAACTGAAATCTCAGTTTCAGTCCATTAGGGACTTAGCCAAATTTTTGAGCTCCAAAACAGCCATGGATTCCAACTTGAGGGCTCGGTTTGACTTGCTTCAAAGCTGATCTAGCTCTTGACCATTAAACAAAGTTTGTTCTACTCTACTCAAACTTCAACTTTGATTTAAGGTGCAACTCCATGCAAGCACTATAAGTGATTGGTCAACATAGGTCAAAGTAGCATCACGGTAAAGCTTAAATCCATGTTTTAGACCGATGGAGGTATTTTCTTGTCCTCCGCTCAACACGAACCCTTCATGACTTTTGTTGTAGAGTTCAATTAGTGTCATTTGGGTAAGGTTGCAAGGTTTGGTTGATGATCTAGAATTCCATTCACTTTATAAAACAATCCAGGCAAGGACATAACTTGTCATTTCATGTGACTTCTTGATTCCAAACTTCACGAAACTTTTCCATGGATCAATATAGATGGATATTGATGCGAGACACATGAAACAAGTACATCCAGCATTACCCAAGCATACTTTTTAGAAAGGGCAGCATGTAAGCAATGGTGCATGGTCCAAGTTTAAGTGCTGGCTCATTTTCATATGTTTGATCTAACATCTTCATCATCACTTAATATGCCATGTTTGAGCTCAAACCCATTGCTTAACTGGTGGTAAACACTTGGGGTGTTACAGAGGCCATCCTCTTATGCTTACCTTTTCTGGTTTGGGGTTTGAAGTGGGTTTCACATTGGCAATCATGTTCAGACGCTTTTGGCACATAGAAGGATGGGTTGGCAATTTCTGTATTCGTATGTGATATGGTTATGCGAATTACATGTATGGCATTATATTTTCCATAAAAGGAGAGGCAGATATGAAGTATTTTTTCCTTATAGTCGTCAGACAAGACAGATTAAAACCATTTTGTTCTCATAAGGTTGCAGTTTTTTAGTTAATTTTCATTACATTATATCCTCAAAAAAGTGACAATATTGTTTTGCTATCTTCATTTCTCCCAACATACAAGCCATAACTAATACTGTAAGGAAAAAAAACTTGGAACAAAGCTCAGAACTGTACTTGACTGCAACCATCTGAAATTCTAGATCCAATTTATTCCAGCTGTAAAGAAATGAGAATCAAATTTCGGCAGAAGTCCATAAAACATTGACCTCTTGGGTGGGAGTGGGGAGCAGTGTCTGTCCGAACCTGGGCACCTGAAGAGTGTGCTCGCGACTCCGACAGGCCGCGCGCACCGGCGACTTCCATGTCTAGGAGAGCCGACCGACGATGCGCACACGGTAATCCACGGCGTCATCGGCCCTGTTCGGCAGGACTTATTGCTGTTGCGGCTGATTTGTAGGGCTGATTTATTGTGAGAGAAAAACACTGTTTCCATGGCTGAAAAGTTGGGCTGATTCTGGCTGCTCAAGCGAACAGGGCCATCATCTCAACTCAACTGCAAACGCCCTCGCGGAACCCTATATCACTCGAAACCAATCAAGTATTCAAAGGCGAGACCGAAACTCAAGCGTGGCCATCTGTAGCGGCAATGAGATGAACTCGCCTGAAAATTCAGCGGTGCATTGGAGAGGGAAGGCATTTCGAGTGGGAAATTTCACCCTTCTGTTCCGCTGAATCAAGTGACGGAACGGAAGGAAAGAGGAACAGTGCAGTGTTGCGGGCCCACAAGTCAGGGAGTATACCCCCAATTTTTTTGGAGAGCAGCCCTCCCAAGGGCAGAGCCTTCATTTTCATTTGGATCATGCTTGTATCCGGCGTCCGTCCCTTTACTCTCGTCCGGACGAGTCTCGTCCACTCATTCACTCATTCACGGACCCAGCCCACGTCGCACGCTTGCTCTACACTGCGCGACCCCGCTCGCGGGACAATTCTGCTCACCCGCGCCGCCCCCGCTCGGATGGACTCCGCCTGCGTCGTTCGCTGACGCCACCCATCATCACGGGACAGACTCCGCTCGCCCGCGCCGCCCCCCGCTTGCGAGACGGACTCTACCTGCGCCGCCCCCACCCATGTCCGAACTCGCGCCTCCTGTCGCGGCCGCGCTCCATTCGCCTGCCGCGGCCACTACGAGCTCCGCATCGACGACCTTCGAGCACTCCATGGCATCGAGCTTCACAAGGACGAGCTCCATTCGTCCAAGCAGTAAGGTGACATTGCGCTGAAAGCACGTGTTGCAAGCAATGTTTCGATTGTTTCAGTTGTTTTAGAGATATGTTGCATGGGTTTCGTATGGATGTTGCATATGTTGCAATAGTTGTACACTTATGTTGCAAACGTCTGCCCTAATGTTTCATTTGTTTTTTAGACGTATATTGCAAGTGTGTTTATTTGAAAGTTGCATATGTTTCATGCATATGTTGCAAATGTTTTATCTGGATATTGCGTACGTGTTGCAATGGTTTTGAAGTGTTTCATGTGTTTTTTTCAAGTGTTTCAGACACATGTTTCAAATGTTTCATCTATCTTCATACGTATGTTGCAAATGTTTCATCTGGATGTTTCAAAAGTAGATCAGGTCTTGCACATGTTGGAATGGCGCCGGTAGCTGGCGGACAACGACTTGTCACAGGGTTTCGGCTTCTACCACGCGCGGCGCGCCTCACCCCTCTCCTTTTCCTCCCCTTCTTTTCCTTCCCTCCATCTCGCCGCGGTAGTTCGAGCTCGGTGCGAAACCCTACCCGACGAGCACACAAATGCCCGCGGAGGTGGTGGGCCGACGGGCGACGCGATGCTCGCGTATTGGCCCCGGAGCAAGCTGAGGTCCGCCCCACCCGCTCGCTACGCGCGGGAAACAAGCAGCCGCGGGCGTCCGGACGCTAATAACGCCCTTTTCATTTTTACTGTGGTTTACATGGAAATGTAGAGCTAGGTATTTGTTCAAAACTGTTTAATTTATGTCGTGAGGTAAAGATTTTTTTGGACTGAGAGAGTGTCAATTTCATTGAATCGAGCAAGATTCGCGAGTATTATTTCTGATGAAGCTAAATAACTACCTAGCCTGATCTCCGCAGGAATAGATCAGATATATATCAAGACATACCTGATACCCCAATCAGGAAGCGGAGTGCCAAGCAGGTCTTCAGTCGCGAATCTTTATCAGAATGTTAATTTGTCAAACGCATAACATTCTCAGGCTGTAAAAGAGAACTGTAAGGCTATCCGCACTCGTCCACCTCTATTTCCATCTCTAAAAAGGAATATTCTATCCTAGTCATCGAGATTCTCTACTTTATACCTATTTCTCCCACACCCGTGTTATCTCTATCCCATACTCTATACCAACTGTTCCATATTTTATTTCCCTCTCTCCCCCTTTCTCTCTCACCAACTCTCTCTCTCCGCGCTACAGTGTATAGCGTGCGTGCTGCGGGCGCTGAGAGTAGCGCTGCACTGTGCAGCCGGTACGCTACCGGCGGCTTTGCAGGCACACGGTGCAGGCGCGTGCACGCTACAGCGCACGGTGCCGGGCTGTTTGCAGGTCGCGGTGCGGATAGGCTAAGACATGTCTGCATCTTTATAACTTTCTTAACAGAGAAACAAAGAAGAACATTTTTTTTCGAGAACACATTCGTTGACGTGTGTTTCATTATGAGGGAAAAACAAAGAAGAACTAACACAGTTCAGATACGACCATCTGGCAGCATATCGTAAACGATCAGATGTATACAAAGAGAGCCATGATTCGGAGGCTTGAACCTTGAAGTTTACAAATATAAATGCCTTCTCACGTACTTTAAAGACATCAGAGCAACTTTAGCTTACAGAGAATGTCACACTGCAAACAACAAATTAAACACCGGTCCAGAACTGGGGAAATATTAAAGAAAAAGGAAATCGAAATCATCCTCCGAAATGCATGGAACATATGAATCACTTCTCTCAGATCACTAGCGCACGTACGCGTGTGCTCATCATGGTCCTGGCACACACTAGTGTTCTCGCGTGCGCTCAGTAGTGGCGCGTGGGCGCGCACTCCCTCGACCTGAACGCGAGCGGGCCGGCGGCGTAGACGACGTTCCTGAAGCCACGGCCGTCGATCCACTGCTTGCCCTCGTCGCGGAGCGGCGCGCCCTCCAAGCCGCCGTGGATGTTGGTGATGATGTTGCATTTGGGGTCGGGCGACGAGAGCAGGCGCACGAAGCAGGCCCCGCGGGGGTCCTTGTCCAAGTAGCCGTCGGCGCGCTGGACGCCGAACTCGGCGTGGAAGTAGCCGTTGTCGTCGGCGACGCGCCGCCGGTACGCCATGACGCGGTTCTTCCTGTCGCGGCAGGTGACGGTCACATTGGCCCCTGGCAGCGGCGCCGCGCCGTCCAGGCTCTGCGAGCCCCGCTTCGCGCAGCTCTGGCACACCACCAGGCCCTCCACACGCACCACCACCAGCTTCTTGTCGTCGTAGCCGTGCGCGGCCGGCGCCGGCTTGGGCGTGGCGGGCTGCGGGGTGTAGGGCGCGGGCGTCGGCGTCGGCGCTGGCGTGGCGGGCGTCGGGGTGTAGGGCGCCGGTGTCGAGGGGCTAGGTGTCTGACTGCCGTAGCCGCCGGCCGTGGCGCCGGTGACGAGGAGGGACAGGAGGACGGCGATGGGGAGGAATGCCGTCATCGCTGCTTGGCGGGGAGCGTGTCGATCGCTCGGAGGAGGAGATCGATGGAGATGGCTTGAGCTCTGGTTGTGTGGAAATGGCGGGAGGAGCACGGTTTATATACACGTGACAGGGTGAGGGTCAGCCGTCAGTCTGTTAAAAAAAATGGCGCAGACGTGCGGCCATGTAGGGCGTGGGGGACGAGTCGTGATCGCCTTGTGCCCTTGTCGGCATTGCGCTACGTGAAGGCCAGTTTGTTTTGTTTCGATCCATGGCTCAGGGGATTTCGTCCCGTTGAAACGAGTACTGTAGTGATAATGATTGGTCCATACAAAAGAGTTCAGACACAAAGAACATTCTTTGCCGGCGTGTAATGATGAGATGAGATCCGTATAGTATTTTCAGAGATTGTGCGACCCGTGTGTGTTGAGGCCACGCTTATCTAACGAACATCCGGTGAGAAATACGTATATGCGAATTGCAAGGACTTTTAGGGGGTGTTTGGTTCCTACAGGAAAATTTTAGTCCCTGTCCCACCGGATGTTTGGACACATGCATGAAGTATTAAATATAGACGAAAAAAATAACTAATTGCACAGATTGTGGCTAATTTGCGAGACGAATTTTTTAAGCCTAATTAGGCCATGATTTGACAATGTGATGCTACAGTAAATACGTGCTAATTGCGGATTAATTAGGCTTAATAAATTTGTCTTGTAAATTAGTCTCCATCTATGTAATTAGTTTTATAATTAACTCATATTTAGTTCTCCTAAATAGCATTCGAACATCCGATGTGACATGGACTAAAATTTAGTCCATAGAACCAAACACCCCCTTAATTTTCTTATTCTTCTCTTCTTCTTTTGATATAAGGAGCTCGTTTATTGCCCAATGGCGAAGCTCAGCATGTAGGCTAAACTTTCTATATTGAGGTCCATCCTCCATCGGGGTATTCAGCCGTCTCTAAGTAAGTTGAATAACCACCGTGCTTTATTGTAAAACTAGCTATATATTGGTGGATAATGTAGCTATTATTTTAAAATCAATAAAGTGTAATTAAAAAAAGTGTTATGTGACGGTTTTCTAAAAAAACTAAAATTTAATTAAAAATTACCACTATTAGAGCAAACAATCAAGAAATCGGCCTCATAGGTTGTACTCCCTCTACCCACACATTTGTTTAGTTTGGAGTCGAGATTGATCCTTTGTTTGATTTAGGGGCAGGTGGAATATGAAACAATCCTTGTGAGCAAATGTTCTTCCGAGATGCTGTCTCTAGGTGTCCCTCCAAATTCGAGGTACGAGCTCGTCCCATCACGATGTCATTCTCTTTTTCGTTGTCGCGTGTTTCTTCCTCTTTTATCCTCCCGTTGGCAGGCGTGACCTCGGTGAGGGCAAGCTCGATCCCAACGCTAGCAGGCACAGCCCTAACATGATTTAGGGTCAGGTGGAATATGAAACTGTCCCTGGGAGTACATGTTCTTGTGAGATGTTGTCTCTCGGTGTCCCTCCAAATTCGAGGTACGAGCTCGGCCCATCGTGATGTCATTTTCTTTTTCGTTGCCGCGTGTTTCTTCCTCTTTTTCTCGTCCCGTTGGCAGGCCTGAACTCGGTGAGGACAAGCTCGACTCCAACGCTAGCAAGCGCAGCCCTAACATGAGTGAGCTCAGCCTCGACCATGGCAAGATGCCCTTGATCGCTGTGGTTGGGCAACTTTGTCGAAGAAGCTGGAAAAAAGGTGAAAGATGATATGTGAGTCTCACTTAACGAATATCTAACGTAACACAGATAGTGATGTATCTACTTCATCTATATCCCTCCAACCAAAAACACAGAGTAGGGACATCACTATTCCATCAACCAAACATAGAGTAGATGCCATCTTATATCCTAAGAAGACTAAATGAATTTATCTCGTCCCTCTTGTCTCAAAACCAAACATATCCTAAGAGTTTCTATAACTTTTAAGATAAAAAAAATTAAGGAGGGAGGAAAAAACATTTCAAACCTCTACCTAAAATCAACGCTCGTGATTCTCAATTGACACGATTATTGGCGGGTTCAGTTAGCCCTTGACTGGTTACTCAGAAACCCTTATATTTGTGGATATAATTTGAATATAAAAATATCATCTCATGTATGCAGAAAGTAGCTTCTTGTAGTTGTTTAAAAAAAGTTGTAGATCCGTCAAATTAATAACTCAAATCAAAATACTGAAAAACACTCAAATGGTAGTTTTTGCTGGGCCAAAAACAGCAGCATATACGAGCGATGCAACTGCCGCAGGCTCAACAAAGCCCAAAATACATAGTGATACTGGGCTTATATGTATTCCAAGAAGCCAATCGGCCCAGTTTCGGTCACCCAAACCGCCCTATAATAGCCCACCACTGTTAAGCACAGTACGATTTATCCCGGTTGCAACTTGGAAACGCGGCTTCTTTTTGCCCTACTCCACGTACACATACTCCTACCTCCCTGTCCGCATCACGAGCGCTCTATTCCGCCCTGTCTTCTCGAACGGTCCCAAACCCTAGGCCTAGGCGCGACCTGAGCCCATGTCAGGGTCTTACGGATCCGACGACTACCGCGGCGGCGGCGGCGGCGGCGGCGGATACGGTGGCCGAGGTCGCGTTTGGATCCCCCGACCTGCGTGCGTGTGTCTGTCTCCCTGGATCTGATTCTGAGCGATTCGTGCTTGTGCAGGTGGCGGCGGCGGCGGCGGCCGTGGGCGCGGAGGCGGTGGAGGAGGGTATGGAGGTGGCGGCGCGGGAGGAGGATATGGAGGTGGTGGTGGTGGAGGCTACGGCGGTGGCGGCGGCGGGTTCGGTGGCGGAGGACGAGGTGGCGGTGGTGGTGGAGTTGGCCGAGGCGGTGGCGGGCGCGGGGGTGGACGCGAAGGCGACTGGGTTTGCCCTGACGCAAGGTGCGTTTTCAATAGCTTGTTCGTCGATTGTCTGTTGGAACTAGATTCGTTGAATCGTGTTATTCCATACTGTGATGAGAATTCTGGCGTGTAGACTCGAATCAAGTAAAACTGTTTCGAGATGTTTTTTTTGCGGTGTTTGGGTGATTGAATCATTATGCTGTCGGATAATGATTTGCATGCGGCATGGTGTGCAGGACCTAGCTCCCTGTTCCTTTAGCTTGATTTGCATCCATGTAGCTGGATGGTATATAGCTACCTGTTGTTTGCGATGTCTTATTTACAGGACTTTAATAAGCTTCTATGGATTGAAACATTGGGTGTCTTGATTTCATTATAATTCCAAAAGATTTGGGGGCTAGATGGCTAGTGATGACAATTTCAAGCTGAGTTTCATGGCTTTTAAATTTATTTGATATTTGACTTTGAGATGCAATTCAGGACAACTGTAATAGATGTATACATTTGATTAGGATTATAGGAAAGGGTTATGGTTTGTTTTTTTGGGTATAGTTTCATATATGTGTTCTTTTCTTTGTATGTAGTAGCTTTAGTTCTTCCATGATGCAGAAAGCTTAATTGTTTTATTATAACTGATTTCTTGATGTATCTCTTTCCTGAAAAAAAAATTTACGAATCTTGATGCAGTTGTGGCAATGTGAACTTCGCGAGGAGGACTGAATGCAATAAGTGTGGAGCACCTTGCCCAAGTGGAGGTGGTGGCGGTGGGGGTGGGGGCTATAATAGGTCTGGTGGAGGTGGTGGGGGCTACAACAACCGTGGCAGTGGTGATTATGGTTCTGGAGGAGGTGGTGGTTTCGACAGAGATGGCGGAGACTACAATTCTGGTGGGCGTGGTGGTGGAGGTGCGGGCAGAGGAGGATACAATCGAAGTGGTGGTAGTGACCGTGGTGGCAGAGGTGGCAGCTATGGGGGACGAGATCAGGAGAACCAAAGGGGTAGTGAAGGTGGCTACAATGCTGGTGGCTATGGACAAGCTCCTCCACAAGGTCCTTCCTATGGTGGTCCTGTGGGTGACTATGCAGCGCCTCCTAGCTCCTATGGAGGCAACAATGCTTATGGTTCAGATTCTGCAGTGCCGCCTCCTAATAGCTACAGTGGTGGCCCGGGCTCATACCCACCAAGCTATGGTGCCCCGCCTCCACACCAATATGGTGGTGCCCCAGGGGGGCAAGGGGGTCTGCCTCCTACATATGATGGTGGATATGGTGGTCGGTCCATGCCTGGGGGTGGAGGATCTGGGGGTGCACCGCCACCTTATCATGGCGGCGGTGGCGGCGGCGGTTATACTGGTAGTGCTGACCCTGAATCAGCTGGAAAAGTTAAGCAGTGTGATGAAAATTGTGACGAGACATGTGACAATGCAAGGATTTACATCTCAAATTTGCCTCCTGATGTCACTGTTGAGGAATTACAGGAGCTATTTGGAGGAATCGGCCAGGTATAATTCAATTTACATCACTTCCTTTTGTGCGATAGTAATTGTATGCTTTACAAGATTATCATTTTCTCTAATGGTATATATATTTCATAATTCTGTAACAGAATTCGTTACTTCTCTTTTACTAGTTTGCTAGTTAGATTTGTATGCCAGTAATTGTGCTCACTGTAATTGTGCATTTTATAGCCAAAATTTCTACTGCTGAATAGGTAGAACAACCTTTAGTAGTTAACTAATTATTCTGTGTAATTATATTCATGCAATCTTCTAATGTGACTTCTGGTGATGGAAAATGTTATGGCTTACATCAAATCTAGTGTTTCACTGCATCCTTGGTTGTTATTATGCTTCTAAGAATTTTAGCTTATTTGTTTAGGATATCTGTATGGAACTGATTTTTCTCGCCTTTCTATATTTAATATTGTACAGTTGGTTTCACATTATGTTGAGTCTGTCATTAACTAACACTTTTTTAGAGTTTCATTTTTAGATTCTTATTATCAATCATCACTTTTTTTAGAGTTTCATCTTGTTTTTGCATGCGCTATCATGCTGTTCAAACCAATTCATTTATTTAATGTGTTGCCGTTCATCTTCGTGTTACCTTTGCATCGGATGATTCTGCAATGCTTGCGGCTATTTTTTTAAAAAAAGGTTGGAAGGATCAAGCAAAAACGTGGTTACAAAGATCAGTGGCCCTGGAACATAAAAATATATACTGATGACTCTGGAAAAGCCAAAGGAGATGCTTGCCTTGCTTATGAAGATCCTTCTGCTGCTCACTCAGCTGGTGGATTTTACAATAGTAAGATTTCTGTCGAGTTTTCATTGTTAGTGATATCAATTTCTCCAATGCATGGTCCAGTTCAGTTTCTAATGCATCTATTCTGTTCTAGATTATGACATGAGAGGCTACAAAATCAGCGTTGTGATGGCTGAGAAATCAGCACCCAGAGCAGCACCCTCTTATGGGCATGGGTAAGTAGTTTTTATCTGTTTATTTGCTAGATGCGAAGTGTGGATTGCCATATCAAATTGAATCAAGTACTACTGGTATTGGAATTCCATAGTCTATGGAATTTCATTTGCATGACACTTTTAGCTACAAAAGATAATTCCCATCAGAAACAAAAACACATGATCGACTTTTATATGCCATGCACTGTTAACACTTCATTTTGATCTAGGCTTTGAATTAGCTTCATAATAGATATTGTCCAACCAAACTGAGTTTGTAAATTGTTCTATCATACATAAGATACTAATGGTTGATCAGAAACACATAGCCCAAAGGTCATGATTTGTGCTTTCATTCAGGCCCTTTTATGATATACTTCTAAATAAGTAATACATGGGTGGTGAATGGTTACGTTTTCAGCTTTTGTTGGCTTGAACTCTCCTATTCACAGAAGCTAATTAGTTGAACAAAGTAATATTTGTGCTGATTGCAATACCATATATTATTAAAAATTCATTGATGGGAGGGGAAATAGTTAGAATGTTTCAACAGACGAAGTAATTACATTTTTGTGTGCTATGTTGTCATGTGCTAATGTTTACGAATTGAAATTATGTTTGTTTGTCATCTGTGAACCATGAGTGATTTCATCAAGGTTATTACACAAGCGGAAAAGGAAGCGCTTCAAATTTGTGTGCTAAATCATGATTCATGTGGATGCCCCTTTTATGTAATTTGGACTGTGTGATGTGTGCAGTGGTGGCCGTGGTGGTGGCTATGGTGGTGGTGGACGCAGGGATAATAACAGAGATGGCGGGGGCCATGGACCCAATAGAAACCAGGGTGGTGGTTCGCGTTCACGGCCATACTGAAAACAACTAATATTGTTACTGTGATTTTCGTCTGTGAGAAACCATTTCTATTCCTGTTCTACGGATTTGTACTCATACAGGCGCATAAGGTAGGTTGTCTGCTTTCCTTATTGGACTTATGTTAAATTGTCATACATCAGTCTTGGTCGGACTTATGTTTGTCCAAAAGTGATTGATCTATGTTGTATGAATTTTTGCATAGAGGCAGATGGATATAAGCTCCAAATGCTGGTAGGTTTGTGATGTTATTTCAGGTGAGTGCCGAACCGTTATGATTGCTTATATTTCTTCGTTTTCTCTTTGTTATTAATCTAATGCTTACATTCCACATGGTACCTCAGCCGGTGGATCACTCCTGTAAGCTTTGGATTTTGCTGTGAAGAACAGGTAGGGCGGTTTTGTTCTGTGATAGGTTTATTAGATTTCGTGTATATTAGACGACATATCAACCAACATTCATAGAATGTTCGACATCCATTTTTGTTTGAATGGATGGAGGGGTTTTAACTTATACTGTAGGATGTACTTAGCTTAGGTTGCCACAAACATCTGGCTTCATATAGATGGTGACTTGTAGCTTATTTTGGTAAAGAGCGTATTCTTGGATCAAGGCTGCCCTATCTCATCATCCTCAGCAACACGATATGACGTTTTGTGTTTTATATATAAATAGAAGAGCAGATTGCGTGAATTGGTTCTTCATATGCCCTGTGAGGCCTCTCGGGACTGGGAGCTCGTGCCTTTGGTTAATTGACCTGGAGGTGTTTGACATCTTTTTCTCTAAGTACCCATTCCTTGCACCGATCAGACATATCGGTCGAGTGGGCATTCTGATGGCGAACCAGGATTGGTATTTTCGTGGCTGAGGCTTCTTATTTGAGCCTTTTCCCTGTGTGCCATTATAAAAGATGCTCAAAGCCTACAGGCCACTAAAAAGTTCAAACACCCTGGTGTCATGACACTTTTTTTTTTTTTTGCCTCCCAAGCTATTCCGTCCACCTTTCGTTTGGTTTTTGCTATTTGCCAGCCCTGACACGTGGGCCTAGCCAGTGAAAACGTCTAAAATGCCTTTCTCGCATAACCTTATCCTCTACCTCTTTCTCTCTTCGTCGGGTGGGGCCAAGTTGTCAGCGACTCCAACACCTTCTTCCTCAAGACGAGCAGCCTCTGGCGCCCGTTGCTTCAGCTGACGCGGAAGGAGCATGGGACGACGATGGAGACGGGGATGGCGTCGAGGATGGGTCGGTCTCCATGTCCGTCTCCTCGCCCTCGATCGCGTCGTCGAACTGGAGGTGCTCGCCGTTTGAGCGCACCCCTGCTCGCGCGCCAGTCGCTAGCACGAGCCCTGTCCTCGGACGCCCGCCTTGCTTGCATCTCACGTCGTGTGCTCCGGTGCCACCCCGAGCGTGTGCTCACCGTTCTTGGGGCCGGCTGAGAGCCGCGCCCTGCAGGACGACGGCCGCACGCCGCCCTCGAGCTGGCCGCGAGCCACGCCTTGGGGCCGGCCACACCGCGCCTGGGGGTCGGCTACGCCACGTCCTGGAGGACGGCCGCGCTCGCCGCCTCGGGGCCCACCGCACCTCGCTGAACGTCGTGCACGCGGGCTGTGTGGCTGGAGGGGTAGGGCGCGGCTACGCGTAGGAAGACGGGGCAGGGCGCAGCCATGCGCGCGGGTGGCGTGGCTGGCGCGGCCATGTGTCGCCTCTGTCGGTGGAGCCTCCTCCTGTGTCAGGGATACTGAGACGATGACCAAGTGAGGAATGGAAAAATCTGGCCACGCACGTTCTTGGCTTTGCGACCATGGCGGATAGCGGCGACGGGATCAGCCAATACAACTACCACCCTTGATCGTTCTCGACAGGATTGCTTCTAGGAGCTAGCTTTCAACCTTAATCACTCATTGCTACAAGGAATCGAAACGAGAAGGCTCGCTCGTGGCGAATTTTGAAAGATCCAGAGGGTGGCCATGGCGGACGCGTTCTGGCTTTTATAGCCGAGTATTGCAAGGCAGGGCAGACATGGGCTCGACCGATACTCGCGGTGGCTTCCAGAGCACGGCGGGGCGTCCACTTGCGCAGGTGGCGGCGCCGCGGACGCGGGTGGCGGGCGCTGAAAGAATCTAGGCCCCTAGTTGGGTTTCGGTGATTAATGATAATACGTGATTACTATGACTAACGTGTGTTTTGCAGAGGCAATTAAGTTAGGTCATGGTAATGGAGATCGATTGGGCAATCATGATGGTCATGCCCCTACGACGGAAATCGTTTCGGTTTTCAAAGGATGGACGACAAGATTAATGATGGATTAGTTCTAAGTGTCGTTTGGAGTTGAAGAGACACTTAGAGTAGTTTAGGACTTTGTTTTTCCTTTGGCCGTACTATTAAGGGGGTATGGACGGGTAGCTTGACCTAGGTGAGTCTAGTGAGTTAGGTGTGGTGCACACTTGTTAAAACTAGCACTAGGTAGCTCCAAAATAGCCCTTAGATCCAATGGAGCAAACTTCATTCACGTATGATCGAGAGTTGGAAGTGAATGGAGGGTCAAATACTGACCGGACGCTGGTTCCGGGTTGATCAGATGCTGGCGCAGAGTCCGGTCAGTTCATTTGACCAAGGTGAAATCGTCTGGTGCGACCGGACGCTGAGAGGTGAAGTGACCGGACGTTGAGGGCCAGCGTCCGACCGACTCCAGTAAGGTTCTAGAGAGGGAAAATCACGACCGGATGCGTCCGGTCACACTTTAAACACTGGAGTTCGGGGAGAACTGACCGAAGCGTTCGGTCACCCCGCAGAGGCACATAACGGTTCGTTTTTTAGTCGGTGTTATAAATACAACATCCACTCGTGTGCGGGGGTACTTTTGCTCATTCCAACAGCTGAGAAACACCTTAGAGAGTGCCAAGAAGAGTAAGGTCCTAGTGAGGTGATTGAGATTTGAGAATCCCAAAGAGAGCCCTCATTAGTGAGAGTAGCAAAGTGTGCATCCACCCTTCTCATAGGCTTGTCGTGGTCAAGTGAGTTCGTGCTTGTTACTCTTGGTGATCGCCATCACCTAGACGGTTTGGTGGTGATTGGGAGCTTGGTGATCATTCGGAGATCTTGTGGATGACCCAACTCAAGTTGTGAGTGGTTGTGGGTGATTTACCGCGATAGTGTCGAAGAATCAACCCGTAGAGAGCACTTGATCCTTGCACGGATCAAGGGGGAGCTACACCCTTGCGCAGGTGCTCCAACGAGGACTAGTGGGGAGTGGCGACTCTTCGATACCTCGGCAAAACATCGCCGTGTTCCTCCTTCTCTCTTTACTTTGAGCATTTATTTTGAGCAATTCAATTCTTGTCATTTACATTCCTAGAATTGCCATGCTAGAGTAGGATTGGAACTTAAGGTGCTAAACTTTTGTGCGTTAGACTAATAGAAACACTTTCTAGGCACAAGGGGTTAATTGGGCTAACCGTAGAGTTTAATTATTGCAAAGATATTTAGAATTAGCCCAATTCACCCCCCTCTTGGGCATCTTGATTCTTTCAGGCGCCACACTTGCTGCGCAGGGGGAGCTCTTCGCCGCCATGGATAAAGCCCAGGCTGCGGATGACGCCCAGGCCCAGACGACGACGTCGTGTGTGGCCGCGGTGTATGCCAAGGAACGGCAACCTCGTCTGCGTTTAGCTCGCCCACCTTCCAGAACGACGCTCAAGGGCCTCGTTAAGCTGCAGGAGCGGTCGCGCGACGACAGCAGCTTCGCCGCCGTGTGCTGGGGTGGAGTTCGCTCGCGGCGGTCAGGGCAGAGCTCGCCGTATATTGGTAGCGGTGGCCGGGGCGCTGGTCGTGTTGGCCGGGGATGCCCCCAGCATTGCGTCAGGCTCTCGGGCGCCATCGATTCGACCGGGGCGGCGCTGCTACACGGAAGAGAAGAAAAAAGAGGAAGGTTTGGGTGACTAACAAACGGGCTCCACTGTAGGGCAACATGGTCATTTCATCTGTCTGTTTGACATCGTTAGAGGTAAAAGTGGACGGAATGGCATGGAAGGCAAGAAAGTTTAGCATCATGGCATCAAGGTGCGTTCTGAAAGGATCAAGATGCCCAGGTGCGTTCTGAAAGGATCAAGATGCCCAAGAGGGGGTGAATTGGGCTAATTCTAAAATTCTTTGCAATAATTAAACCATACACTTGCCCACTTCACCCCTTGTGCCTATAATGTGTTACTATTGTTCTACCGCATAAAAGTTTTGCACCCTAGGTTCCAATCCTACTTCTAGCATGGCAATTATAAGAATGTAAAGACAAGATTCCAATCCTACTTCTAGCATGGCAATTATAAGAATGTAAAGACAAGAAATAAATTGCTCAAATGTAAATGCTTAAAGTAAAGAGAGGAGAAGGAACGCGACGATATTTTGCCGAGGTATCGGAGAGTCGCCACTCCCCACTAGTCCTCGTTGGAGCATCCGTGCAAGGGTGTAGTTCCCCCTTGATCCGCCTAAGGATCAAGTGCTCTCTACGGGCTGACTCTTTGACACTCCGTTGTGGTGAATCGCCCACAACCGCTCACAACTTGAGTTGGGTCATCCACAAGCTTCGCTGGATGATCACCAAACTTTTAATCAACACCAAGCCATCTAGGTGATGGCGATCACCAAGAGTAACAAGCACAAACTCTCACTTGACCACAACAAGCCTAATGAGAAGGGTGGATGCACACTTACTACTCTCCTTGCACTAATGAGGCATTAATCTTGGATTCTCAAATCTCAATCACCTCACTAGGCTCTTGCTCCCCTTTGCACTCTTAAGGGTGTTTCTCAACCGAACAAATGGGCAAGAGACCTCCCTTGGACGAGTGGAGTAGGTATTTATACCCTCTCATTCAAAACATAACGTTTGGAGGCTGAATCATCACTCTGCGGGGTGACCGGACGCTCCGGTCAGTTATCCCCGCCACTATGTCACAAAGAGCCGTTAAGTTCTGACCAGACTCTGATCTACGTCCGGTCATCACTAACCGGACGCGTCCGGTCACGAAAACTGCTCTCTGGAACCTTACTGATGTTGATTGGACGCTGGCACCCAGAGTCCGGTCACTTCGCTGTTCAGCGGCCGGTCAGTTACCAGATCCTGACCAGCGTTCGGTCCGCACTGACCGGACGCGTCCGATCAGGAATCTCCCTCTCTGGAACCTCTCTGGAGTTGACCGGACGCAGGCACCTAGCGTCCGGTCACTTTTCACTCAGCGTCCGGTCGCAACCAGACGGCTTCATTTGATCAAATGAACTGACCTGACTCACCCTTCAGCGTCCGGTCACAACCAGACCAGCGTCCGGTCAGTCATTTGACCCTCCATTCACTTCCAACTCGAAATCATATGTGAATGAAATTTGCTTCAATTGATCTTAGGGCTACTCTGGAGCTACCTAGTGCTAGATTTGATAAGTGTGCACCACACCTAACCCACTAGACTCACCTATATCAAGCTATTAGTCCATACCCCCTTAATAGTACGTCCAAAAGAAAAATAAAGTCCTAAACTACTCTAAGTGTCTCTTCAACATCAAACGACACTTAAAACTAGTCCATCCTTAACCTTGTCGTCCATTCTTTGAAAACCGAAACGATTTCCATCGTCAGGGGCATGACCACCATGATTGCCCAATCAATTTTCATTACCATGACCTAACTTAATTGCCTCTACAAAACATATGTTAGTTATAATAATCTTGTATTGTCATTAATCACTGAAACCCAACTAGAGGTCTAGATGCTTTCACGTTCAAACTTTTTAGTGGCATGTAGGTCAGGACCATCTTTCATAATAGCACACAAGTAAAAGGCTCTTCTTATTTGGGTTCTATTGTATTTGACTTCTTATTTGTTTGACATTTGTTGATTGAATTTTCATGAAGTGTGTGAATGATTGTACTGCTTGAGCAGCAGCCAATCAATACGCGACGGGCTTGTGACATGAAGCTACTAGATGTTGCAGAGTTGATTCAGTGCAAAGCCGCTATTGGCTGTTGCCGCGTTGATTAAGTGCAAAGCCAGTCGTGAAGTATTACAATCGGGAGAACTCGTCGGCCTAGTCATGTGCGCAAGGGAAGTGTATTATAGCCAACCATTGCGGAGATTGGGAATCGAAAAGTTCAACAATCTCACTGGCAACGTAATACTACCTTGTTCCCTAAATAAACTAAATGTCAATTGTTTTTTCAAGTTTGATCAAATCTATAGAAAATAACATGATTGTCTATGACACTAAATTATATTTCTATAGCGTGAGTCTTAAACATTTATGTTTTTTTCTACAATAATAAATTTAGTCAAATGTAAAAAAGTTTGACGTAAACAAAATCTAGAAATTGATTTATATAGGGACGAAGCGAGTAATTTGAAACATTTTTAGCGAAACTACTACAAACATTTATACGTACGCACACTCGTCCTTGAACGTGCCTCACTATCCTAAGAATGTCCATGCAAGATTGGACGAGCTGAGCTCCATTTTGAGCAGGTCGTACACTTCTTACTCCCTACTACAGTACTACGTTCGAAATATAAGGCATGCTTCTGTTTTAAATTTAAACTTTTTATCTTTGACCAACGATTACTCTAATTTTATGAGAAGTTTATAGTAACAAAGTGCTACAAATATCTTCGGCAAGGATGGGGATTCCAATTCAATAAAACCAAGAGGGACAGACAGAGTAACCCACAAAATCCCAAATTTTGTACAAAGATTCAACCGAGCCTATACCTTGCACTTTTATGCATCCTGAGTTTTTTCATATTCATGAGCGATTGTTATATGTGTTGTACTATTATATATCTTCTAATTAATCATAATATCTTTTGTAGTAAAAACATAAATGGAACATCTAAAGTATGCAAATTATTTGCAATAACAAAACAACAGTTGACAAGTTTAAGGCATTCACCCGTAGGGGACTTTACTAGTGTTGAAGTATGGTACATTTTCATCCTTCACTCTCTCTCAGCTTGTATTTGTATAGACGTACTATAGAGTGAAAGCTGTGTATCTAGACATGAGTCGGAGTCCGATTCTAGGAGAACTCGTACACACGAGAACACATATATGCACTACAGGAAATTCGATTTCAAGACAGATTATAACAGAAGACGTGGTCACTGTGCAGAGTTCAATCCTAAGACAACTCGTGCCTATACGAGTTAGTGCATGCAGTGCACATGGTACGGAGTACCATTACAAGGCGAATTGAAACGGATGACACGACTGTTGACTAATGGTTGAAGCATCAAGTTGTCCAAGTAAACGTGCAACATGTTGTACATCCTGTTACAGCACGCGAGCATATTCGCTATATCTCTACTATATATGTAATGTTAAAAATATAAAGTGATTCTTTCGTCTGTCTTTTTTATTTCTCATAATCCCCTCGTATCTCTCCTTGTCTCATCTATGACCCAGACTCACTACATGCACTCATACGTGTTATGGTATGGAGGCTCCTTGTGCACGTTTGTATGGAGTCTGATTCCAATATGTTTTAGAATAAATAACACAACCATTCCATAAATTACCGACCTAGGTAACCGCACAATAGCACAACAACGTATATGTTCCAACGAACGGACACGTTTACTATTTAATATGAAGGTCATGTTTGGATCTCTTAAGAAAAATGAGAATAAGATATAAACACTTAGATTTTTAGAATGAGATTTTAGAATTCAACTATCTACTTGAAACCTATTCCCTCTATTCCAAATTATAAGTCGCTTTGACTTTTTTAGTTTATCCATTTTGTTATGTATCTAAACATATTATTATATCAAGATACATAGCAAAATGGATGTACCAAAAAAGTTAGAGCGACTTATAATTTGGAACGGAGGGAGTATGATTTGGTGTTCTTTACTATATAAAGACAATAATCACTATAAAAATGAGATCCAAGCCTTTGTTATAACACTGTGAGATCCAAGCCTTATTTTTTTTATTCAAAATCTAGATTCTACATGGAATATCTAGAATCCATAATCTCACTGTGAGGATGAGATTCAAATAGACCCTAAAAAGAGAAGGGATTCTTTCATCCGTTTTTTACTTACCACAATGCCCTCATATCTCTCCATGTCTTGTATGTGATCCGAACTGATGTCCCATGCTCATACAAGTTGCTCATACAAGTTATAACAAAGCGCGTCCAGCGATGGTCAGAGTTCGATTTCAAAACGTATTGAAACATATAACTTGATCGTTGAATAAATTTCTGAGCTGCAAATTATGCAGGTAACCTCGCAACAAGTTATACATTCCGTTATAACGCATGGACAATTTGCCATATATAATAAGGAAAATTAGTGGTCAAGTTGTGACCTCAAAGACCACACCAAATCAAACCGTATCAAGAAAATATTCGGCAAAACATGAGCATAAATTACTTCAAAAATACTTGTATTTGACTTTGTATGCTTTTTTTAGAATATTTTCTTAGGAACATTTGAATTTATGAGATTTTGTGAGTATTTTCAATACAATTCTACGCGTATATAACCAACATATTTTAAACTAAACAATTTGAAGTTATTGTTGTTTGTAGTTGTTAATATTATATGACCAATGAGTCAATGACCGGAGGTGATAGTAATCCTTTCTTTCGGCCTTTAGCTGAACTGAAGGATTCAGATAAGCAAGACCATATCATAGGCCCCATCTAGTTCCCACTCAGCACCCATCATCAATCAGGGAAATTTACATTTTTACCATTATTACGTGTGGTGCTCATCCGATTGTCACTCTTAGAATGACACTTATAACTTTGCCAGATGAGAGAAGTTTGAGTTCTGGGTTTACCACATTTGCGCATGTGGCAAGCCATGCCAGCCCGACACGTTAGCGCCCAGTCAGCAGGCGCAGGTAAAATGTCATCGCTGCCCCTGCCCGTTTTGTTCATTACGCCATGCCGCGCCCGCCCACCCTATCCCCTTAGCTCATTTCATCCCCCCGTCGATGATGCATTCTTCCCCGCCCGCCTCTGCCTCCTGCTCCCCTCCTGCCGTCCCTACGCCACGGTGGCCACATCTGGTGAGCTTGGTGGCCGTCGGTTGTACCTTCCGCGACATATCGAAGGTGTAGGATCTCTGGTTGGCCTAGAGGGGGGTGAATAGGCCTGTCAAAACAAACACTCAAACTTTTATCAAATTCACCATGTGGCACTGCTACTCTGGAGGGCAGCACTGCCGGACTAGAACAGCGACACTGCCACACCTGCAGACAACTTCGAGTCACAGTTCAAAATCAGTGAACGGAAACTTAGATCGGAGAAATTTCTCAGCCTACTGCAGGTATGATAGTCACAGATCAACAACTAGAAGTTGTAGGAACCCCACACATAAGTAGATCGACTAGAAACCCTAGAAATCACCTCAACCAACAATATGAAATGCAAGTAATATAAATCAAGCACAAATGACACAATGATTTATCCCGTGGTTCGGCTCGCCACCAAGGCTTGCCTACCTCCACGTTGTTGAGGTTAGACACTAAGGCTCAGGGCTTTCCAACCCTTCCTCGTTCTCAAGTCAAGAGACAACTCTTGATATGAGGGGTGAGTTTACTAGCTTCAAGAGATGGTTACAAACCTCCCAAGGCTGCCACATAAGTTGGCAAGCTTCACGGGCGACGCTCTAGCCGGCTAGGAGCCAAGCTCCAAGAGTAACAAACACAACCAACGGCCAAAACATGAACTAAGTGCTCTTTTGAGTTGAGGAATCAATGGAGCTGCTCTCTAATCGAGTTTTGGACCCTTTTCTCTCAAGGATTGATGAAGAAATCAATAAATTTGCTTAAGGTCACTAATGGAGGAAGAGAGAGAGAGGCTCCTTTCTGTTTTGGACGAGCTAGAGTGAGAAAGAAGAGGCAGAGAGCCATTGGGGAGGAAGGGGAAGGGTATAAAATACCCCCTAGCCCCAACGGTCACTTGAGTTGCGGCAGTGCCACGGCTCAATTGCGGCAGTGCCGCACCACACAAGACAGCAAGGGTAAGAATGAAGTGTAGACTGTCTTAGCTATAAATCTGATGATGCATGTGTATGTTTGAGCACTTGGTAGCACATATTAGCTTAAGCATTGTGTCCCCCTTTATAATATGGCTTTTCCTATACTCAAATTCAAAATATAAAAGAATTTAAACCTTCTTTGAGTTTGAAGCCATCTACATTTGTAATTGGGGCTCCTCTGTTTCATGTAGCATCCTCGAACATGAATTCCCTGCTTGTCATCTTGATAAATCTCATTAGTTCTCTAATTGCGTGGTCATTATCACCAAAACCCACAATTAGGGCTTGATTGCACTTTCAATCTCACCCTTTTTGGTGATTGATGGCAACCCAATTAGAGCTTACAAAAGATATGAAATAAATACTGAGATTTTTGAGCCATGGGTGTAGAGCCTCCCCCTAAGTATGTGAATAGAAAATTGAATTCTCAAATTGGCATAAGAAGCCAAGATTCACATTTTAGTGAAAGTGATGGGGCTCCCCCAACATCCATGCTCCTGTGGGGTGCTGCATACTATGTCAGGTATGTAAAACATGATGCAAATGACAGTTTATGCACAACATGGTTTGCTGTTGTAGCTCGGTGCGACACTGTCGCACCAGAGTTGGCACTGCCACACTTGCTGTAATAGTACAGATCAGAATAGACACCACACAACATGTGATACATATAAAGATATACATTCTAGCACAATTGTATCACAAGCGACAGCATAGATTAATATATGTCCATATCCCACACATATATAAAGTACTTAAGTAGCATTATTACATAAATAGAGTTTCTAATAGACTCTCAAACTCTCACCTAACGAAGACTACTCTAAACGGATATGAACATGACTCTAGCTGCAGCAACCTCCTCTCCATGGCGTCGAAAAAGTTGTTGACCCCTCTAATTTTCTCTCCCTTTGGCATAAAGCACCAAAAAGAGAAGAAAAGAAGAAAGACCAACACTCACTCCTTATCCTCTTGGATGGTGTCCCAATTGATATCATCCCCACCAGCAGCTCCACTAGCACCTGCAACGTCCTCCTCTCCACCATCATCATCATCGTCGGAGGAGGAGGAGGAAGAAGAAGACACCACCGCCCTCCCTTGGCGATGAGTGGTCGAAGTGTGTGCCTCACGCCTGGTGCTCCTCCTCATAGACTGCAAGGTGGTCCTCAAACTTGTGTGAGGATCAAGCTCTGGCTGCTCCTGCTCCTCCTCCTCCTCCTCATCCTCTGAATCTATCTCAGAAAGATGAGGGAGGTCATCAAACCTCGTCGGTGACTGAACTGGAGAAAGAGGTGGTAGCCCTACATGCTCTCTAGCCTCCCGGTTGGCTTCACGGTTCTCCAACCGGTCTTGATATGCGGTCCTCACTGCATAGGTGCAAGTGGTGAAAATGGCCTTAATCCATCTCCCAAACTTCTCCATCTTTTCCTTGTGAGGCCTAGATTGGGATGACTCAGGCACGTCCTCAACTAATGTAGAGCGTCTCACTGCCCTGCTAGCACCTGCCCCTCGGGTCTTCTCAATTTTGTAGACGGTGTGAAGACCATCTTTCTCAAATATGTAGCCAGAGACCCTCTCAATCATAAACATGAGATAGGGGGCATAGGATATCCCCTTTCTCCCATCCTCCATGGCATTCCTCAGCTCACGCCACATGAAGCGAGGGACATTAAATCTGTCACCTCTAGGAGCAAATCTAGCAAGCACATTCCTCATATATCCATTAAGATCAGAAGCTGCTCCATCCTTAGGATTGATAGTGTGCCTGATCAAATTGTTTAGAATATAATAATAGCTCTTCAGGCCACTGACTTTCCCATCTGCACTTCTCCTATCAATCCACATATAGGCAATATCATGGATCTCAGCTCTAGCCTCATCATGAATATAAGTGAAACCCCGCTCCTCTCCAAAACCAAGGATCCTACTGAAAGTCACAAAATCAACTCTATAATGATGTCCCTCAGTCATCCAGTGAATCTCATCAGTGTAGATGCTATAGAAGAAAGTGGCATAAAACTAGGCTAGCACTTCCTCATTCCAATTATATCTGAAGCTCATAATATCAGTGAGGCCAAACAACTCACAAGCCTTGATCACCTTATTGAATTCTGGCTCATTCTTTGCCTTCATCTCCTCCCAATCAACATACTGCATCTTGACAACTTTGGATTTCTTAGAGTTGAAGTTCACAAATGAATAGAAGTTGGAATGAAACTCATTCCAAAACCTGTAGTCTATCCCCAAATCCTTTGACTGCTCATAGGGATTGTTCTCACGTGCTTCTTTCACTATCTTCAACTTTTCCACATAATTGAGCACGGGATGAGCATGTGTGTCAACAGGACGCCTTATGACTACATCCTCCTAATACTCTCTAATGTAGCTCCTATCAAACTCCTCAAGTTGAGGTGGAGTATCTAGGCAAGCACCTAGAGGAATGGTGCGGCTAGCCCTTTCTAGGTTCTCCTCATCATGGATCATCTGATCTCTTCTCCCCATGTCTATAGCAACATCTCTGCCGGCTACATTGCTGTTGCCCCTATGGTCCTGCCATGACCACGATGAGGCATCTGCTTATCCCAAGGCTTGGTCATCTTCCTCTTCCCCCTCCGGTCATCATCACCACTAGAGGACATCTATGCAAACAAATATAGGTCCAAATAAGAAACTATACATAAGGGGTATAGAAGAACACTTGTAAAACACTCTAAATAGATGAGATAATTCAAATCTCGAGTTAGGAAAGTACTCTAAACTAATCAGGTCAGAGGGTGCGGCACTACCGCACCCTAGGAGTGGTACTGCCGCACCTAGTGCTTCACCTCCCCCACGATTCAATTCTTCTCAACTATTCAGACTATTTCTCAAACATTCTCCTAAACCACTAGACAATCTCAGAATGAGTAGACCTAAATAAATACATGGAGTTATCTACAATGTAGGTAAAGTGGCTACATGTTTAAGATAGAAACAAATTTGGTGCACAAATTCAACCAAAACAGAGAGTCATTGATGGAACAACATCTGCATTTACAAGTTCAATCTATTGAGTGTGGCACTACCACACCCAACATGCGGCACTACCGCAGGTACAGATGAGTCTCAACCAACGAATCATTATTTTGATTCAATTCATCCATCAAACTAGTTTCTACCCTAATCATGTAGTCACTAGAAACCATCTTCCAACAAATATAGAACTCCATGGCATAGATTGGGATTAGGTTAGGGTTTCACCTTGATTCACTTGGATTGAAGAGGAAAGGAAAAGAATGTCGCCATCCATGAGCTAGAGCTACTGCTACTGTCGATGAGGAAGAGTAGCAGCAGGCCACGGCATAGCCGGAGCGGTGGTGCAGCAGCAAGGAGATGGCGGCGACGGGCTGTGCGTGCGTGGAGGAGAAAAGAGGCGGCGGCTATTGAGGAAAGAGGTGAGGGGTTACCCTAGGGGGCTAGGTAAAATAAGAGGTAAGAAAATGGGGCCCCACAGTAATTTAACTACTAACTAAATACATCTATATATATATGATATGGACACATATCTCAAGCATACTATGATCAACAATAAATAATCAATACAAACAATGATCATAATGCACTTGTTTCTTATGATAAATATTTTTAGGCATAATATTTAAATTTTTGCAATTCATTTCTCCTATCCACGCTTGTTCATCAATCAAGGTGTGCTATAGTTCAAACCATGTTACGAGAATCAAGTATATTTAGCTCACTACGCAAAGCATAAAACCTTGACTCATCAAGAGGCTTAGTGAAGATATCGGCTAGTTGCTTTTCGGTGCTCACATGGCAAATTTCGATATCTCCTTTGGCTTCGTGGTCTCTCAAGAAATAATGTCGGATGTCTATGTGCTTAGTTCTTGAGTGGCTTACGGGATTATTGGCTAACTTTATGGCACTTTTGTTGTCACACAAGAGTGGGATTTTAGTGAAGTGACATCCAAAATCTTGAAGGGTTTGCCTTATCCAAAGTAGTTGAGCACAACATGCACCGGTTGCAACATACTTAGCCTCGGCGATGGAAAGGGCTACACAATTTTGCTTTTTAGAACTCCAAGACACTAGAGACCGTCCAAGGAATTGACATGTCCCCGAAGTGCTTTTTCAATCTACTTTGCAACCGGCGTAATTGGAATCCGAATACCCAAGTAGATCAAACCTATAGTCCTTAGGATACCACAAGCCAAGGTTAGGAGTCTGTACTAAATATCTCAAGATTCTCTTAATGGCCACTAAGTGACACTCTTTCGGGTTAGTTTGAAATCTAGCAACCATGCACACACTAAGCATAATATCAGGCCTAGATACGCACAAATAAAGTAGAGAGCCAATCATAGAGCGATATACCTTAGTATCCATGGCTTTTCCTTCATCATTGAGATCTAGATGTCCATTGGTTGGCATGGGAGTTTTGATAGGCTTGGCATTCACCATGTCAAACTTCTTCAGCATATCATGGGTGTACTTTATTTGGCTAATAAAAGTCCCATCCTTCACTTGCTTGATTTGAAATCTAAGGAAGAACTTCAACTCACCCATCATGGACATCTCAAATCTCTTGGTCACCATCCTACTAAATTCCTCACAAAAAGAATGATTAGTACTACCAAATATTATGTCATCGACATATATTTGGCACACAAATATATCTTTGCCAACTTTGTGAGTGAAAAGGGTAGGATCGGCTTTGCCTATTTCAAAGCCTTATTTAAGCAAGAATTCCTTAAGGCATTCATACTATGCTCTTGGTGCTTGCTTAAGCCCATAGAGTGCCTTTTGGAGTTTGTAGACATGGTTGGGAAACTTGTGATCTTCAAAGCCCTATGGTTGCTCAACATAGACAAGTTCTTGAATAGGGCCGTTGAGAAATGCACTCTTCACATCCATTTGATATAGCTTGAAGTTGTGATGAGTGGCATAGGCTAGAAGCATTCGAATTAATTCAAGTCTTGCCACCGGTGCATATGTTTCTTCAAAGTCCAAGCCCTCTACTTGAGTGAAACCTTGAGCAACCAACCTTGCCTTGTTCCTTGTCACCACTCCATTTTCATCTTGCTTGTTGCGGAAGACCCACTTGGTGCCAATGACATTGGTATTGGGTCATTCCACCAAAGTTCACACTTGGTTTCTTTCGAAGTTATTGAGCTCTTCTTGCATGACCATCACCTAATCTGGGTCTCCAAGTGCTTGTTCTACATTAAGAGGCTCCAAAGAGGAAACAAACAAGTAATATTAACAAAAGTTTGCTAAATGTGAATGAGTTGTTACCCCCTTTCGAAGACTCCCAATGATGTTATCAATGGGATGATCCCATTGTATTGTTTGCCTTAGCCTTGGATGCTTAATGGCCTCTTGTTAATCTTCTGGATCTTCATCATCATCTTGCTCAAATATGGGTTGTAAGTTTTGTCCATGAGCTGGAGTCGAATCAGCTGCTGCTGACTGTGTAGGTGCATCACTGCCGCCCTTAAGTGTGGCACTACCACGCTCTGGAGTTGTAGCAGGTGTTTGTTGCAGTGTAGCATCAGGTACATCAGCAGAAATTGGTGCAGCAGCAACTTGAGGAACCTCCACTTTAGTGGCTTCATGTTCTTGTAGTCTAATATCACCAATTGCCAATTGTTTGATTACTTCACATGGTGGATCCTCCTTTCCTACAACACTTGAATCAACTTGCTCTACTTGAGAGCCATTAGATTCATCAAATGTCACGTCTACCGCAATCTCAACTCTCCTAGAGGTTTTGTTAAAGACACGGGAGGCATGCTCATTTGATCCAAAACTAAGAAGAAAACCTTCATTAACTTTAGGTGCAAACTTAGAGGTTTTGGATTTCTTGTTAAGTATGAAACACTTGCACCCAAACACTCTAAAGTATGACACCTTAAGCTTGTTACCGGTTAGAAGCTCATATGAAGTTTTCTTCAACTTCTTGTGTAGGTAGAGGCGGTTGATGGCATGGCAAGCGGTGTTGATGGTGTCACACCAAAAGATGTCCGACATCTTGTACTCATCTAGCATTGTCCTTGCCATGTCAATGAGTGTATGGTTCTTCCTCTCTACTACACTAATGAGGATGGGGATCCTGATCTTCCATCAGGTAGAGGTAACTATCATTGTGGCAGAGAATAACACACTGATCTGGCTTCAGATCGAATGATCGAACCCTGCAATCTTAGCACCACAGCTCCTCTGGTTATCAACCAAGTCATGGACCAGATTGACCTCACCAAGAAGGCTAATCCGTGCCTGCGCAATGAAGAACACAAGCAAGAACAAGAAAGAACACAACCAGATTACAGATGAATAATTAATCTCATGAAGTTGGGGTCTCACAAACCGATGAACGGAGAAACTGTTCTTGACAGAATAATCTAAGCAAAACCCAAACCCTAATGGAGGGGTGGTGGCTGTTTCTGAAGACTCTAGGGTCGTGCAAGACCCCTGGACGCGCCCCTAATGGGCCCAAACATGATACATGGTCTAACGGACCAAAAGACGGTGTCGCAGCACCCTGGCAGATTCTGGATGCTGACTTGTGACCACGATTCCTATTGATTCCAAATAGATTTTGACATGAGACCACTTGGATTGGCTTCCTTATCAAATTAGATTTCCATCCATATGTGGATCGTTGAAAACGGAGTCCGGATGCATCTTGGGTGACCAGTTTAAGGCAGACTGGTTTGGGAGGCCGAGGCAGACTCGAAATCATGTTGGACCGGGCCTTCGGTTCCTATTGGACGTCCTTGCTGGTCATCATTGCCTCCACCTCTTCCTCTAAGTCCCTCATGACCCTTTCCAATGTTCCTAATCAATATAACATCATTAGGTAGCAATCTATTCTCAAAAGTATGAAAAAGATCACTTAAGAACGAGCTCACCTCTAAATTAAGTTGTTGCCTTCGAGCTTGGGTCATTGGACCTTGCATAATGGTTGGAGGATCAGCGGGTGCATCTAAAGGAGTGATGTCCTCATCATCCTCCCCCTCTTGAAATGGAGTCGTCCTCGACTCAAGCTCATCTTCTTCTCCCAAATAAGGTTTCAAATCCACAATGTTAAAGGTGGGACTAACCCCGAACTCGGGTGGCAACTCAAGTTTGTAGGTATTATCATTTATTTTCTCAATGATCTTATAAGGACCAGCTGCTCTTGGCATTAATTTAGACTTATGCAGCTTAGGAAATCTATCTTTTCTCAAATGTAACCAAACCAAATCACCCGGTTTAAGTTTAATCTCTTTTCTACCTTTACTACTAGCAATTCTATACTTTTCATTCATTCTTTTAATATTTGCTTTAGTTGTTTTGTGCAACTTACGAATAAAATCAGCACGCTCTCTAGCATCACTATGTATTCTCTCAGTGGTAGGTAAAGGCAAAAGATCAATAGGAGCACGGGGATTAAAACCATACACTACTTGAAAAGGACTTACCTTGGTGATGGAATGTTCCGCCCTGTTATATGCAAACTCCACATGCAGCAAACACTCTTCCCACATCTTCAAATTGCGCTTCAAAATTGCTCTCAATATGGTGGACAATGTTCGATTCACAACCTCAGTTTGCCCATCAGTTTGGAGATGACATATTGTAGAAAACAGCAGCTTGGTCCCCAATTTATTCCACAACGTGCACCAAAAATGACTCAAGAATTTTGCATCACGATCTGAAACAATAGTAGAAGGCATACCATGCAAGCGAACAATTTCTTAAAAGAAAAGGTCAGCAATATAAACAACATCATCGCTCTTATGACAAGGAATAAAATGTGCCATCTTAGAAAAACGATCAACCACCACAAAAATACTATCCCTCCCCCTCTTAGTCCTTGGCAAACCCAACATAAAATCCATAGATATATCAATCCAAGGAGTAGAAGGAACATGAAGAGGCATATGCAAACCATGTGGGTTCAACTGCGACTTAGCTTTTTGACATGTGGCACACCGAGCCACGTACCGCTCTACATCTCGCCTCATCCTTGGCCAAAAGAAGTGTGTGGACAGCACCTCCTCCGTCTTCTTGGCACCAAAATGTTCCATCAATCTGCCTCTATGTGCCTCCTACAACAACAACAGATGAACGGAACCAACTGGAATGCATAGGCGGTTAGCTCTAAACAAAAACCCATCATTGATCATAAACTTATTCCATGTATGTCCCTCTCTACAATTAAGCAACGCGTCCTTAAAATCAGGATCAAGCGCATATTGTTCTTTTATTGGTTGAAGACCAAAAATCCAACAATTAAGTTGGGACAGCAATGTATATCTTCTAGACAAAGCATCAGCAATCACATCATCCTTCCCTTTCTTGTGTTTGATAATATAAGGAAAAGATTTAATAAATTCAACCTATTTAGCATGCCTATGATTCATATTATTTTAAGAGCGAAGATACTTAAGCGATTCATGATCAGAATGAATAACAAATTCTTTAGACCACAAATAATGACGCCACATCTCTAAAGAACGAACAAGTGCATACAATTCCTTATCATACGTGGAATAATTAAGAATAGGGCCATGCAATTTTTCACTCAAGTAAGCAATGGGTTTACCATCTTGCATTAAAACACCTCCAATGCCAACTCCACTAGCATCACATTCTAGCTCAAAAGTCTTACCAAAGTTTGGAAGTTGCAGCAATGGTGTATGTGTGAGCTTGTCCTTCAAAGTGTCAAAGGACTCCTCATGTGCCTTTCCCCAATGAAACACCACCCCTTTCTTCGTCAACTCATGCAATGGGGCAGCAATGGTGCTGAAATCTTTGACGAAGCGGCGGTAGAATCCTGCAAGACCAAGAAAACTCCTCACCTGTGTGACGGTTTGGGGAACCGACTAGCTCTTTATGGCTTCAATTTTTATCTCGTCCACCTCAATTCCATGTGGAGTTACAACATAGCCAAGAAAAAAAACTCGATCCGTGCAAAAGATGCACTTCTCAAGGTTACCAAATAATCGTGCATCACATAAAGCATTAAAAACAGCATGTAAGTGATCCATATGTTCATCAAAAGACTTGCTGTAAATCAATATATCATCAAAATAAACTATCACAAAACGACCAATAAAAGCTCTTAAAACCTCATTCATTAAGCGCATGAAAGTGCTAGGTGCATTTGTCAAACCAAAAGGCATTACTAACCACTCATACAACCCGAATTTGGTTTTAAACGTAGTTTTTCATTCATCTCCAAGTTTCATTCTAATTTGGTGATAGCCACTTCGCAAGTCAATCTTAGTGAAAATTATAGAACCACACAACCCATCAAGCATGTCGTCTAACCTAGGAATAGGATGACAATATCAAATAGTAATATTATTGATGGCTCTACAATCAACACACATACGCCAAGTTCCATCTTTCTTAGGAACCAAAAGTACAGGAACGGCACAAGGACTAAGGCTTTCATGTACATACCCATGGCCCAAAAGGTCTTGGACTTGCTGCTGAATTTCCTTAGTCTCCTCAGGATTGGTTCGATAGGCAGCACGGTTGGGCAAGATTGCTCCCGGAATCAAATCGATTTGATGCTCTATTCCTCTCATAGGTGGTAGTCCCGGGGGTATCTCAGCTGGAAAAATGTTCTCATACTCCTACAAAAGGTTAGTGACAGCAGGAGGCACCGAGCTAACAATATCATCAAGCGAAAACATAGCTCGTTTGCATACCAAAGCATAGCAAATATCATCATCAGAAATTTCAGCAAAGTCACATTTTGTTGCAAGCATAACACCACCCTTCAATTTAATCCCTTTGGCCTTAGAATTAGATGTAGACTTATCCTTTTTAGGTGGAAGAATAGAATTAGCAACTTGCTGATTTTTAGATTGAACATCATTCAAACTAGCAGCGCGTTCTCTATCAGCTTGTACAATTTGAGCAGGGGTCAAAGGTACCAAAGTAATTCTCTTTCCTTTATGCACAAAGGTGTATTTATTACGTCTACCATGGTGTGTAGCATCATTATCATGTTCCCAAGGATGACCCAATAAGAGTGAACAAGCTTGCATAGGTACCACATTATAATCAACAGAAACAGCATAAGAACCAATAGAAAATGATACTCTACAAGTTTATGTTATATTTGCTTTACCATAATCATTTAGCCACTGAATATGGTATGGACGTGGGTGTGGGCGTGTGGTCAAGCCAAGCTTCTTGACTGAATCAGAACTCACCAAATTGTTGCAGCTACCTCCATCAATAATGACACATGCTCGACGGTTGCTGATGACGAAGAAAATCTAGAACAAGTTATGGCGTTGTAGCTTCTCAGGTTGCTAGACTTGTGAGCTGAGCACCCGCTGTATAATGATGCTCCTATAGGCCGTCGTGGCCTTGTCACCAAGGACTTCGCTGTCCTCCTCATCTGCATCTTGGTCTTCTTCATCCTCAATGTCAGAGGTGCTGATGTAACCATCTTCTATAGCAATATATGCCCGCTGACTTGGGTAGTCCTTCTACACATGGCCAATGCCATGGCAGCGGTGGCACTAAATGCCTGAAGTGTGTCCCGTCGATGCAACAGATGAGGCACTCTTGGTAGGCATCTGCAAAAAATTTTTACCTGAATCTAAAGGTCGTGCGGGAGGTGCCTTAGGTGTAGTGAAAACTCTAGAGGCTGTTGGTCGCTTGCTCACTAGTGGAGGCACCCGAAAAGTGGTTGGCTTGGTCAGCCCCAAAGATGGTGCCGAGCGTGGCGTGTATGTGGTGCTGACCTTGCTCTTGCTCTGCTGTTCACGCCCCTACAATTCATTTTCTGCAAGCATAGCAAACTAAAACAACTGGTTGACAGTGTTAAATTCTTTATAATCAACAATGTCCTGAATCTCATGCCTCAAACCCGAATAAAAATGATAGATGGAATCTTCGTTCCCCTCGACAACACTACAACGCATCAATCCCTTTTGGAGCTCACCATAGTTATCCTGTACATATTTATCTCCTTGTTCTAAACACATTAATTTCTTATGCAAGTCTCTATGATAAGAAGGAGGTACAAAACAATCACGCATAGCTACCTTAAGTTCTTCCCACGAACCAGGTAATGCATCCTGTGCAGCTAGCCCATTCCACCAAATAATAGCAAAATCCTTAAACTCACTAGTAGCTTGTCAAACTCTATGATGCTTAGGCACAATGTGGGCGCTAAACTTCTATTCTACTATCATCTCCCAATCAAGATATCCCTCAGCATTATAATGACCCGAAAAAGATGGTATTGTGAACTTAACCTTAGCATAAGGATCATCGGGCACACGGTGATTATTACCTTGATGGTGGTGGACACCACCCATACCTGTCGTGTTGCAACGAAGACATCGTTGTAATCTTGCTTGTCGGAAGGCTACTCGATCTATGTTCCCAGCGGCATCATGCACCGTGTCTTCTGGCAAGAGACCATCGGTGCTGCTGCCAGAGACGTCATTGTTGTTGACCGCCACCAAGGTTTCCAACTCAGTAACCTTGTCAGTTAGCATGGAAGTTCGTTTGTCCAATCTCTCCATGTTGTTGCCAATGTGGAGTTCAATGAGTGCGTCAGTGATGGCCTTCCTAACTGTCTCATTCATCCTTTTTTGGGCATCCTCTACAACAACTTGTAGTTGCTCTTAGTTGACACACTTGTTGAAACCCTTAGGATTATTATCTCTAGTCTGATCACCTCCTGCCATTGTAAATACAAAAACAGGAACAAACGGTGAAAGTTATCCCTACCAAATGACTACGTGGTTGCAGTGGTGTCACTTTTCACAGCAAGTGGAAGCATCTTACCAAGCTCTTACAAAGTTGTTACCAACACAAGCAGTGGGTGGTACAACCGGCGGCTGGTTCGTGATACCTATGAGGCAGTGGTACCGAGATTGCAAGGTCTTTTTTCTGTACTGATCTAAAGAGTTTGTGGAGCTTGGAAGGCACATAAAGAATAATATGTATATTTGGCACACAAGTCAGTAACAAAAAGTAATGCTAAATTATAGTCCAAAGTACTTGTTCTCGTTGCTGGTCTAAAATGCTCCAAGTACCAGGTGTGTAACAAACTAGTATGGTGGATAGCAAGGTGACAGGGGTGTGAAAAACAAGTATGGTGGATAGCAAGAGCAACAAAAACAAGGAACCAGACAGCACACGGTAACACAGCTCACTTTTGCCTTCTCTATGTGCTCCTCTAGATATTGTTCCTCTTTTACCCCTCACCTTTTTCTATTTTTTGGGGCTGTCGTTGTTTTTTTGGGAAATTTTGACTTTTTCTTTTTCTTTTTTTGATATTCTTTCTTCACTTAGGAGCACAAAAGAAGTAACCACAAAAAATATGAGCTTAAACAAGTGAAAGACGTGGCCTGTGGAATTTTCAGAAGACGTGCTCAAAATCGATAAAAACCTTGTGACCACGAAAAGAGGATCTTGTGACCACTTTTTGACCAAAATAAAAATTTCTGACCCTGATAATGCGGGGGATGGACGGATCTGAATTTTTTTTTCTGATCAATTTTGATATATGGAACGTCGAAATCTGAGTTTGTATACGAAAACTAGACCAGTTTTAAAAATTGGCTCCGAATTAGAGTACAAAATAAGAACAATGTGCACAAAACTAGTCACGACAGCAAGGATTTGATGGAAACGATGGGGGACAACACACGAACTAGACTCTAACATGACCTAACCAGCAACAAGACCTCGACCAGGACACAAACTCAACACGACGGACTCTGAAACCGAAATATGCAAAGGCTATGGCGTGGAAGGTTCTAGGACAGGAAAAAAATATGGCACTGGACTATGGGACGAATGTGAAACACTCAAAACTAGGGGATAAATGTGAACTTTATGGTATACCTTAGCTCTGATACCACTTAATGGGGACGGGGATCCTGATCTTCTATCAGGTAGATGTAACTATCGTTGTGGCGGAGAATGACACACCGATCCGGCTTTAGATCAAAAGATTGAACCCTGCAATCTTAGCACCACAGCTCCTCTAGTTATCAACCGAGTCATAGACTAGGTTGACCTCGCCAAGAAGGTTAATCCCTGCCTATACAATGAAGAACACAAGCAAGAATAAGAAAGAACACAACCAGATTGCAGATGAATGATTAATCTCATGAAGTTGGGGTCTCACAAACCGATGAACGGCGAAACTGTTCTTGACAGAATAATCTAAGCAAAACCCAAACCCTAATGGAGGGGTGACAACTGTTTATGAAGACTCTAGGGTCATGCAAGACCCCTGGACGCGCCCCTAATGGGCCCAAACACGATACATGGTCCAACGGACCAAAAGACGGTGTCGCAGCACCCTAGCAAATTCTGGATGCTGACTTGTAACCATGATTCCTGTTGATTATGAATAGGTTTTGACATGAGACCACTTGGATTGGCTTTCTTATCAAATTAGCTTTCCATCCATTTGTGGATGGTCGAAAACGGAGTCCGGATGCGTCATGGGTGACCAGTTTAAGGCAGACTGGTCCTGGAGGCCGAGGCAGACTCGAAATCATGTTGGACCGGGCCTCCGGTTCCTGTTGGACGTCCTTGCTGGTCATCATTGCCTCCACCTCTTCCTCTAAGTCCCTCATGACCCTCTACAATGTTCCTAATCAATATAACATCATTAGGTAGCAATCTATTCTCAAAAGTATGAAAAGGATCACTTAAGAACGAGCTCACCTCTAAATTAAGTTGTCGCCTTCGAGCTTGGGTCATTGGACCTTGCATAATGGTTGGAGGATCAGCAGGTGCTTCTGAAGGAGTGATGTCTTCATCATACACCATTTTGTTGAGGGGTGTATGGAGTTGAAAACTCATGCTTGATGCCCTCTTCATCAAGAAACTCCTCAACTAGAGTATTCTTGAATTCAATCCTATTGTCGCTTCTCACTTTCTTGATGGGAAGACCGAACTTCTTTTGAGCTCTTCTAACAAATATCTTCACCTTCTCTTGAACTTGGCACTTGTCATGCAAGAAAATACCCAAGTGAAACGGGAAAGTCATCAACAATAACAAGACCATATTTGTTATCCCTAATACTTAGGTAGGCGACCGGTCCAAAGAGATCCATATGTATTAGCTCCAATGGTTGCTTGGTGGTCATGATGCTCTTTGGTGGGTGAGGTGCTCCAACTTGCTTTCTGGCTTGACAAGCACTACAAATTCTATCTTTCTCAAAGTGAACATTTGTTAATCCAAGGATGTGTTCATCTTTTAGAAGTTTGGCCAAGTTCCTCATCCCAACATGGGCTAGTCGGCGATGCCAAAGCCAACCCATGCTAGATTTTGCCACTAAACAAGTCTCAAGCTTAACTTTACTTTTGTTGAAATCAACTAAGTAAAGCTTGTTATTTAATTGACCCATAAAGACAATAGAGGAATCCTCCCTTCTAAAGACTTCCACACCCTTATCCAAAAAGAGACAATTGTAGCCCATCTCACACAATTGAGAAACGAACAATAAATTATAACTCAACGAATCAACTTGTAATACATTTATCATTGAATGCTCAAGGGTTATAGCAACTTTACCGAGACCAATCACATCCCTCTTTGAATTGTCTCCAAAGACAATATTTTCATTTAAGTGTGTCATCGGGGAATATGATGAGAACGTACTCCTTTCTCCGGTCATATGATTTGTACATCCACTATCAAGCACCCAACTTGATCCACCGGAGGAGTATGCCTACAAAACAAGTTTAGTTGCTAGATTTAGGTCTCCAATTTGACTTAGGGCCTTGCATGTTAGTCACAAGAATCTTAGAAACCCAAATAGAAGTATTTCTATATATGTTGGTTTCCTTTCCAACATATTTTGCAACCACTTTCCCATTGATGTTGTTCCTTAAAACAAAGCATGATGTCAAGCTTTGTTGAGGTGCATAAGTCTTCGGTTGATAGGCATACTTATTCTTGGTGGCCCACACTAATTCCTTAGGCTTCTGGAAAAACCTATTTCTCCTGGTACACCTTCTTCTTGGGCTTAGTTTGATCAGGAGCATAATTGGTAGCCTTCCCATTTTTGCAGGGCGCGGCACTACCGCCCTTCACCGTGGCACTACCACGGTCTGTGTAGGCTGATCTGTGCCAATTTTGCCCTTCCTCTCAAACTATACACACTCATAGCCATTCACTATCCTTCTTCCATTTGTCTTGGCTCCTTTTGTGTGTCCAAGCCCATGCTTGATTGAGGGATGCCTTCCTTACTTGAATTGTAGCCCTTTTGATTCATCATTCTTCTTGTCATTAGATTGTGTCTTACCCATCCACCCTTTTCCAATGATTTCATTGAGCCTAGCAATCTACTTTCTCATAACATCCATGTTTGCAAGGTTAGTGGAATAGGCATTCAAATCAAGATTAAAACATTTTCCACAATCTTGACTAGTGGAGGGAGTAGAGGTTTCCTTTGCCTTAGGAAGATGTGAGTTGCTATCCCAAAGAATGCTATATTGCATCTCAAGTTCTTTGTGCTTTTCATCTAAGTCACAATACTTTTTCTTGAGAGCTTTATTTGTTTTCTTTGTAATAGCATGGTCCTCTTTCTCTTTGGCCAAAGCCTTGCACAAGGATTCCACCTCACTTCTCTCTAATGCAAGAGCTTCTTTGCTAGCAATGTAGAGATCATCTTGTTGGATAAGAGTCTCTTCTCTAGATTCTAGCTCGATTTGGACACTCTCTAAATCCTCCATTAGTTTAGTGATGAATAATTTGGTCTTTCCATCCAAAATTTTAGTTATCATGTTTATTTCTTCATCACTAGATTCATCATCACTAGAGCTATCACTAATATCACTACTAGAGATATCACTAGGAGCTGGAGGAGATTTGGCCTTCGATTTGGATTTTACCTTCTCACCCTTTGCCATGAGACAAATGTGAGGGGAGTAGTAGTCATCGTCGGACATGTTGTTGAAGAGCCTTGGTGTAGGGGATGACTTGTGAATAGCAGCGGTTGCAACCTTCTCATCCTCCTCACTTGTGCTCTCTCTAGTTGAGTCACATTCATGCCCAATATGAGCCTCTCCCATGTACTTCTTGCTCTTTCTACGGTCGGCCTTCTCCTCTTTCTTGTCCTTCTTGTATTTGTTGTCCTTGATCACATATGGACACCTGACAATGAAATGATCGGTGCTTCCACAATTGTAGCATGTCCTCTTTTTCTTGTTTGGAAAGCTTCTCTTCACTACCTTGTAGCCTTACTTCTTTAGCCCCTTGTGAAATCTCTTCATAAAGAGAGCAACATCATCAATCTTCTCATATTGATCATCATCATTTTCACTTTCACTTGAAGATGATGTGGTCTCTACTCTTTCTTGAACTTGCTTGCTTGCTTTGGGCTTGCTAGTTGAAGCTTGTTGGTTGATCTTGGACTTGCTTGTAGAGCCTTGCTTGCTTGATTTGTTGGCCTTGAGAGCTATATCTTTGATCTTGATGCCCTCTAGCTTTGCTTGCAATTCTCTAAGTTTTTTCCTCTTATTTGCTTCTTCTCTTTGCATGGCAAAGGTCAAGATCCTCCCAAGTACATCATTTGGTGTGAAGTACTCAAACTTCTTCTTGTCTCTAATTAGAGTGACTATGGTCTCATTTCTAGGTGAATAAGCTTCCAATATAATCTTGACAACTTTGTGATCATCTAGCTCATCACAACCATAGCCTCTAATCTTGCCCACCATTGTCATCAACCTATCAAACATCTCTTGTGGCCCCTCTCCCATCCAAGATTACAAACCAGTTGAGCTTTGACATCAATAAGTCAATTCTTGCCTTTCTCACTTTGTTAACCCCTTCATGTGCTAAGTGCAAAGTGTCTCATATTTGCTTGGCAACATCAACTCCAATCACTCTATTGTACTCATCACCATCCAAGGCACTAAGCAACACACTTGTGGCTTGACCATTGAGGTGAATGATTCTCATCTCTTCTAATGTTGGGTTCTTGGGATCAATCGGTGGCTCAAATCCATTGCAAATAATCTTCCAAATGCCTCGGTGAAGACCTATAAGATAGCCTCTCATCAAGTGCTTCTACTTGACAAAGTTAATCCCATTGAAATGAGGTAACTTGCCCACGGGCACATTGATGAAAGACCTCTGATCATGGTTAGTCATAGGAATAGAAGAGTAGTTAAAGGATACGGCGGCATATTTGTTGGCCTTGCCCTTTCATTTCTTCTCCTTCTTGTTCCCCTCTAACACTTGGTATGACTCATCATCATCTCTATCTTTGGAACTACTTGATATGCTTGATGATGCACTTGTTGTCTTCTCTTCTTCTTCCTAGCTTCTCTTTTTTTTCTTGCTTCTCTCTTGAGCTTGCTTTCTTCTTTCCTTTGCTTCTTCTCCTCTAACCACTGTTCCTCCTTCTTCTTCTCTCTTGCTTCTCTTTTTAGCTTTCTTGCCTCCTTCCTTCTTCTTCTCTCATTATCATTGAGAGATCTTTCGGCATCAGTAGCCTCAAGATGTGGTAGTGTGGTGTTGCTTGCTATCGACGCGCTCAGCTCGCTGCTGTCCGTGTCGACATCCACCCGCTTCACGCCACTAGTTACTCCTCCGGGCTCCATACCTCATGCGTTGAAGCGTATATGAGGTAACCTGCTCTGATACCACTTGTAGAATCTCTGATTGGCCTAGAGGGGGTGAATAGGCCTGTCAAAACAAACACTCAAACTTTTATCAAATTCACCCTGCGGCACTGTCGCTTTGGAGGGCGGCACTACCGGACTGTGGCACCATCGGACCAGAATAGCAGCACTACCACACATGCAGATAGCGTCAAGTCACAGTTCAAAATCAGTGAACGGAAACTTAGATCGGAGAAATTTCTCAGCCTACTACATGTATGATAGTCATAGATCAAGAGCTAGAAGTTGTAGGAACATCACACACAAGTAGATCGACTAGAAACCCTAGAAATCATCTCAACCAACAATATGAAATGTAAGTAATATAAATTAAGCACAAGTGACATAATGATTTATCCCGTGGTTCGGCTCTCCACCAAGGCTTGCCTACCTCCATGTTGTTGAGGTTAGCCACTAAGGCTCAGGGCTTTCCAACCCTTCCTCGTTCTCATGTCAAGAGACTTAACTCTTGATATGATGGGTGAGTTTACTAGCTTCAAGAGATGGTTACAAACCTCTCAGGGCTGCCACACAAGTTGGCAAGCTCTATAGGCGACGCTCTAGCCAGCTAGGAGCCAAGCTCTAAGAGTAACAAACATGACCGACGACCAAAACATGAACTAAGTGCTCTTTTGAGTTGAGGAATCAGTGGAGCTGCTCTCTAATCGAGTTTTGGACCCTTTTCTCTCAAGGATTGATGAGGAAATCAATGGATTTGCTTGAGGGCTCAAGGTCACTAATGGAGGAAGAGAGAGAGAGAGGCTCCTTTATATTTTAGATGAGCTATAGTGAGGAAGAAGAGGCAGAGAGCTGTTGGGGAGGAAGGGGAAGGGTATAAATACCCCCCAGCCCCCAACGGTCACTTGAGTCATGGTAGTGCCGCACTACGGTAGTGTCTCTCTTCAAGTGCGGCAGTGCCGCACCACACAAGACATTAAGGGTAAGAGTGAAGTGTAGACTATCTTGGCTATGAATCTAAGGATGCATGTGTATGTTTGAGCACTTGGTAGCATATATTAGCTTAAGCATTGTGTCCTCCTTTATAGTACGGCTTTTTCTATACTCAAATTCAAAATATAAAAGAATTTAAACCTCCTTTGAGTTTGAAGCCATCTATATTTGTAATTGGGGGCTCCTCCATTTCGTGTAGCATCCTCGAACATGAATTTCCTGCTTGTCATCTCGATAAATCTCATTAGTTCTCTAATTGCGTGGTCATTATCACCAAAACCCACAATTAGGGCTTGATTGCACTTTTCAGAAGGTATGTGGCCTTACTCCCCCCTTTGCACCCAAATCCATGTGTCCATAGTTAGTGTTAGGGTTAGGGTTCATGGACGCTAACTTTGTCTTCCTCGTTTCATTGTTTCATAGGCTTGTGATGTAGTAGGAGAGGTGGTGTCAACCCGTGTCACAATGGATAGCAATGATTGCCCTCCTTGGTAAGTGCTTAAGCAACCTAGCTGTGTAGGCTGAATTGAAGGCAATTGGGTTACCAGTCTAACTCCTCATTTCTTTCATTGTTTACCATGATGCCAGGAATTCGATCTAAGCAATGCATTTAGACTAGTCATTAAGGTTGCTAAATTCATGGCTGATGATGAGTATGTGCTAGTTGAAATGGAAGAGTAGCAGCATGACTTATGGTTGGATAGAAATTATCAGTACTCTATGGCTCAATTCCATGAGGATTTAGCCATAAGGCCATCTCAAACACTTGCAGTGTGGGTTCTTGACCAAGGTACTAGGTCTGAGTGGAAGATTAGGAGGGATGAGCATTTTCAACAGATGATTAAGGATATATGGGATGAGAGGTTGGCTATTGTTGCAGTAGATGTTGTGAGGAAGGATGGTTCTACTGGAAATGGCAGCTCTGGTGCTTCTAAAGCTAGATGTGTCTCTGGTGTCACTAGTGGGCCAAATGGAGTCCCAAGTGTTGTGGTGGATGATGCTAAAGGTTATGGTGATACATGTAGTTCCTCGGAACAAACACCTACTAATTTGCCTATAGTAGTTGATTGGACCACTCTAACCATAATAGGGCAGCCTGATGATGATGGTTTAGCAAAAAGAAGTTGCTGATGAGGATAAGGTTTATGAGGCAATGGGATTTAAGGAGTCAGAGGCAACAGAGGAAGGTAGACAAGAGGTGCCCATTCCAGCTATGTCAATAGAGATGCAGACAGATATGACTGAAGCAGTTGTTAATGTTGATGACACAATTGATGAAGAACCAATGCATGAAGCATTGGCACATTGTATCCCAGCATGAAAGAGTTTAGGCTAGCTGTTAGGCAACATGCTATAGTTAAGGAGTTTGAGTATGATATTGAGCATTCAGACAAAGAAAGGTTCAGGGCTAATTGTTCTGCTCTAGGCTGCCCATGGATTATTAGAGCTAGAACCCAACACGATGGTAGTGTTAGGGTATAATTTTTATAGTTCTTTACAGTTCTATTTTGTTGAATATTGCTGTTTTATTGTCTCATTTGTCCTTTTGGTTTTCATATGCAGATCCAAATCAATCAGGGGTACATAATTGTGCATCTACATAAAGGGTTGTAAGCAAGATGGCATCTATAGCTTGGGTGGCAGAGAGAGCAATCCCACTCCTCAAGAAGAACCCACAAATGGGGGCAAAAGAACTCCAAGAAGAGCTAAATTACAAGTACAAGATTGAGATCCCTTATCAGATAGTGTACAATGGGAGGCAGAGAGCAGCAGATAAGTTATTTGGTAAGTGGGATGATTCCTTTGATTGGTTGTATAGGTTTAAGGCTG